>NC_142088.1:47714375-48088750 GCF_054644295.1 Miniopterus natalensis | reverse complement strand
GCACCGCAGGTCACTGCATGTGCTGTGCCTCTGGATGCCCGGCAGCTCCCTGTGTGTGACGGTGTCGCCGCCAACAGGTGAGCACGCACCTGAGGTCAGCTGCAGCGCCAGGCAACGGGAGTTTCTCAGCTCCACCACGATACTGTGGGATCACCGTCATTCGTGCGCTTCATCATTGACCGAAACGTCTTCATGTGGCACATGACTATAAAGTATTTGAAAGCCACGAAAATATAGGGCATGCTTATGATATTTATCACTTACAAGGCCCACAGATGTCTTCTAAAGTAAAATTAGAACCAAATGTGTTCATATTCATAACATTAATATTGCATTAGTTTTGAAAACATTTTTAGCCACCAAGAGGAATTATTTTAATTTAATCTCTTCTAAAAATATTATTTTAATAAAAATGCTCACAAAACCCCAAAGTTCAAATTTTCTCACTCAGCTTAACAGACCCTGATGTGATCAATGCACCCACTGATTTTTTTGTGACTTAGTAATTCGTGTATGTAAAGTATGCAGGTTTTCCAAGTACCTGAAACTACAGAAGAATCCGTAAAAAATGATTCCACTGAGTTATTTTGCATGTCCCAGGCGTCTTTCTCTGGATTTGGTTCATCTGTGGCTAAAAGAAGTGGCTCTTTAACTTCAAGACCATCTTCTTGTGATACATTCTCATTTTCTATGGAATAAAAATATTAGAATATAAAAAATAGCACAATGCAAGCTTTTATACAGTATACATAAAATCATTATTATTTTAAAAATGAAATGGAGGCCCTGGCCAGTGTGGCTAAATAAATAGAACATTGGCCCATGCAATTAAGGGTCACGGGTTCAATTCCAGATGAAGGGCATGTACCTGGGTTGCGGGTTCTCTACCCGCCCCTGGTAGGGGTGCGTGCGAGAGGCAACCAATTGATGTGTCTCTTTCACATGATGTTTCTCTCCCTCTAAAAGCAATGGAAAAACGCCCTCGGGTGAGGGAAACAAATGAAATGAGGGTTTTTAATAGACACTTATCTGAATATACTTCAATACCGTGAAATTCTAAACAGACTGTAAATTGCATTGCAATGTAAGCTTTTATACACTATAAATACATATTATTGTTACTTTAAAAAAAAGTGGGGGTCTCTCTTAGAGATTTGCCCAAATGTACTTCACTATTTTGATATTCTGAGAGGCTTAAAATGTGTTTTTTGTTCTGACATAGTATTTTTATTATTAATATGGACATAGTGAGTAATTCTTTGCCATGATTAAATTTTGTCTAAAAAGACTGTATAATAAGCATTATACTATTCACAGGAAAAGTGCTACAATTTCCTATCTGACCATCGCCTTAAGGAAGTGAGCCCCTTCGTCAGTGATGCAAAGCCACATTTCAGGCTGAATTAATGAAAATGAAAATGTGGTGGTAGTTTTTCTTTAGCTTGTGATCTTGCCATTTTGTTCCCTCACTGTGTTTTACGGGAGATGTACATATGCTTTAATGTCAGCCTAAATGCATGTATCACAAATTTCTGGAGATTTTTAAAAAATTCAATAAAATATTCCATATCCTTTCTTTCTTCTTCCCTTTATTTCCCCCGTCCGGCTTTCCTTCCTTCAACCAACATGGAGTATTTTCTTAAGGGGAAGCGTGGTTACAAAGAAAAACAAGACTTTCTGTCCTTCTGAGGCTACAATCTGTCAGAAAAGTCTGATGCCATAGAGAAAACAAATTTTTAAGTATCACTTTGGATCAGGCCATCTTACAAAGTAAGGAGAAAATGAGTCATGTGCGTGATGAATTTCCTGAAAAACTGTTGTGACTTTGGACTTGGTCTTTGGCCAGACAACTTTACAATGTTTGCAGCTACATATTAAGTATGTTTGGAGTTTATAATCATAAAAGTCAACTTGTTGGGGGCTTACCATATAAGCACTTTATATATGTTAAACCACTGAATCCTTAAAATAACCCATTAATAAATAACATTATTATCCCTATTTCATAGGGAAGTAAACTGAGGCACAGAGAGGGCAAGTACCTAACAAAAGTCACACATCCAGGGACGTGAAGGAGCACGGATTCAGTAAGTATAAGGATTTAGAGCCCGGGCTCCCATATCTGTGAGCTCAGGCCATCCTAACAAAATATCATAGATTGAGTGGTTTGAGCAACAGAATTTTTTTCATTGTCTTGAAGTTTGGAAATCCAAGATCACTTTGCTCGCAGGGTTGATGTCTGGTGAGAACTCTTGTTCTTTCTTTAGGTTGCAGAAGGTCACCTTCTGATTATATCTTCTCATGGAAGAGAGAGGAAGAGAGAGAGAGAGAATATCTCTTCCTCTTCTTATAAGGCCACAGTCCTACTGGATTAGGGCCCACCCTTCTGACTTCATTTAACCTTAATTATCTCCTAAAGACCCTATTCCAGATTTAGTCTCATTGGGAATTAGGGCTTCAGCATATGAATTTTGGGGTGACACAATTTAGTCCATGGCAGCTCTTAACCACACGAATAATCACAGCTAACTTTCGGTCATCAAGATCTGCTAGAAAAATGCTTAGATTCTCATGATAAGATGTCCTGTTCAACAAACAATACTTAAATCCCTGACTCCGCTGATTAAGTGTCCTTAAGAAATGAAAAGTAAGTCTTAGTTATTTGGAATAAGTTGGCAAGGGAGTGGAAGAATGCCAATCTCTGGAGATGGGCATTTGCCACCTGATTTTCAAGGAAGCTTAGAGATCCATTTCTCTTCTTCTCCCTGCCTTTGTCTCGTAAGAGCCCACATATCTGAGTCAATATCCATCATCACCCACTTGGGTTGAAAGAGGGAGAAGCCCAGCTGGGAGAGGACCCTGCCATGGGCCCAGGGAGGGGTAGAAGGGAGAGTTGGTGTCACTATTTTTCTTTTTATAAGGACTTTCCACTTTCATAAAATGTTTGTCCTTGGCAAGCCAGGATATGTACATGGGCTGAGAAAATCTGGATAGTCTAGTCCCTGAGCCATTCTAAAAGAGGCATAAAGACCTAATCGTAATACAAGGTGATAGCATATAATAAAGACAGTAATGGGGAAGATATGTGAATACTAGGTGTACATGATGAGATGTGTTATAACACTGGTATTACATGAGATTTACTATACATACTCTACATAGATTGTTATTGTTCAAAGAATTACAGTTTGAAAAAATTATGTTAAACTTCTAATAAGGCACCTTGTAAAGTAGAACTTTAAAAGATCTTAGCGAGAAATATTGCTAGATATCTTGTCTATGAGAGGAGACTCTAGACAACACTTTGGAGTAGATCTTCTAGACCCTTTCCTAAGCAATTATGCCACTGTACACAACTGTGAAACCAATAGTACCCTCAAATTTAGGGGATGGATATGAGAAGGTCTTTTGTGATCTTAAAGGCTGCCCTTTCTAATATCCTTTCATACACAGAGGCCAAAATCTCCCAAGGGGAGAGGGAGAACCAAATTGTAGTCATTTCCTTTTGAAGTTCAAGTCCTAGAATGCTTGTCATGAATAGAAGTGTTCTCATAGGGTCTTGAAAGGAAACTCGCCATGAGATGAGTGGTTGGGACTGGGGTCCAGCTCATCCTTGAGGTGTGTAGGAGAAATTTGACCCCATCACTGTACGTAGCTTTGGCTGGAAGTACCTTCAGACTTAGCAAACTGGCCTTGGAGATATGCTGTGGAAACAATGGCTGGGCAGTAATGCATAAGTGCAAAAAAACCATAATCTCGATGTTGCAACTGAGGCCTTTGCAGAGAACTGAAGCAAAGTAAAAATGCAAAGATGCTTCTGACTGAGGACTTTTTTTTTTAAAACCAGGTGGCAGTCAGGATTTGGCTCATAGGCTACAGTTTTCCAACCCTCACCAATTTACTACACTAGCTCATAGATTATTTTTCCTTCCTCTTTCCCTTCCTTCCTTCCCTCCTTCCTTCCCTCCTTCCTTCCCTCCTTCCTTCCCTCCTTCCTTCCTTCCTTCCTTCCTTCCTTCCTTCCTTCCTTCCTTCCTTCCTTCCTTCCTTCCTTCCTTCCTTCCTTCCTTCCTTCCTCCCTCCCTTCCTCCCTCCCTCCCTCCCTCCTTTCCTTCCTTTTAAAATATGCTTCCCTTGATTCTAGAGAGAGAGGGGGAGAGAGAAACATTGATTGGCTGCCTCTTGTATGCCCCCTAGTGGGGATCAGGCCCAAAACCCAGGCAGTGCCCTGACGGGGAATCGAACCTGTGACTCTACGTGCACAGCAGGATGCTCAACCAACGGAGCCACACTGGCCAGGCCTGAGAAGGACTTTTTATACAGTTAAGCTTTGCTGTGGAGACAGAAGCAATGACAGTAGAAACCCTGGAACCTGCTTGTGGACAGATCATGGAGTTACCACCTGCATTGTGAAAGCTGGACTGACCAAGTTTGACTGAGCAAGCACCCTGGCTCCACTCCTCAATCCCTGAATAATTGAAGAGAGAAGGGACAGCCGCAAGGCCTCTTCAGATTCTAATTTTAGGGGGGTCTCAAACATATGACACTGCAAAGCATTTGTTTTGGGGCGAAGGTAAAAGACCTTGACCCCAAAATGTTAGAACGTTTTATACCTCATAGTAAAAATATTATTTCTCGCTCTACATATATATATTATATATGTGGATAGATATAGATATATATACATCTTTATGTATATGTATATCTGTGTGTGTACTTAAAACCACTGGGCAAAATTAAGCTATTTAATTAATATAATATAAAAACATAACATATTGTTAATAATTTAGTAACTATCTTTTTATTTTGCATCGATAACCTAGGAAATAGTTTACTGGGTATCTTATACCATTAGAAAGTGTGGTGTATGGGAGTAGGGAATTTGTATGTCTCTTCTAAGTCTCTATCCCCAGCCCCTACCACAGTGTCTGGCACATCTTTGGCACTCATGAAATGTAGTTGAAGGACTGGCTGAATGCCTGAATGCATAGATGCGAGCTTGAAATGATTCTAAGTCATTTAAATCAGTTACTACCAATTAATTTTCAACTTGTTTTACATACAGTAGTTTTTAAAACATAAGATACCTACTCTGAAAGAAAAAAGGCAATTTAAACTAGCTTTACAAATAACACATGTGAAAGGCTATAAAATGTTACCTTTGTTATTATAATTGAATGATTTTAAAAACTCACATGAAGTGATATTGAAGTACGTTGGCTATTACAGACCTTTTATCAAATATTTAATAAATTCCTTTAAAATGTATATAAATATCCAGGAGACTATGCAGCAGAGTTGAATAACCATTAAAACATTTTCTTCCTATTTGTTTGTGTCTGTTCAATGTTTAAAATAGCTTGATAAAAATTTCAGGCAGTCATCTCGTTTCTAAAATAAGATGGGTGGCAGAAAGGGTGTTGGACATGAGTCAGTTGCCAATATTCTCACCCATTTTGCTGAGTTTTGTGGTTTTCTGTAAGTTAATCTTTTCCTAGGCAGCAGTTTCCTCATTTGTAAAGAAAATAAAAGAGATGATCTCTCAACTCCCTTTCAGTTTTGAAATTTTGATTCTAAAACTCTTAGTGTTCGGCCTTGAGTCTACGAGCTTCATTAAGCTCTCAGTCACCGGGCAAAATGCACAGAACGAGAAATACCTGCACCGCTGTCGGGGGCGCTGGAGCCTGTTAACTCCTGGGCCAGGGCTTCGTTTTCCGTTTCCCTCAAAACAGTCACAAACACAGAAAACCAGTTTTCTTTCTGCACAATCCTTCTCAGGAGCTCTCGAACACCTGCCTCATTTCCATTATTTTCCGCAGCAGAAATCTGTTTTAAGAGGAAAGCAAAATTAAAGAAGATCAAACACCCTCTGAACTAATTGCAAAAGGAACTAGCCTTTAGAAAACTTGAGCAATTAAGCATAAGTATAAAGATTTATTTCAAACACTAAAGAAAACAGCAGGGCCACTTGTAGCAATGCGTGTTTTACCTCAGCCATTCTGAATAAGGGGTGCAAAAGAAAGGGCCTTTAATCTCTAGCCATTTTATGTCTATTTGCATCGATTTCTGTCTGTATATCTAGGGCCTTGGTTTTTCCTTTTAAGTCATGGAGTCTGCAAATGGGAAATCAAACGTTTCTTATCCAACTTCTGTTTCTGCACTATTACCATTATGAAGCAATTACTATCACAGATTTATATTCTTGCTTACTTAATATTTGCAATATTTATTACCATAATATTTTTCTTAAGTCGGTGTTTATTTAATATTATGAGGCACGTTTATTTCTGTATCTATTCCCTTTTGAAAGTAGTGAGCAGAATTATTTCTACATCCATTCATTGCAATCCTTAGCCTTCACTGAGTTTCCCTTTCAGATCAATCTAAGCAAATCTTTCTAAATGTGGATCATTTGTGCAAGCATTATCACAGTGCTTTTCCCCAGTTCTTAATATAGCACCAAACATTTGGAGAAAGGACTAATACATTGAGACCAGAAAACAATTAGACAGGACATCATCAGCTTGCTGTGCCATTAGGCAAGCTACTATATCACCCTGGGCCTCAGTTTCTATATGTGTAAAATGAAGCAATTGAAAAGAAATTTCAGGCATTCTCCCTCCTTGCTGCACAAGAATCACCCGGGGAGCTTTAATGAATACTGATATACTCTCAAAAATTCTGATTTATTTTGTCTATGCTGGGAAACTAGAAAAAGCATTTTAAAACATTTAATGATTCTAATCATCAGCTTCAATAAGAAATACTGACTTAGATACTCTCAAGGTCCTTTTCAACATCTGCATATCTTCTACATGTGTAATTTGGATTGTTTAGCTAGATTAGGTTTTCCTACAAAATTTTTATATTTCCTAGTCCCTATAAATATATGCCATAAGTTTTTAAAGTCAGGAATTTGCTTTTTTGGATCAATGTCTGGCACAAATTCAGTGTTAGCTATTTTTATGGATGACTAGGGAAAACATCTACCTTTACAAACACTTCATCAGCGAGCACTACTTAGTACATAAGTGTACAGTATGGCTTCTACCCAAAGGATATTTCAGTCCTATTAGTTAATAGTTAATTCTACTATAAAGGCTTTGCATATATAAACTCAGCAACCTAAAGAAGGTAACAATATTAACCCATTTTGCAGATCAAAAATCCGAGGTGCAGAGAAGTCCAGTTACCTCTCCCAGGACACACAGCTAGTAAATGACAGAGGTAGAAGTTGATCCCTGGCAATTGACTTCAATGCTGCCTTCCTATACTATAATTATAAATAAAAGTTGTCCCTAATTTTAAGTTTGTTTTCTGGCAAGAAGGGTTAAAATGACTACTTGAACTTAATAAATTTTAGGTGATTTCAGTTCATCTCTCCCACAGCATCTTCTAAGAAGATTCCTGCTCATTTCTTACCTTTTTTTCTAACTCCATTAATCGCCTAATAAAAATTCTTTGTCTTAGATGATGTTTGTAATGTCCTTATTATTATCACCTAATTTAATCAGAAAGGATTTCTCTAAACAGAATAAGGCACTGTAATAAATACTTTTATTAAAAAACCTAAACCTATGTCCATTAAATTTTCTTTATTAATTAGTTGATTTTTACTGTAAAATTACATTTATAGACCTTGCTTTGTCCTTAGTGAGTTCAGGCATTTAAGGATCCCTATGCTATTTTTTCCTATAAGTATTTTTATTATTTGAATGTGGAATGACATATAATATCTGTGCAATTTTTCAGCTTCATCAAGATTCTGAGCTTTTGGGTGCTAGAAAATACATCAATATCCTTTGAAGCAAACACAGAACATTTTAAGCTTAATCTGCTCTCCTAAAACACAGTAAAGATATTAGATTCCAATACATACACTTGATTGCTGAAATTCTTGGGAGGTAGATATTTAGACTTGAAGCTGCAACAGGACATATAATGAATGATTTCCACTCATGTCCCTCCCTCACTGAACTTTTTCTCCGAATATGAAAATTAAAATGTCTGCAAATACATTGTTAACTAATTTAAAGAATATAAAATAAATATGAATTTGTGAATAATGCAATTCAATGCTTTCATGTTCTAAATTCTTTGATCTATGTTTTTTCTTTCCAACAGAAATGGAGAAACCAATGATATTTCCATTAAGCACTGATCTGCCAACACGATGGTACAGTTTGATAAAAATGCTTTCTCTCCCTCGTAATAACGTTAGATAGCTATTTAAATACAATGGTAATTTTTTTTTAATACAGAAGAGCTCAACTCTCAGTACCAGTAAATCAGGAAGTAAAGCTCACATTAAAAACAAAGAATTTTTAAGAACTAGTTTCCCACGAAGTCTTACCAATGATTATGTATTGTCATATTAACATAGCTAGTTTCTTATTAATACTTTTTTTCCTGCTAATAAAATTTTTATCTATCCTAATTTAGTAATACAGGGAGCTGGTGGGGGATGACTAGAGTACTTGGCTTCATGTAGGGAGAACTGGACTAGGTTTCCGGCTGGACTGACCATAGCATCTCTGGTTCCCCTATGCAAACAAAAGTTAAATGGGGTCTTCCAGGACTATAAATGTTTATGCTTTGAACTGGCCAGGGCTGAAACACGCACCTCTCTTCAGCTGTTCAGACTGATATTAAGACATTATGGAAATGTTTATGTGATCATTTCTTTTCCAGAGTTCATGGCTGTCTAAGTCAATGAATGGGCCAAAATTTCCAATAAGCATCCTAAAACAGAAGCCGATCAGTACAGGGGCACTCCCTACAGTTAGCGATCATTCTATTATAATGATCCATAAAGTGACTCTTGTACTTATTGCTGAGTCACCAATATTCACAATAGTGTCTGGCATAAGCTAGACATTGTTTAACCATTTGTTCGAAGAATGAATGCTGGTCAACACTACAGCACAAGCTCTGTGAAAGCACAAACAATATCTGTGTTACTCAGTAATCCTTTCATTATCGTGGGCACTTTTGTGCCATTCTATAAATTTAAACCAGATAAATGAATAAATACATCAATTATATAAGTTTCTTTGGGTAATCACTGGACACAAAATTCAATCTAGGATCATTTTCAGAAGCTGTGATATATGGGGAGGAGGGACTGGCATGTGGAGATTGGAACCCTAAACTAAAAGGCCAAGTGAAAAATGTCTACTGGAAAACAGGAAAATAATTAAAATAAAATATGATTTTTTAGAAGTCCTGACTAATTAGTTGAGCTGTCCAAAAAAGCAAATTTTGAATTCTTATGTTTATCATCCATCTATTCTCCAGTGCCTGACATGATTCATTATATCATGTGTTTGCATCTCTAATTCTAGACAACTCTTTGGAAACAAATTTAAACAATCACTTAAATATTAATCAATCAATATTTATTAAGTATCAGCCCTATACTTAGTCCTGGGTAGGTTCTGGGAGCTTAACAATGAAAGATATAGTTTCTCCTTCAAATCACAGTTTAATCCAGGAACTTTAAGGAGAAGATCTCAATTTCAACATGGGAGATTTACCTAAATCCTTGAAACACTAAATTCAGGAAATGTAGCCACATGGATGGTAATAAAAGTCATCATCATCATCACCATCATCATAGCAAAATAGCTTTTTACTATTTATGTAGCTTTTTCATAATCATGATCTTGTGCTCACTAAAATTCTGTGAGACGATAAATTATTATGATATTAATTCTCGTGGGTAATCTTAGGATCAGGGAACTTATAAAACTTGGCCCAAATTAACACATATGATAAGAGACAAAGATAATAAGTCCAGGTCTTTCTATTCCAAATGTCCATGCTTTTCCGCTGCACTTTGCCATTTAAAATAAGCATCCCTCAGTGACCTTGGTACCAACAGATTCTTCTAAACCTAGGACATCGTTCCATCGCCCACCATGGCTTACTTTTTATTCTGATGGTACATGTAAAATGTTGCATATCCAATCACTCCAGAATCTCACAGAGACACCACTCCCCCTTAGAGAGCCTTGAATACATGGCTCCTCCGTCTTTCAGTGCCTCCTTTGAAACCGGAATCTGGGGGAGAGTTTGGATTGCTTTGGCCTTAACTGCTATCAGTACACAAATGTCCCTTTACTCTACATCTTCTTTGTGTCAACTCCCTGCATTACTGTTAGCTGCCTCCAGCTTGCCAGAACCAAGGACTTGGATAAAATCTAGCTGGAGGAAATTCAATCCAGGCAAGACAAAAGTGATGCTGATAGGCAGAAGTATTTAGAGTAAATAAAGAGAAGTGCTGTTTCGCTGGCAATCGGGACATCATACCCACCAAACATAAACAGCTTTGTGGTGTTACTGGACTCTGTTGCTTCTGGACTTCCTAACAGCTACTGTGGCTGGAAATGCCATCTTCCATCTCCAGCTGGCTTGAAGGCTGCATACTGTCTTCCAAATTAAGATTCTGCCACAGTGATGTACACATTTGTCATATCCAGCTGGACTACTATAATGCGTTCTAGCTGGTTCTCAATACACAAAACTACACAAACGTTACAGACAACAGTGTAAAGTAATTTACTTGTTGGGAAAACCAGCCATCACCATTAGATGCAGGCTTAGGTCTTTGGACAGGCCCCATGGCTGTCAAATCTACAAAGGAGCATTAACTGTAGCGACTAAAGACTAAGTCACATCATAGGCTGATATGAGTCCAAGGCCCCAAACTTTGTAATGAAGATACAAACAATTAATACATCAAAAAGAAAGAATGAAAGAAAATGTCAAACTCATAGCATGTTAGACAAAACCTTTGATTTCAGTCATGGGTTTATTTCCCTACTTGTCTTTCAAAATAAGACTTTTGAACCTACGACCCTAAATACGTCTGATTCAAACAGGTCACCATTTCTACACTTCATGGTACACCCTTACTCACTGGAAAACCGTGAACAATGAAACATTACATTAAGTGTAAATTCACTTGTGGAATTTACACTGTCAAGATGCCACCTAGAGCCCGGCCGGGCGTGGCTCAGCGGTTGCGGGCTGCAGCTGATCAATGACTCTCTCATCATTGATGTTTCTATCTCTCCCTCTCCTTTCCTCTCTCTGAAACCAATAAAGATATATTAAAAAAAAATAAAAATGCCACCTAGAAAACCCACTACTTCTTCACTAATATGAAAAACTGCAACTAGAGACATAGTTTTCAATGACTTATCTCCAAGTTTTGATTCTCAGAGAACGTTGAAACTTTACAGAAAAACATGTATGTGTGTTATATGGAATTTCCCCTTTTAGACCAAGACTAAATGGCATAATGTATAACACAGGCCAGAGATTGGTAAATATTTTCTCTAAAGTCCAGATAAGAAATACTTAGGCTTTGTGGGCTGTATGTTCTCTGTCCAACTGCTCCTGAGGTGCAAGAGCAGACAGAATATGTAAATGAATGGGCATGGCTGTGTTCTAATAAAACTTTCTTCATAAACACTGGAAATTTAAAATCTAAAAACCATTCTTAGCTTTTGGGACTGGCAAAAACCAGTAGTAGTCTAGATTTAGCCCATGGGTCATGTTTTGCTGATCCCTGTTGTATGGAAGTATGTTAAATAAAATACAAAATTCCACACCCTCAGGCCCCAAATCACTAGCTCTGCCACCATCTTAGGCAAGTTACTTAACCTCCCTCAGTTTTCTCATCTGTAAAATAGAACTAATAGCGTTATACACCTCAATGGATTATTCTGAGAGTGAATTCTGACAATACATTCTGCAAAATATACTAACTGCACATAGTAAGTGTTCGATAAATGTTACCTATCAGCACTCATTATTATTGTAGAATGAACTCTTCAGCTAACTTCAGTGAACGAATTAGAAAAAAAATCACCTTTTTGTGTTTAGATTTTCAAAATTTTGTTTTAAGCGCCTAGATATTCTCTTCTCAAGGAACCAGAATGACCCAAAGATGCCCAAGAACATTTGGAATGGGGCAAATAAAACAACCGGCCGCAGGTTGCTAAGGGCCCACCTCCATCTGAACTGACACCTACCCGATTCCTGTCTTCCGTGGTCAGCAGCCCCACCTCCAGGCACTTATCCAAGACATCCCTGACCAGAAGCTTGTCCACCAGAGTGGGCTGCAGGAGGTTCAGCAGCTGGAAACACTCGTCGTGGGCGTTCTCGGAGGATGGCGAGGGCAGGTCCGTGAGCTCGGGGTTCATGTAGCGCGCGGCCAGGGGGTTGCCCGCCCTCCGCAGAGCCTCCACAAACAGCCTGGCCCAGCCCGGGGGCCAGGCCCCCGTCTCCAGGGTGCTCAGCAGCAGCTCGGCCGCGCGGATGTTCCCCTGCGTGGCCGCGGCGGCCTGGATCTGCTCCTTCAGCTCGGCGGGCACGAAGGTCAGGTAGTCCAGGACCGGCTCCACCTGGATGTACCTTTTCACCCTGGCCCGGAAGCACGAGATGAGATACTGGAAATTCTTGTCTGCAGAATACCCGTTCGACATCCTTCCTTCTTAAAAAGGGGAGAGGGTCTCCCAGGTAGACGGACAGGCGGCAGTTCCCTGCAGCAGCGGCTCTGCGGCAATGTGCTGCCGGCCGCGGGGCCGCGGGTGGAGCCCCCAGACGGCGAGGTGGCAGCCGGCAGGGGGGCGGGGGGCAGGCGGGCAGGGGGGCAGGTGAGCAGGGGGGCGGGGGGGCAGGTGAGCAGGCGGGCAGGGGGGCGGGGACCGCGCGGCTGCGGGCGGACGGCGCTGCGCTCCGGGGCGCAAACCCGACGGTGGCCGCGGCGCGCTCGGGTGCGAGCTTTAAGTCCCGCTGCGGGTCAGGCGCTTTGGTTTCGGTTTCTATTCTCCTCTCGGCCGGTTTCCCGACGTAACCGCGGGCGGGGCGGGGCTGCCTGGCCCGGGGGCCGCCCGCCGTGGGCTCTGGCGAGCGCGGCGCTCTGGCCGCTGCGGCGCCTGGAAAAGCCCCGCGGGCTCCCTCGGGCTCGGGAGGCGCGGCGCGCCGGCAGGGCCCCTCCCGGGGGCTTCTGTCTTCCTGGCTGGATCCCGCCGCGTGAATCCGCCTTCTTTCCCACGGCCGTCTTGCGTCACCCTGTCAGCTAACAGGTGGAGGGCCCCGAGAGCTCCCCACTCGGGACTTTCCAGCCTGGAAGTGAGGAAAAACTGACGCCCACAGGAGCGAGCTCGCCTTGGCGGGGCTTGCAGGCAGGTTGCAAGGGCCAGGTGGAGGGATGAAGCCAAGGGGACGTTTCCAGAGAGGTGTAACCCCAGGACCCCAGGACCCCAGGACCCCAGGATGAAGGCACCTCTGCGCCCTTTCTAGATACGAACCCAGCGTCCTGCGGGTGCATCCCCAAGAACTAAAGCTGCCCTCAGCGAACTTCTGGGTGGATATGAAACTGAGTGAGTCATGATAAAGTTAACTTCAGTGCCTCGTTTGTAGATTGCAGTGTGTACTGTATGTTGGCTTTGGCCAGGGCCTGGTGACAGACGCAGAGGGACTTGAACCACCAACTCAGTTTAGGAGGAAGCCAAGATTGAAGGTTTCCTTTCTCCCAGCATGTACATTCCCCATATTCTTTAATATACAACTTTCCTTTAATAAAACAAAACAAAATCCCCAGCGCCTTATTTTTGACATAGCTGCCATTCTTTTCTTGGACTCAATACAGCAAGTTTTGGCTGAAGCAGCTAGGAACTTAATTAGCAACTAATGTACCAACTTGTAGTAAACATCAACATTTGTCTATGTCATGAGGGAAAAAAAAAAAAAGACACCCACACTGAAAAATGGCAGCTTCATTTTAGTACAGAAGCCATATAAACATGCGTCCTTCAGGTTGCTACCCAGGCTTTCTGCCACCCTGGGTGGCTGTGGGAACAGTATATATGCTTCATAATGAGAACCCCACCGTCCAGAATTTTATGGAGGTTGGAGGGGTCACTTAAGCTATCAGAAATATGGATTTAGGAAAAGTAATTTGTTAGCAAGCATATTTAATGATGTTTGGGGAGGCCAGGGAAACCTGGCCATGATTTTGACTTGATAAACGAAATTCAGTAGGATGTGGAGACAGGGGAAGCCCTGTGCACTGACGGTGGGAATGCAGACTGGTGCAGTCACTGTGGTAAACAGTATGGGGTTCCCTCAAAAAGTTAAAAATGGAGCTGCCTTTTGACCCAGCGATCCCACTTCTGGGAATGTATCCTAAGAAAACCAGAACATCAGTCAGAAAGAATATATGTATCCATATGTTTATAGCAGCATTATTTACAATTGCCAAGATCTGGAAACAGCGCAAGTGCCTATCAGCAGATGAGTGGATAAAAAAGCTGTGGTACATCTACACCATGGAATACTATATGGCTGTAAAAAAGAAGGAACCCTTACCCTTTGCAACAGCATGGATGGACCTGGAGAGTATTAAGCTAAGCGAAGTAAGTCAGTCAAAGACAAATACCATATGATTTCACTAATATGTGGAACTTAATGAACAAAATAAACTGACTAACAAAATGGAACTAGAAGCACGGATACATGGAACAGACTGGCAGGTGCTCCAGGGGAGGGGGAAGGAGGTGACTGGATAAAGGTGAAGGGAGTAGCTAAAGAATATATATGTGTACCTCAGGGACATGGACAATAGTTTGGTGAAGGCCAAGGGAGGGGGAGGAGAAGTGAGGGGAGATGGACAAAGTGGGTGGAAAGGAGGACACCTGCAGTTATGTCAACATTAAAAAATTTTTATTAAAAAAAAGAAATACAGTCTTTGTGTTTACCAGAGGCATATAAAATATCCAATTGAACACTTTATAGCAAATTTCTATATATCATAGCTAAGCCTTTTCCTTCCTCAAGTGATTGTACCCTACTTGAAGGAAGAACATATTTACACAGTAACCAGTACCATACAAATAGTAGGCCCTTGATGATTTCCCTGCTGAATGGGAATTTTATTTGCTTTGACTCTAGCTGAGGGCCTAATCTTAGACACACAGTGAAAGCTGCTGAAGTTCACCTTGGCCTTAGAGTCCAGCCTCATTTATACTATATTTTGTTTCTTCATAAAGCACTACTATATCTTTACTTGATGCTGGGAGTTAACCTTGTACGTAGGTTGAAGGGAATCAAATGAGATGATTCTACAGAAGTTTTTAAATTAATTTCAGCTATTGATTTTACAAAGATATCTTTTGGGGCTATTACATGAAAGTGCCCCCCACTCTGTGTGGGTATGTCTCATTCAGTATGTTAAACCAAAAACAAACAAGCAAGCAAACCAAAAACTCTGTCCTCTGGGAACCTCTTTTTAGAAATCTACCACAATCTTGACAGCACCCCTTGCTGGAGGAAGGAGGCTGAAGAACCAAAAGCCAAACCACAATCTCTCAAAATGTATCTTTTCTCTTCATCTGTATTTTTGCATCATGATTGACTTTATTTTGTTTTTTGTTTGAATAGTTATGTTTTCTTTTGTCCAGTTTCTTCTGATAGCTTTCATTTTCATCTTTCCTTTTTGTTTTCTAAATGCAAGTTTCCGTTTCCTTTCTCCTTTGAGATAGAAATCCTGCTGATCTAGATCTTTTTCTTTTTTCTAGACCTGCCTATTCTTTTTAAACTCAAAAGACACATTTCAGTCTCCATCAGTTTATAAAAAACCATCTTTTAGCATTTTACTCTTTAAGCAGTATGTCAGGACTATACTAGATAACAGATTCCCATTGTTACACAACTTTTTATTTGAGTTTCCTACAATTAAGAAGTAGTAAAAATCGTAGCTGCCACTTTTTTGACAAACCAGAGCTACAACTTAATGGCCCCACATGGCAGTGATGCCTTTTCCAAAGAAAATGACAATAAATTTAGTTTAATGAGGAAATCCTTCTAGAATTATCATTCTTTTCCTTCATTTGTTTATTAATTATGTCAGTTAAGAGCGTACTCTTTGTAACTTTAATTTAGCCTAGACATATGGAGTTGTGGCTAAGCATAGAGACTCAGAGCTCAGGATGTCAGAATTCACATCTCAGCACCACCTATTAATTGCTGCGTGACCTTGAGAAAATCACCTCAAATTTCTCTGTTGTAAAATGAGAATGATACTAGTACCATGTCCTAAGGTTGTTGAAAGGATAGATTGTAAAGCACTTAGCACCAGGCCAGGAATATTACATTTTCTTTATAAATGACTGCCAGTATTCTTACACAAATAATGAATAAGAGATGGTACTATTCCTCGAAGAATGTACACTTTATGGAATAAAATAAATTAGTTATGTATATAAACCCTATGTAATAACTAGTCATGTCATTGAGTTTCTAGAAGGTATTCCTTTTTGCAAGAAACAGAAGTTGGTATGCTGATTTAGCAGAAAAGTTTATTAAAAGACACGGCCACTACTTTATATCTCAAAAACATAAGTAGGTCCAAAATAGAAAGAGAAATTCATGATACACATTTTTAAATTACGTCCACAAATTCAGTTATAAAGGTCTGGTTTTAAGTGTGTACATGTGAAAGTTTTTCTACATAACAAACAGTTTTGGCCAAAGAAAGAAAGAAAGAATCAGGCATCAGTAGAAATTTTTCCAAATATCCATTTTTCCAAACGCTTCCTCCACGGCTTAAGTCTTTCCCAAAACAGTTACCTGCACGTTTTTGTGAAAACAGTACCTTTACTTCAAAAGCATTGACTGGCTGTACTTCTTTGACTTTATTTTAAAATAAATGCTTAAGAGCAAACTACAGTCAAATGTAGAGTGCTGTTGCTTTTTCCTTGAAATCATGGTTGACGTTTAGCTGGTAGACACTTCGGAGTTTGCTCTCTAAACCTGTGTCCATTCTGATTGAGGGGTGACTGTTCTAATTCTTAGTACCACCTCATAGAATTAATTATTTCACCTCTGAAATATTATAACTGACAATGTTTTGAAGTAGGAGTAGGAGTGCTATAGAATGAGTTATTGAAATAAAATATTTGCATAAATTGACCCAAACTTTTGAATTGTTAAATCACAAAGGCTTGAACTAAAATTTAAAAAACAACAACAAAGTATTGTCAATTGAAAAATATTTTTATTATTAACACACTAAATTATATCAATTACATTTAAAATTCTTCTTTCGTTATTTGATTCCTTACTTTTTAATTTTTATTTATACTTTATGATGTTGTTAGAGTTGTACATGCAAAGATTTTCTAAATAAATATAAATTAAGATTCATGTTCAAATATTATTACTGATAAAGATCAAGAACAAAGTACTTGAAAACCACAGCTCTACAGAGCCTATCAAAGGCTAGAGATTGTGATGAATTTGAAAAGCAAGGTTACGAGTAATGGAGGGGAAAGATATATAGGTGAAAGGAGAGAGAACTCTGGAAAGAGATGGGCAATTCGGCATTTCGATCTTACAAGTACTAGAACATCCCAAGTCACTGGTATTACTATTGTTTTATGACAAATGTCAGTATACTGAGTCAACACATGGAACCTGAATATATTTCATATCCTATTGTCAGACATGCTATCCAGACATGTTCTTGAATTAAATATTTTAATAAAATTTATTTTTTATTTAAAAAATAGTTTATTTTCACTGTAGAAATTCCAGGCAAGATATCATATAATAGTGAAGAAGATTTATGAATTACTTGTAATCTCATCACCCAGAGAGAGGCATTTTAAATATATGAAGTGTATTTTCTACCAATACTCTAGTATGTGTGTGCATGCATGCACACATTCCACACTTGCTCAACAGAGAGTGAGCTGAGATGGTCTCAGCTGGGAAGAGATCTCTAAGGAAGAGTCCTCCGTAGGGGGATCATGCTAACATGCCAAGGGGAGGAAGAGCCCATGAGAGCTTCCCTCTGGCAGGGATGGCCAGGATATTTGGGCAGCAAGGCCTAATATTAAATAACAAGTTCAATCCTATGTTGCATGTGTTGTACTGACCCTTCTTAGTTCCAGATCTTTCATAAAAGTCAGCCAATATAATATGCTTGTGTTGTAATGCTTTGATTAATAAAGGAGCAGAGTCAGTGGCCCCGAGTGGTCAAGCAGGGCTGTGCACAAAGAAAGCGCATCTGAAGAAAGGGAGGCAGGAAGCTTGGATTGAGAAGTCTGTCCAGTGGAGACAAGGAGAGCATAAGCCCTCTAGGAATCTTCAAAGAGTTGAGGAACTGTGCCAGACTTACCATGCTCTGCGAGATGTGAAGGGCCCTCTCAGTAGACATGCTTTCAGTTGCAAGGCAAAGAATGCTTGACTAAATGTGGCCCAGTCAGAGGGATTGGTTTTTCTCTCTTAAGAAGAGCCAGTGATTCATTGAGGTCAGAATTCTGGGATGTGTCCTTTAATTTTCTTAGTTTTTCTCTCATGGTTGCAAAATTGCTGCAACAGCTCCAAACATTATCATTTATTCCTCCAACTTCAGTTAAAAGTTGGTTATAGGGTATGGAAGCACAGCATTTCTCCCATTTGCCTCCTCCCA
The DNA here is from genome assembly GCF_054644295.1 of Miniopterus natalensis. Lineage (NCBI taxonomy): Eukaryota > Metazoa > Chordata > Mammalia > Chiroptera > Miniopteridae > Miniopterus > Miniopterus natalensis. The sequence goes on along the minus strand of NC_142088.1, from coordinate 48,070,263 downwards.
ACAGTAAGGGGAAAAATGTCCCAGGAGACCTTCCCTTGCAAAATTTCTCATATATCTCATTGGCTGGAACTGGGTTGTGCCCACCTCCCCTAAAATAAAGTGCTATCTGCTCAAAGCATTTAAAATATCTAGTTTCTAATAAGGCAGTGTTTGTCACAGGAGCTCAAGCCATTTTATTTAGATATTAAACTATAAAGATGACCTAAGGAAGGCTAGAAAACTTGTTTTCCAGGTGGTTTCCCATGTGAGTACATTCATTACCCTGAAGAGCATCGCCGAAAGGAAGTACCAAAGCAGCCATTCAATTCCTTGTGGCAGCAAAGTGAGCTAGGAAATGATCTCAAGCTTAGCTGCCTATCAGACTCACATGGAGAGATGTACACAACCATCCATTGCATCAGAATCATCACGATTAGAACTTTAGTGTCAGTTATCTTCCTTTCAATTTCTCTTGTGATTCCACTCCTCAGCCAGAGTTCAGAACTAGAAATTAGGGCCTTCACTAACCTCAGGCCAACTCAGAGTATAGTTGAGTCTCATTATTTATAGCAGCTACATTCTATAAAGTTGTAGTGAGCGCTGAGTTAGAGAATACTGAACCACAGCTCCTGGAGAAATACAGAATTGGGATCTTACGAGCCTCTGGTCACAACATTTCTAAATCCGATTACGGTAATATATAACCTTGCTTTTGTGTGTGTTTCTGTTTAAAGATATCTTATTTAATGTATATTGTTGATTCATTAACATTGAACTCATGGTTAGCAACAATGTAAAGTTCCTGAATGAAGCTTATCTAACTTTCTCTATGAGGCATATTGCAGTTTTCCTGTGCTTAGAAACACTAGATAACTCTTCAGGACCATTCACTTTTAAACAGTGAAATCACCAGCCAAAAGCACAAAGATGAAAAAAAAAGGCAGTAAATATAACAAGAGAAGGACACGTGTTTATAGCTTGAGAGCTGAAATTAAAAGGAAGAGTATCACCTTGTCCAGCCTTAGCTGGGAACATGCACATCGGAAGACTCAAATTTTCGCTGCTCTGCACATATCCACCAATGACTGTGAAAGCACCAAAACTAAAGATTTGGGGTATAGAAAATAAATTTTAGCGAGTAGGTGAACAGTTTCTTGGTCTAACCAGGAAATTTTAGAAAACTCGATTGTGCTTTGTAGACATATTCCTGAAGCGTTCATACTAATCCAGTTTAGCTGAAGCTATGATACAAATGAACATACACTTTCAGCAATTCATTGAAAGTGATGTCGTAGTTTGGAACATTTATCTGCCGAGTCCATTGACCTAGTCATTGTCAGATATTTGCTTAGAATAAATGAAACCTACTATGCATCATCGAAAGTATATATATCTTCATGGTAGTAACACCTTGTACACTTCAGAATGTAAATCTCTAACTTATATTTGGAAAAATTTGATCACATAAGAATTCAACTAAAAAGGTCACCTAATGTCTGTAGAAAGAGAAAGTAACAAGGAAATCTGAATCTGAGTGACTGGGAACATTTTTGCTTATCTTATGCCTTGCTCTTGCCTAGGCCCTAGATAGTTCTCCAACCTACGGCTGAGCAAAGAGAAAGGAACAGAGGGGGAAGCCCTATTTCATGCAAAAAGCTGTCTGGGTCACAGTAATAAATGAAATTTCTTATACTTTACCAACCATGAAGAGGGAACTTAGGAATATTATCAGGAAATTCATATTCCACACAACAGTAAGTTGAACTGCATAGCCATTGTTATTGTAAATTTATTATACCCTTGGTGACTAATACTCTAACGGTATTTTGAGGAGACTTGATGTGACTTACTGGTACTTTGGAGGGTGATGGAGAGAGGCTCAGTGGGCTAGGAGACTCTGGTCCCCACTTTTACTCCAAAGACAGCAGGTCAACTTCTATTGGCTTTATATTTTGTGGTTACATATTTTTAGAAAGGAATTTGAAAACCTCTGTTCTAGGAGACCAGAGCATCATGTATAAAGGATTCTTACAAAAATAGAACTATTGTATCAGAGTCTTCTCAGACTATCTCACACTTATCTAGGACTGACCAGTAGCAATATGAGTTCTGGGTGGGGAGCTGCCTTTACCCCATCAATTTTTATAGAACCAAATAAATATTAGAAAAGCTGGGCAAGTTCTGGAACCAGTACACACCATATTGTTGAGGCAGGGAAAGAGACTTTAATTATATTATGTGCTGTTGTTATAAATGAAAGAATGCATGAGTAAAATAAGAATGAAAGAATGACAGATTGACTTATTGAGGCTGCAAGTTATATCACATTTAATAAAATATTATACTAAATTTTAAAATTTAAATTCACAATTAAAATTAAATCAATTTAAAATTTATAACTTTTTAAATCACTTTGAAAATATTTTATAAAATATATCTTGATGAAAAGAATTAAATTTTTCTATTCTGAAATTCTAATTAGAATGTGTGTGTATATGTGTGTTGCATTTTCACATCTGTATGCATATATGTGTTGAAGGTGTATAGATTTAACAGCTCTAGGGGAGCTTGCATAGTTCTTTCCAATCCTTAAAACTGGAACAAAATTTTAGAACTTATTTAGCACAGATGGTCATTTCATTGATTCTTTCTCCCTGAACTGCAGTAAAAACATCAAGAGGGACATATTTTACTATGATGGAGATATTTAAACATTATAGCATAGTCTAAATTACTTTATTACTATAAATGAACTACTTTAAAATATTTCAAGATGAAGGATTATGATTTTAGTAGACAGATGAATGTAAGTAAAGCTGCAAGCATGAACTGAGGGAAATTTGATTTTATTCATTACAGAAATGGTTTGGTTTTTCAGGAATAAACTGCTTATGTATACACACATGTGCTTCATGCTGTTAAGAAGGAATTAAGAATAATATTAACATTTAATATCTGTAGAACACCACAGTGAACTATAGAGAATACCTGAGCTTCCTCACAAAATGAATTCTGACAGCTAACCCCAATTCTTGGCTGGTAGGGGCGAGCACTGCCTGTGGCTCATTACATTCCCTGAAACCTTAATGACACAGTGTCTCCTCTGAGGAGCCAGTAGACACAAAGCAGCCCCGCCAGACCTTGGACTTTCCGCTGTATTCACTCTATTCTCTGAGAGGAATGAAGTGGGGAGGCCTTCCCTCCCTGCTTTCCTCCTTAGGCTCCTCTGTACCAAGACCTGTGATGATGGCGTTGCCTCTGCTGCCACCTTGTGGAGTTTTACTATCAAATCTTAACTAGGTCAAACTGGTTCAGTTTGTTTCAAGTAACATTGTAATTACGTACAACTATAAACTTTTTGAGAGGTAACAGAAAAAGGAGGTAATCTATATTTTCTAATGGGAAGATAAAACCATGGCTATAATTCAGTATAACCTTGAAGTATTTTATTTTACAAAAGCAGAGAACTAATTGATTTTCTAGTGGGAATATCCCCATTTTACAAAGGAAGAACTAAGATTTGTAGAAGTTGTATGATGTTGCCCAGTGACACACAGCAAACAAATGAACTAACTTGGAGTCCATAATCAATCTCTAAAATATTTATTGCATAGTTTCTTTGAGTTAACACAGACAATAATGAAGAACCAATTGTTTTAAAATATAGATTTTATTATTATTCCGGTATGATGAGGACAATAGATCAGGAGATGATTGCCATTGGAAAAAGTCTGTTACAGTGTCTAAGATGAGGGGACACACTGTGTCATGCAGAGTCACATGGGGAAGCACCAGAATCAGTCAGGAGGCAGAATCAAGGGAAAGCATGGACAGGAGCCTTTATTTTAGTTTCCATGGCAAAGGCAAGGTAAAGTTGGTTAGAATTGGCTGGTTTGCATCATTTCAGCAGGCTCTGGGGCATAGAGGCTGTCCCTAGTTGCCTGGTATCTGGCCCTGGGAGATAAATGCAGGGGAATGAAACTGCCTCTTGGAGTGTAAGAGCCAGAGAGAGGAGCTAGTTCAGAGTATACGCTCTGGATTAGATAATTCACCTGTGCAGAGCACACTCTCTGGTTATTCATTTGCTCTCCAAGAATTTGCTAGTCATCGGAGTATCGGATAGTCTCTTTCTTTTTTTAGGCAGATTTCTTATTGATCGAATAATTGATTTGAGAGAGAGGAAGGGAGAGAGAGAGAGAGCGATTTGTTGTTTGACTTATTTATGCATTCATTCCTTGTTTGATTCTTGTATATGCCTTGACAGGGGACTTAACCCACAAACTTATATCGACACTAACCAACTGAGCTACTTGGCTAGGCGGGCAGTATTCTTTGGTGTCAGCTAGGCCCCAGATGCCAGATCAAGAATATGGAAAAAAAGAAAATATAGTTAATACACCAGTTTACATATCTTTTTTAAATTAAGAGTGTATATGAATGAATGAAATCAGTAGAGTTAATAAGGAGAAATCGTCCTAACTCTGGTACTGGTATTAATTTACTATCTGCATGATATGGTTACCTGAATGTTTCCCAAATATCAGTCAGGAAGAAATATCAAAAGTGATCTAAATATCAGCTGATTTTCTTCCATTATTGAAAAACTATGATAGGATTGTAAGCTTGAAGACACGTTTTGCTTAGCTAATTCTTTCAAGGTCAAGATCATAATCCTTTAATGTTCAACTTTATACTGAAAAAGCTATATGTTAGGCACATGTTTTTCCAATAGGAATCAGTTTTGTTTCCTTATAAACAGTTTTTACTTTATGTGCACATTTAAAATAATGTATAGAAAGACATTTTACACAGGAATTCTGGAATCATGGTGGCTGAATAAAAACCTAGGTTTTTCTCTCATTCTCTCTCTCATCTACATAGCCTAGTTGCTCAATCAGGTATCTGAATTTAATTAGAGAGAGTCACCATTCCGTATAATTTTTCTGTATTTACTTTCCATTGATCTGGATTTGTGCCATACAGAAAAATTATATAGGTTGACTCTCTAATTAAAGAGTTGTTGAATTTTGGCAGGATTGTGAGCTTACGTTGTGGAACTTCTTTCCACTGCATTTGGTATTTTCCACTAGCCTCTGAAGATATCCATGATCCATTCTCCTCTACAGTAAACTGTTCCCTGGGAGGCTGACCTTTATGGATTACATCCAGAAACTCCCTTTTCCTCTGGCTTCTGATGAGTATCAGCCAATGGAAGCACTGGCAGGAGATCAGAGGAAAAACTGAGTGAGGCTGGAGTAGTCATTTCTTCAGCTCCCTTCGGTTTAGTTCACTAGGCCTGCCTTTACGACGGGTCACATGTCAGCCGGCCCTCTCCATGTAGCTACTCTCTCCAGGCTTCAAGAACTGCTTCCTTGCCTTCCCCTTCAGCCTAAGAGTGGTAATTGATCCTCACCGTTGCTTGTACTGAGATGCTATATCATGTCGGTGCCTCTTAACTAGGTCAATACCTTTGTAAGTAGTGACTTTATTGCAGTCCTTCAGTTGCTGTGTTTGAATGTGTCATCAGCTTTTTTGTCGGATGTGACAGTAACTGAGTTTTATGGCTAAAGGCCAGAAAGCAAAGCAAATATCCGAGGTAGGCTAAATGGAGATCTTGAATGGTGTATTAACTGGGCTCACTACACCCACACAGGTTTTTCCTGGCGTCATCACTGATCATGGGTCTTCATTTATGTTAATACAGTAGATATCATAATCCCAATCCTCAGGGACCTTACAAGGAGAGTACCAACATTTTTTTTCCTTTTACTTTACTTCAATTTCTAATTTGGGATAATTCAAGCAATCAAGTGCTTCTGAATTATGAGATTTTCAGCAACTTAAAAAGCTTTAAGCATTCATTCATTCATTCATTCATTCATGCAAAACTACAGGAACACCATGAGTTGTTATTTTCCAAACATGAAAATTAATCAAGTCATGTTTTGTTTTAAAAACATTTTGTATCTGTTTTGATGTCTGTCTACTTCCTCAATGCAACTTATTATGATCTTAGTTTATTTTTATCTTTGTGGAAAGGTGGTTTTATAAGCATATGATTCCATGTTATGAATACACCGTCTAATTGATATTCACAAGCATGAAGGCTGGATTTAAAATTTAAGATACGTATTCCTTCAGTATTGCCAGATTACTTTATTAAGGCTATTAATCATTGTGTTGCTACATTAGTTGTGCACATATTTTGATCAACATTACATATATAACATTTATAAAGAAGTTTGCATTGAATTCAAATTGCCTAACAGGGCTTAACAAGCCAAGTGAGTATGTATATATTCAGAAACTACCATTCTTCACCTTTCTGAAGGGCCTTGATGACATTTTTTCATATATGTATCACTCTTTATTAAATTGCTTTAGAGTTTGTGCTTCTGCCAAAGAGCACTCAGTATTATCAGAATTAGAAAGGGATAACTGTTGTTGAAAGCTTAGTTGAATATGATCAATTAGTGAAGTGGCTGGTCTCAGAATTAAATGGTAAATCACATTTATTTTCATCTTATTTGGAAAGCTTATTATTTCTCTCTGTCCTCACTAGTGGACAGTAACCCTTAGGTAGCTGCTGAAAGAAGCAGTTTTAGACTTATACTAGAATTATGAATGGATGGCTTCATTTTAGACTGTAATATTTTTATGCCTTATGCAAGTAACGCATTTAGAGCCTTCATTACTCCATATGAAAAGCACAATGAATAATTTCTGGAGAAAGTGTGGTAATTGAATATCAATTAAAACTATGGCATGAAATCTATGTGAATACATTTTAGTATGAAATAAATTTAAAAACAGGTGGATTGAAGGTGAAAGTAAAACAGTGGATGTTATGATTGAATATACTCTCTTCCTCACCTTCCAGATTGTTTGTACCGTAGACTTAACATTCATTTGTTGAAGCCCTAACCCCTAATGTGATGATATTTGGAGATGGGGGTCATTGAATATAATTAGCTTCAGACGAGGTTATGAAAATATTCCCTTCATAATGGGTTTAGTGCCCTTATAAGAACAGACACCAGAGCACTTGATTCCTGTCTCTCTCTACCACATGTGCCCAGGAAAGGCTATGTTTGGACACAGTGAGAAGCTGCTCATTTGCAATGCAAGGAGAGAGTTCTCTCCAGATACTGGCCTTGCTGAAACCTTGATCTTGGACTTTCAGTCTCCAGAACTGTGAGAAATAAATTTCTGCCTTTTAAGCCATCCAATCTATAGTATTTTGTTATGGCAGCAAGCTGGCTAAGACATTATGTGTAGTTTCTCAAGCTACATGGATTTAAAGGTTGCCAGAACCATTTGCAAATATAATGTAAGTTACACTTTCAATGCACTAGGTCATAAAGCTAGTTCTATTATTCATTATTTTTTATGACCAATGATGTCAAAGAGGCAGTCATTTCTTTGGTCACTTTCATTTTCATTACCAGCATTAGCAATTCATTTTCATTTTAGGGCCATGTTGGAGGAACACATCCCACTAAGTTCTTTGCTGCTTTTCCACAGTTGCTGCAGATGTATCCAGTGGACAATAACAAGGCTCATCGAGATGCAGATGCTGGGTGGTGGTCCACACCCTCTCTAGCTAAGCTGCTCACTCCAGCCAGCCTCTTAGATCAACAACCTACTTGATATTGTCACTTAGTCTCATAGGCATCTCAAATCTAACATGTTCAATGTCGATTTTTTATTTGGCCATCCCAAACAGCTCTTCCTGCACTCTCCACCATTGATGAAAATAAACAAAGACACTGGTTCAAGTGATAAGGATGATTTTAATCAGTAATATGCTATTAATAATAGGGAAACAATAATAATAACAGGAAAAAATAATAACAGGAAGAGTTCATTGTGGGCTGAACTCAACTTTGATTTGTACAGAGGAAATGAGGCATTTTAAAGGGAGAAATGGGAATAGAGAAGGGTAAGTAGGGGCTCTGTAGAGTGAGGGAAGCGAGAAATTACAAAAAGCAGGAAGAGGGGCTTAGTCATATGAAACGCATCTGCATTTGCTAACTGGTGCTTATTGAAGTTAGGCTCCTACCTGCTCACAAAAACTGGGAGACAGGGAACCTATCTTCAGGTATTGGCTGAAACAAACAGTAAATTCTTTTGGAAGACTAGAGTTTTGCCAGGTAAGCACTTGAAGGAAGCTAGGGTCACCCTGGGAAAGCAGCCTTGAGCTGTCAGAAATGATTTTAGTGTTTGTTCAAGTCTTTATAGGCCAGGATTAAGGCCTCATCAAGAAGAGAGCTCAGAAGAACCTGGCTAAAATTTGGTCAAGGAGAGAATCTTTGTCACCATGTCATTAAAGGGCAAATCTAAAACAAAACATCAGTAAACCCTGAGAGTCTACCTTAAAAATAGAAAATAACCTCACCACTTCTCACTGTCTCAAGTGCTTCACCCTGATAAGTAACCATCATTTCTAAATTACCAACAGATTGCTAAGAGAGCTACTTGCCTCTACACCAAACCCTTCAATCTATTGTCAATAGAGCTGAGTGACCCTTTAAAAATAACTTATATCATGTCTCATTAAGGCTCTAACTCTTAAGTGTCTTCTTATCTCACCAGAGTATAAAAGAAAGTCCTTATAATGGCCCATAAAGGCCCTACGGGATCTGCCCCAATGCCACTGCACTACAACCACTCTTGTCACTTTCACTCCGCCTCAATCCACACCAGATGCACTGACCTCATGGCTCTTCTTTAAACAGATCAGCAGGCTTCTGCCTTAGGACCATAGCTCTAGTTCTGCTTGGAATATTCTTCCTACGGGTCTAATAACTACATGTCTAACTCATTCACGTCCTTTCAGTCCTTGCTCAAACCTGACCTTCTGAAAGAGGCTACTTGGAGCATCCTGTTTAGTACTGCAACTTACTCTGTCACCTCTCTAACCCTCTGCCTGCTATTTTCCTTTTGTTCCATAACATGTATCATCTTCTAACATACTATATAATTTACTTATTCATTATCTTTACTTACTGTGGTCTGGTCTTCCTGCTAGAATAGAAGCTCCACCAGGGCAAGGACATCTCCCCAACCCCACTGATGGATTTTTCCCCCTCACTAAACTAGTTTTACACTGTAGGTGTTCAAAAGATATTTGTTGACTACATAAATTGCTTGATCAAAGTAAAATTTCTTAGTGATATAAAATAAGCGCAATTAATGGTGTTTCTCATTAACCGGTTAGAGTTACATGTCCTGTTACAGTATTTGGCATGTAAATGATTTCTGAGAGATAGGTAGGCTCCAGCTCTGAAACTGAAGTTTGCTGAGGAGCAGTACATTTTTAATCTTGTCTCTTATGTTCCTGTTTCCCCACTTGTATAGAGGAGAAAGAAAAAAAAAATCATACAGAAGGAAAGAGATATTGAGGTGGCAATGAATAGGGAAGGGGACCATAGTTACATCAGTGTTTATATTGTACTGATAAATGTACTGGCTAATCAAATATCTAAGCTTAGGACAAGACCAAAGACAACCAAGAACTGTGAGAAACACCATAAGTAGAGATGATCATGAAAGTTTTGTAGTGACCAGAAAGCATGTAAGAGAAATGATTACATTGGCTTATCAAAAACATGTGTTTTCTTGTCTATTTCTCTAGTTATTTGTGTGCCATTTTCTACTCTTTAAACTCTTTCCTCTTACAGTGTAAATCATATTTTTTTATATTTTGAAATACTATGGTGGGGTTAGTGAGGGAAGCGAAAATGCATTAAGAGACCACATTCTGCAGCCAAACTTCCTGGGCTCTAATCTCAGCTTTGCTATTAACCATGCAACTACAGGCAAGTGATATACAACTCTTGACCTTACTTTTTGCATTTATACAATGGAAATAATAATAGTATACAACTGATAGAGTTGTTTTGAGGAATAACAACTCACAACAGGCAGTTCCTGTTACATAGTATTCACTCTATGAATAGTTATTTTTATATAATAATGGAGTATTTTCTGAAAAGAAAAATGTATAATTTAAAATTATTTTTTATATATTACATTTTCATAAAATGGTATTGTTCATACAATGCTAACTGAATCATGGAGGCAACATTTCATTACTGATAGTTTAAAAAAACTCTTTATACATTCATTTGAATTTTCAAATTCCTATGCTAGAAAATTTATAATTTGAAATACTAGTGTCAGAGAGAGAAATACTGCAGACTGGAGTGTTGAAAGGCCTCTCTGTAGCTCATATGGTAGTATATGGGAGTAAAATAATTTCCCCTTTACTTTTCTGAGTTTTGAGTTGAGATCTCTATAATAATAATAATTTAAAAAAGCAGATTAACAAGAGAAAAAGCTCAGAAGTTTACTGACATGTATCCTCATGTATACATTGGAGATACCCAGGAAAAAATAAGTAACTCTCAGAGGTGGATTAGAACTTCATCTTAAATACCATCTTCAGCTAAACAGAAAAGAAAAGAACATGTGGGGAAGACTAGCTATAGGGAGGTTACTAGGAAAAGCAGAATAAACAAGTGTAAGATTTGTAACGTAGATTTAAGTCCCTGCTTTCTCCACGTCTAATGTTGTCTTAGAGTATGAAGAGGGACACTTCTGTAAATTTATGTCTTGCTTTTAGGCAAATGGAGAGCAAAGAGCTTTTCTTATTTCTTCGCAATTGCCTTCAATTAAAAAAAAAAAAAAAAAATATCCTCATCGAGCCGGTGTGGCTCAGCAGTTGAACATTGACCTAGGATCCAGGAGACTGCAGTTTGATTCCTATCAGGGGATATGCCCAGGTTGCTGGCTTGATCTCCAGTCGGGGGAGTGCAGGAGGCAGCGGATCAATTACAACTCTTTCATCATTCATGTTTCTATCTCTCTCTCTCCTTTCCTCTCTCTGAAATCAATAAAAAAAAAAAAAAAAATCCTTGCCCGGCCTGGTTGAGCATCATCCTGTGCACCAAAAGGTTGCAGGTTCGATTCATGGACAGGGCACACACGTGAGTTGCAGGTGTGATCCCCAGTCAGGAGCATATGGAAGGCAACTGAGAGCTGTTTCTTTTTTGCAGTCTCCCTCCCTCTCTCTCTCCCCCTCTCTTGGGCATGTCCTTGGGTGAGGATTTAATAAGAAAAAATAATAATAAAAATTTCAAAAAATCCTTATGTGAAAGTGGCATATTTTGGGGTGGCATATTCTGCTACCCTTCCGTAGGAACTTCTCTGGGTAGCTCTTTCTCTAAGAAAGAGACACATTGTCAAGAACTATGAAGGATCTGATGTATTATCCTACTTGCAAGCTACTAAGAAGCCTGCCACACAATTTCATAAAAGTTGACAGAAGGCATGAGATTCCTCTGTTAGAGACAAAGAATTTTATTGCTCATAGCACAACAGGGAGCATGAATTCAGACTCTTAGATTCCTCTTGCTCCCAAATTCCACAAGGCAAAATGGGGCTGCTAGGTGGGTGCTGCACAAGCATCGAGTTTATATTAGAATGGAGGAGCTTCAAGTTTAGGGAAGTCCTGCTAGCAAACCTGGAAGGGAGGGATGATCTTTGTTATCCTGCAACAAATCTCTCTGGCCTTGAAGGAAATAGTATCCCTATCTTGGAAACTATAAAGTGTAAAAATGCAAGAGAGCCACAGAGACTTAACTCCCAGCATAACACAAATATAATGCATCAGCAAGGCTATTATGATGAAAAGAAGATGCACAGAAATTCTGCCAGAGATTTAGACTAATATTATAAATGTAAAGACGTCAGTGTGCTCAATGTGCTAGACCTCAATGTGAATATATAGCTAATCAATTAGAACAAACTTTGCAACAATTTGTTTTGCTTTGTGCTGCTTCATCACTTGATACTTTAATGAGCCATATGTTTTAATGAGTCATATGTTTCCTCTTATCATATAAGTTTTACCACTCCACTCTATACTTATTTACGCCAATAATTTAATCTTATTGGCTAAATTATTTTTGTGTTAGAAGAACTAACACATTTTCTCAAGAGTGGCTTGTGCCTTAGCAATCTTCCTTTCTCTCTGCCTCTTCCTGATAAAATTAGGTTTCACAAGGTTCAACGTGTTCCTCCTGTGGTGTAGCTGAGCAATAATTACTCAGCTTTGCAAGGTTTATTTCCTCTGCTAATAACACTTTCCCCCTCACGTCCTTATTTTTAAGGTACTTTTTAGAGATTGTTTTATTCAGAAATAACTCAAAATAATATCATTCTGGTCTTTTGTTTTTTGTTTTCTTGGAGATTATTTTTGTTTTATTATTTGTGCTTTCCTGTACAGATTGATTTCTTTTTTTAATTTTTATTTTTTGTTCAAAATATTACAGATGTTTGTTTTTTAAGCAAAAGCTGCAGCTGTCCTGTACTGTGTGTGTGCTGTCCTTTTAAGGCTGGAGCTACAGCATTCATTTGAGTTCTAGAGAAAAGCAAATCTGTCAACTACTATTACTTAATAAGTCAATAACTGAGCATTTAACTTTTTGCCGAGTGAGGACGTCTTGTGCAATATTTAAGACATACTTATTATAAGAATTCATTGTTTACTTGAAAATGAAATTGAACTGGACATCCTGTATTTTTATTTGCTAAATCTGGCAACTCTAGTTACTGTTTATCTACTACACAAACTACAAATAACCTTTTGGTAAAATCTGACGCCAAATGGTTTTAGCCCGCGAGCACTCCCCTTGGCGCAGAGGTCAAGGTTTCAAAATTTTGACTATATGGCTTCAACGCTATTCAAACATACACGTGAATAACTCTGCGAGTTTTTAAAGTCATAGATGTATATTTGGAAGTCCGCCATCAAAAAAGTAGGGGAGCAGGTTAAAAGAACTCACCACCGGTGCGGGATTCCCAACGAAACTGAAGTCGGCCGGGCTCTTCCCAAGCGGACGGCGGATTTCTTCCAGGTTTCGTGAGGAGAGCGCGCGAGACCCAAGTGAGCCAATAGGAGCCGAGCAAGAGGAAAACTGGGCGCGTAAAGCCAATCAGAGACGAGATGGGTGGGTCTTAGCTTCTGGAAAGGGGCGGGCCCCGACAGTAGGCTCCCTAGGGCGGAACTCAGCCAATCGGAACCGAGCAGGGCGGGGCTGCACTCGTCTGGGGGCCGTCCCGGGGAAGCAAACTGCTAGCGCCCGGTTCGGCGTCACCTGTGCCGGTACCTGCGCCTACGCTAGTACCGCGAAGGGCGGACGCAAACTCCAGGGGTGCCGAGGGACAGGGTGGCGCTCGCCCCGCGCATCATGGCCTACCCGGGATACGGAGGAGGGGTGAGTCCTGGCCGCCCGGCCGCGGCCGCCGCTGCTGCGGGGCGTGGCGCCCCTGCTGGCGGCGCGGCCGCACCGGTCCCCGGGCGCGCTCGTCTTCGCCCGCCCCCGGTTCTCGGCGGCGCCCGCGGTCCGCGGGATGCTGGCCGCCGGGCCGGCCGAGCGCTCTGGTCCCTGACGCGCGTTTTTGCGGAGCCCAGAGTGTGACGTGTTTTTAGAAATACCTTTCCCGGAACGGCGGGGGAAGAATCAGCCTTTTCTTGTCCCAGCCATCTCCCCACCCCCCATATGCCTCTCAGTTTCGCTAGACGTCCTCTTTCTGAATTTTTTGAGCACTTGTTTTCTGACCTTTTGAGTTGCTTACGAATAAATTAAGATGTGCTAAATGTCTCCTAATCTTTACTTTTCTGCCAAGGGCCGTTGGGTCTTCTCGACTTTTGGGGGGATGGGGAGGGTTACTGTTTCTTACGTAACTTTGCAGCGCATCACCTTTGAGAGTTGGCAGTGGTAATTGCAGCATCCTAGTGACTAGCTCTTTCTTTTCAGGAAGGAGCCAACCTTCAGTGTTTATGTCAGTGATCTCCAGAGGGGGTGAGCACACTGTGTGTTAACAGAGGGGGCATGAGGGATGATCCTTTGGGACGTGTGTAGAAAATAGTAGAGTTCCAGTTTTAACTGTATACTTGGGTTTACCCAGAAAGAGAAATTGAACTTTACTCACATTTAATGTAGTGCTTAACACCGTCATACGGCAGGCAGTGTTGAGAACTTGCCTCAGTTCCTCCTGGCCTCTTCTACATTTAAGATGCCTAAGGAACGTAAAGCCTTCTTGGAAGACTAGTCGAGGTAGCATAACCCCGTGGGGCTTTGAAAATTTTCACACTGATATAAATTACAGGGCGTATCCTTGAGGGACGAAGTGGAGCTCTATACGTTGGCCTCTCAACTTATTCCTTTCAGACTATTGTGATATAATACAGTTTATAAGTGCAGAGTTCTCTGGAGTTACAGATTATGTAATCTAGTTCGGCTAAAGTAACCCTTCCAAAATGGACCAGTATTTTGAAAATTTCTGGGACCAAACTGGGAATCAAAGATAATATTAAAGGTTCAAAAATGTGCAAAACAACATGAAAATTACATTGTCAACACTTTTAAGTCCAAGCTTTTCTTCAGTCACTTTACCAGATAATAACTATGACTATATAATAGTCAGTTTTGACTCATTTGACACTATCAAGAAGACAACTTGAAATACGAATTTTTTAAATGATTTTTATGGATTAGCCTTACTGGCTAGGAGCTCCAATTCTCCATATGGACCCTTCGGCATGAATATTGGGCTCCTTTATGCTGGTTTTGTCTCAGAGAGAAACGGAAACTGCCTCTTAAAGTCTTAAGCCTGGAATGGACATGGAAATATAATATGCTTATATTTAAGCATATTAGTGAAAATAAGTTTGGCCTCTTCTTATAAAAATATTTTTCAGTTTTTCTTACTTATATGTAGGTTATGGTGGTGAGGGTCTCCAGTAAGCCCTAAATTGTTGGATATACTCTAAGACTTATTTGTACTCCATGACTTTGGAACCAGTGCCTAGGTGTTGGTTATTTCCACATGCCCTCAGAGCAAAAGCTTCGGGAGCTTTGCTAATCAGTTTATCTCAGGGTTTAGACTTGTTACAGGGAGACAAAGAGAGACCTCAGTTCTTATGTTCTTGAGGGAAAGATTTCCATCAAGAGACAAGGTGTAGAAAAGCAAGCAAAATGTATTGGCCGCAGCAAAAATATACTTAGAACGTTGAGACAAGGAAGGTGCATAAAGAAGTAATAGGAGAGCCTAAAGTGGGCTGCTTTGACTCACTGAGAAGTCGGAGAGAAAGGAGCCCTTGAGGCAGGTTCTGGGACCTTGGAGACAGTTTCAGAGGTAAGCCCGGGATGAGCTGCTGCTGCCACCCGTTGCTCCCCTGGTTGCAAGTCTCGTGGGGTCCCTCAGAGGGGGAAGGAGATGGTGCTGGCATGCTCCCCTTGAGGGGGAGGGGAGAGAGCCCTTGGGTCCTTTGTCCTGAGCACATTTATCTCTTTCTTGCAAGCTGGAAATCTTAGGAGAGGTCTCAGAGACACTCCCTGATGTCTCAATAGAAGATTCATCAGCTTTCCAGCTATGCCCCACTGATTGGTTGGTGCGAGGTCATTAGCGTAGCTGGTCCTGAGGCGGCTAAGGCTTCACTTGGCGGGTTTTGCTCCTTATCTGACCCTGGAGCTGAAACACTACTGAGCCTAGATATGATCTTTAGGGAGGAATGCTCAGTGGATCTAAACCATAGGACTAGCGATGTGCTAGGGGGAGGATAGGTTACCCTGAGGAAAAAGGTCTTGTTTTCTCAGTTTCACCCCTTGCTAGGCATCCAGGGCTTTTTGCCCTGGTGAGTTTCTGTAGCTGGCCCATTGTGCTTGCTCTGCTTATGTCTGCCTCTATAACAGACTTGTCCTCAAATATTGGCCTGGAAGTTTCCATCTAATGGTAAGGCGATTTAAAAATAATATTTTTGCAACATTTTGATTATTTTCATTATTAAGGTTAATCAAATTATCCTAGCCTACCATTATTAGAAATAAGGTTTTTTTCCCCCCTTGAGTCAATATTTGTAATTTATGTAATTTTAGAAGGCCCATTTCATCCATATTTTCAAATGTATTGGTAAAAAGGTATAGCATTTGATATATTTTTAAATTTAAATTCCATTTGTGGTTATATACTCTCCTTTTCTTATTGCTCTGTCCTTTGATGGTCTATCCTTTTCAAAGAAGCAACTTTTGAACAATCACATCTATTTTTTGTTTTTAATCTGTAATATTGTTTTAGTGTTTTCTTTCTTGTACTTCATTGCTTCAGAATCTAGGTTTTGACCACCTCCTTGAGGCTATTTCCTGGATCTCCAGTACTTCCTCCATACTTTTGCTCTTACCACATCCCTCACCAGGGCTCTTCAGAGTAGTGCAAAAGACCTTATCTTTTGTCTTTTATGCCCCTTGTGCTTAATCTTTTTGCCTTCTGGCAATCTCTGCTGATCCTTAAAGAATGCAAGTGATGTACAAGTTGGCAGTTGCAAAATATTCATGGTAATGTCAAGTTCAGCATAGGGAATACAGTCAATAATATTGTAATAACTATGTATGGTATTTGGGGGTTACTGGACTTATCCCAGAGATTACTTTGTAAGTTATATAAATATATAACCATTATGCTGTACACCTGAAACTAATATAATATTAAATGTCAACTATAATTAAATTTTAGAAGGCAACACTATATGAAGAAAAAAGAATGTAAGTGAAAATTATTTTTATTCAAGTACCATATGATTTCACTCGTGTGGAATCTAATGAACAAAATGAACTAACAAGCAAAATAGACTCCTAGATAGCAGGCTGACGGGAAGGGGTTTGGGTTTGGGGGGGTGGAGAGATTGAGCAAAAAAGAAAAAAGGGGAAAAAATTCATGGACGCAGACCACAGTGTTGCTGGGGGGGTTGGGGTGAGGGGGATGGGGGAAGGTAGAGGAAGGTATGGGGAGATAAGTGGTGATGGGTGGAATCTTGACTTGGGGTGGTAAACATAAATACAGTGTACAGATGATGTGTTGTGGAATTGTGCACCTGAAACCTGTAAATTTTGTTAACCAATGTCACCCCAATAAATTCAATAAAAAGGAAAAAATAAAAACAAAAAAACCCAAAATGGAATAGTGAACAATCTTTATACTTCTTTCTCCTTCAGACTCATAAAAATACCGATTAAAATATCTTTTTAAAGTATTAAAAATGTATAACTCTTGTTCCAAAGTGAAAAGAAGAGAGAAACCAGAACTATACCAGGAAACAAACAGTAGGTAACCTCTGGGGTCACACTGTCTGTTTTTGAATCATGGTCTACTTCTTACTAGTTTTTTTGACCTTAACCAATTCAGGAAACCTCCTGAAGTTTCAGGTCCTCAACTGCAAAAAGGACATAGTACTTTCATACCTCATACAGAGCTTTTGGAAAATCAGATCACCTAATAGGTGGAAAGTACTTAGAACAGCAGTACCTAGGATAGAAAAAGCTCTCAATAAATATTAGCTGCACATTATTGTTGTTGGTGTTCTTACTAGTTTTTAAAAGGACCATGGTTAGAATTATCACTTTATTGGTCTGTTCATTTGGTGTCTTGCTTTTTAAAACATAATTTTTATTTATTTTTTAATGGAGAGGGTGTTTCGACCCTATACAGTTTTCCCTTGATTTATTCACAGTTTCATTGTATTTTACCATGTAGTCTTCTAAGTATGTGTC
This sequence comes from Miniopterus natalensis, assembly GCF_054644295.1. Lineage (NCBI taxonomy): Eukaryota > Metazoa > Chordata > Mammalia > Chiroptera > Miniopteridae > Miniopterus > Miniopterus natalensis. Next base: position 48,052,669 of record NC_142088.1, on the reverse strand, counting down.
TCTAGTTATACTACTTGTTAGTTTTCTTATAGGTGAAATTTTCTTAAATTTTTTACGTTTTGTTTGTTTCAGTGATGATCTTGGTAAACACTTTTTAAAATTGTGCCTCATGTTCATCTGTTAGATTAAGTTCTTAGTGGCTAGAGATTTTTTTTTTCTTTCACAGTTCTTTTAATACTGGATAACATGTTAATGAGTGGAATTAGGTCCTAATGCATCTAGCATTTTGTAGCTAACAGGTTTGTGATAGTGAATTTGGAAGCTTTTAGTAGCTATTTCCTCATTCAGTGGACTGCTCATAAATATTTTCTTTTAAACCAACTCTAGTGGATAATAGGTAACATTTGTAATAATAACTTTCTTCTCTTTCACTGTTGTAGTTCGGAAATTTTAGCGGTCAGATGCCAGGAATGCAGATACTGATGGGACAGCCAGTGCCAGGAACAGGGCCACATGTGCTCCCTGGTGGATACCCTGGACACCCAGCTTACTTGAATAATTATTCCTCATCGGAAGACCCCATGTGGACATACTTTACTGCTGTTGCTGGACAGGTGAGATGCTAAATATGTTGCACAAATACCAGTTTTTAAAAATGATTGCTGTTTAAAAGAAATGCTCACTTTTTTACTTAGTGTATCATTTTAAATGTATATCAAATTTGTATTTTACATTTATCTAGACTAATTTTCTTCCTGAGGTCAGAGATGAGGGTACTCATTTTACTTTAAAAAGTCTGTTAGCATGATGCCTGACATATAGTTCATTTAACTAAAAGTGGAAGCAGGGTGGTATATGGAGTTGAGCCAGAGAGGATTTGGAAAAAGAGATCAATGTGTATAGATTGGTGACATTATTAAGTTGCCATACAGTCATGTTCTCCCTCTCCCCAGACTTCTTGTATAAAACAATAAACCCTTATTTGCTTAAGCCCCTTTAATAGCATTTTTTATTGTTTGCAACTAAATGCAATTCTATCTGTTGCAGTATACCATTCTTATCTACAAGACACTTTTGAGTAGTATAATACTGAGAATAAATATGTTATCTATAATTGACTAAATAATAAATCAATTTTATAAAATTATAACTTAAAACACAGGAACTGGACATATATATTAGACTTTTATTTGACTATTTCACTGCAACGGTTGTCAACAATGATTTGCTATGTTTGTAATATTTGATAATTTCCTTAATTTTCCCATAGTCTTATGCTTTTGAATAAACTCAGTAAAAGTATGACTCTTGCCATATTATCCTTACCAAGTTGGCACTAGGAATATAGTAGTCATTCAGTAAGTGTGTTGAATGGATACATAAACTATTTCATTTTTAATTTTTTAGTCCAAATATTTAGACGATTCTTTTATGTGTTGAATTTTGCCTACCTTTAGGATCAGGTGTAATATCAGACGTACATGTTATGGCCCTAGAACCCAATTACTGAACTCACTTCTACAGCTCTAGTCTTTTTTGACAGACCTCATAATTAATGATGCTCTATGAGACATGTCCAGTTAAAGCTTTCTGCAGTGTTCGTTTTTATAGGATGATGTTTTCTGAGCAGTGATGATTCACTTATCAGTTGATTCGAAGAAATTCTGGTTTGTATCTTCATAAACACCCACATACACCCACACACACATTACGAATTTCACTAATACCGCATTTCACTAATACCAACAGCTTTAACTTGAATGTGCACACTGCTTCCACTTTTCCACACAGCAGCTCTGTGAGGTGGGTAGAATGGATGTGCCCTTTTATTATAGATAAATAAGTGAAGATTAAGACTGAGTAACTGAACAAATAAGATTTGAACTTGAATATCATTTCAAAATCTTGCTGCCTATCAGTTAACTTAACCAGTGGCAACTGACTTTTTGTTAATTATCTGCCTAAAGCTCTTATTTAATTAGAAAATGAAGTTTTCTACCTCTAATGCTACCACTTTAGTTGAGGGTTTGCACAGTTGATAATGAGATCGAAAATGATCACTTTTCATATAGTTGATGAAGACATTGCTTATTAGTCAGTTAATTAAGATAACATGTTTTTATAAAATGTATGAAATATGAGTATGAAATAGTGTACTAGGAGAATGCTTTCTGATGGTTAAAGCTTTCAGTAAAGCCATTCAGGTTGCTTTTCTGACTCTAAACATTCTGTAAAATGCACATGTATAATTGAGTTTTATTCATTATGTTAGATTTTAGATTTTTAAATTTAATCCACATTTAAATGAGTAATTGTAATATTTTAACCTTTTGAAATAGTAAATGAACTTGGTCACATACTGTCAGAAATGACTAAAGTTTAACCAAGAAGCAATAGTAGTTGTCTTCATTCTACCAAAACAACTAACCTGCTTTGTACTAGGTATTATGTTAGGACCTGGGGATGCAAAAGGTAAGTGAAATTCAGATACTGACTTAGAAGATTTCTGCCCAGTTAGGGAGATAAACATGTAGGAAATGAGTGATAGAGGGAAAGAAGTGCTAAAGGAGTTCGGTAAGGATTATAGCAACACCAAAAACATCCTCTGATGTTTATACTTGTTTTCTTTGCTAACAACAGCACTGTCCAAAATAAATATAATGCGAACTACAAATGTAAGCCACATACGTAGTTTTAAGCCTTGAGCAGTACATTTTAAAAAGTAGAAAGAAATAGGTGAAATTAATTTTAATAATATATTACATATCAATGTTATCAATATAAAAGATATGTTACTTTTTTTCTTTTTGTTATTAAATCTTGGAAATCTGGTGTGTATTTTACAGTTACAGAACGTCTCAGTTCAGACTAGACCCAGTGGAATGTTTATGATTAGTGGCTACTGTTTTAGACAGCTCAGGCCTAAAACGCCCTTCCTTCAGATATCTACATAGCTCATTCCTTTACTGTTTTCAGATCTTTTTCAAAATTCACTTTATCAGTGAGGCTTTCCTTAACCATCTACATAAAATAGCATTGCCTCCTCCACAGGGCTCATGCACACACATTCCTTATTACCTTTACTCTGTTGTATTTTTCCCTTAGCACTTAATACCATCAAAATGTAAACTCTATGAAGGTGAGAAATTTGTTAAATAGGATGAGGTACTGAACCTGAGATTCTTCAACCAGTTTCACTTCCATTGTGATTTTTTATTTGCATTAAAGACTTATTTCCCATAATAAGTTCAAGAATGTTAGGGCAATAATCAGAAGATTACTAACAAAGTTTTGCTGGGGGTAGTAGTGGTAGAGGGAAAATATCTTTTCTCCTTATATTTTAGAAATAACCTCTCCCCAAAATAAGCATTTTGAAAGAAAGTTTTTGAGACTTTTCTGAACTCATTGTAGGCATTTTTCCAACTATTTTAAGTAGAGGTACAGTGTTTCTTACAAGATATTTTGAGCTATTATAATACAGAATGATTATGCTGTTACCCAGAAGTGGAGGAAATAAATTATATTTGAGATGCTTGAAAATTTAATAAAATACAATTTGTGAAAAATTATATATAGTTCATGATGTTCTGTAACATGCCTTTACTGTCAATAGTTATCTATTATTTTGTAGTTGATAGTAGAGTAATATTTTAAAGAATGCATATTTATTGATTGGCCTTGAATAGACAGCATTTTAATAATGCTTTTATACAACTGTACATTAAATCAAGTTATAATTATTTTTAACAGGATGGTGAAGTGGATGCTGAAGAACTTCAGAAATGTTTGACACAGTCTGGAATTAGTGGAATTTATGCTCGTGAGATCTTTTTTCTTCCCTCTGTTGAAATTGGAATAAGAAATTCATTTTCTAACATTTTGCCCCCATACTTAAACTGCTTTACAATTTACTTTATCACAGATATACATAAGTGTAGCTTAAAGAGTCAAATAATTCTGCAAAACTTCATGTGAAAATAACTGTTCATTGTGCATTGCTATCTCCCCAATGGTAATCATTCATAGAGGAAATATCTTTCAACTTTTTCAGATGATTGTTTTAAAATTTGCCTCCAGATCTCAAAATAGCATGCTTTTTTTTTTTTTTTAAGTTTCTTTATCTTTATTGCTGAGAATATTACAGATGTCCCCTTTTTATCCCCATTGATCCCCTCCACCCCGCATCCATCCCAGCCACAGGCCTTCCCCACACCAATGTCTGTGTCCATGGGTTATGCTTATAAACATATAAGTTCTTTGATTAATCTCTCCCCACCCATTCCCCCCTCCTCGCCTTCCCTCTGAGATCCCTCAGTCTGTTCCATGCTTCTATGTCTCTGGATCTGCTTTGTTCATCAAAAATAACATGCTTTTTAATCACTATTGATTGTCGGTTTTAATGATTATTAGTCAATGTCCTGCTATGCAACATAAGGATTTAAGTCTCAACCTTAAGCTCACCCTTGTCCCTGCACTCCACACAGGAACCCTTCCCATCTGCCATCCATTTAGCATAGCTATATAGTAATTTAAATTAGATCAATAATCAGTATTTGCCTTATTGTTACTGTCTAAATGCTCTTCTTGTGTCTTGGGATAGGTAGGATTGATTTTCCACTTTACGTAACTGCTGGAATTAATCATCATCTTGGAGCGTTCTGTTGTGCTCTACTCTGTGCAGCGTGTCATACTGGCATTCCATCACCGTCATTTGGGAGCTCTCTTTCCTCTCTCTGGAGTTGGATTTCTTCTTTATTTCATCTCCTGTCATCCTTTTTAATTCTATAAAGTATAACATTAATTAAACTTCTTACTAAAAGAGTGCATGAGAAGTAAATTTTTTGAGACTTCATCTGAAAATGCTTTCATCCTGTCCTCAGAATTAAATGATTGACCAGGTGTAGAACCCTAAGTTACAAATAATTTTCACTTAGAATCTTAAAAGTATTGCTCCATTGTCTCTAGCTTCCATTGCTGCTCTTTCTGTTTCCTGCCTGTATCTCATTTGTCTATCCTCTCTCGAGGCCTGTGAAATCTTTGTTCCTAGTCTGGTAGTTCACAGTGATGTGCCTAGTTGTGTTGTGTGGGGAACTCAGTGAGCAACCCCAGTCTGCGAACTCATTTGCTTTAGTTCTGGGAAATTTTCTTCAATGATGTTGTCTCCGTTTTCTCTTTCTAGAATGCCTGTTATTTAAAATGGATCACTTATTTTTTCTCTCCTATTTTTTGTTTTCCTCTATTTGGGGGCACATTTCCTTATCTTTATTTTCTAGACCTTCTATTAAGTCTTGTCTGCTGTCATGTTCTTAAAATCCAAGAGCTTCTGGGTTTTTGTTGTTGTTTTTCATGGATGTGATGTCTTCCCTTATCTCTCTGAGACTATATAACCTTTGTTTCCAGCAAATTGTTTGTTTTTTTTTTTTTCAGATTGTTTGTTTGATTGTCTTTTATATTAGATGCTTTTCTCAGGTGTCTGAGATCCTTGGATGCTCATATTTAACTAAAATGCTGGTTAGAAGCTGTGAGATCATGGTTAGGTGTTGATCGTAGACTTCCATGTCTGATGGTTGGGCTGGGCAGTTTGTTGTGCAACACTGGGTGTTAGTATCTTTAGGGATTTCCTTTGGGGCTGGTTGTCCCCCTGATCTTTCAGCAGGGCTCTCAGTCTTTTGTAAATTGTCATTTAATTGCCTTGTTTTTAGTAGATAGCCCTGTTCTGGATTCCTTCGGTCTAGAGACTTCTCCAGGGAATAAAACCCCAGACTTCTGCTGGGTGGGAACAGAGCCTTCCACTGAGCTGAGTACCAGAAGGGGATTTGGAGCTCTAAATGCTCCTTAAGCAGATAATCAACCACTCCTGTTTTTATCTTACCTTCACACCCATTTACAGAAGTATTGCCATTTCTTAAACGTTTGGGGTCTTTTTCAGGATAAGTAGGCTGCTTCTCAGCTTTGATTACAAGGTCAGGAAAGCACTTCTTAGATCTAGGTTAGTGAACTCACATCCATCTACTTTTCCAACTTGAAAAATGTTGTTCCTTTGTTTCTTCTTTCATTCTCTTTTTCTCTAAAGGTTTATGGCTTAAAAAAATCAATTTACTTTCTCTTCTAATGGGGTCTGGTGAAAGACTGAAACTGTCAGCTTTCTTGAAAATTCTTTCTCTTCATTCTTTGTCAAAATATTTAATCTTATATATACTTGATCTTATTTTGAGATTAAAGATATGCTTATTTGATGACTCAATTTTTGCCATTTATTTTAATCTATTCCTATTCTCCCACTTAATGAATATGTGCCATGTTAACTTTAAAGCAAAACAGGCATCTTCTGCTTGACAATTAATGGAGTACCACTCTTGAGATTTCTCATGTAACCTTTGCCACACTCCCCATCCCTGCTCATATAGTTTTTGTGTCAAGGAATGCTGGGCTCCAATCCTGATGGTTCCACTTATTAGCTCTATGAACTTGGGGAATTATCTTTCTGGGCCTCAGTTTCTTCATTTGTAAAATTAGGACTATAATGTATTCGGCATGTTTATCTGACATCATGAAACACTACCTGGCTCATAGTAAATGCTCATTGAGTGTCTGTTGAAATTGTAAGTCTGAAAATAACTATAACCACCTATTCTAACATTGACAATGTATTAAACATTTAAAGAAAATCAGGTATTTTAACTTGTGGAATGTTTTATATTTTTTCTGAATGGATCTAAAATTTAGCTGAAATAATTTGTTTCTTTATAGAATTTCAAAAATATCAAATAGCATAAAATAAACCAACTTAATTTTAAGCATTTTTATTTATTTTTTCATTTTAATGAGCTATTAGCTACTAGAACTTTGTACGCTTTACTGTGCTGATATAATATCTCCTTTATCAGGACTATGATACAGTCTTGAGATAAACCACATACTAATTGAATGCAATGATGGTAAAGATTTGAGAAATTAGGTTCTACTTAGTGAGTCCTCAGTTACACTTCTATAATTACAAAATTGTTAATATTTCTAAAAAACTGATTTTAAGATAGTTTTATTTATTTATTCTTCCTTTCTTCCTCCCCACCTCCCTACCCCCACCCCCAAGGAAAAAAACAGTTGCTTCAGTTCTGAAGCTTATCTTTTTTACTTGGCCAGTTGCAATAAAACTGTCAAATGACTTACCTACATCCATTTTCATCTCACTTTACAGTCTACTCATGGTAAACTAATGTTTCTGAAATGGAGATTTTAGTATTGCCCCTCTGCTGCTTAAAATCCTTCAGTGACTTCTATTGGTCTAAATCTTTAGGGTGGCTTTCAAGACTTTCATGATCTGGCACTCATCTGCCTTTCTGATGTCATCATATGCAACTAACTCCCTCACACATACCCCAAGCTTTAACCAGTCCCTAACTCCTTCAAGTTTTGTGATCTCCATATAACTTCTGTTTAAACCCATTTGTCATTTGTATTAGGAAGACTAAAGCCCTCCTTCTCTCCTGTGATAGCAATTTTCAGTTACTTTATAACTGCTTATTTAATTATCTAAATTCCCTTACTAGATGTGAGTAGTTTGAAGGTAGTAACTATTTTTTTATTTTGTTTTGTTTTTTACTATGGATGGCTGACATTCAAAGTTTACTGATTGGGGTGATTGTATATTTTTGGCAATTTTGAATGTTTTGATTTGACAATAGAAATTGTCATAATCCTACTTAGATAAAATTGGGTAGATTCTAATTCAAATAATAAATATGTCTTATAGCCTTCAGTTTGGAAACCTGCAGAATTATGATTGCCATGCTGGATGTATCCTTGAATAAAAATAGAAAATACTGTTGAATAATTGCTTTTGAATATTAAGGCAGTTGTTGGTTATGGATGACCATAGTAAACTAGAGTTTAAAAATAGTTTGTAAGATCCTGTATGAATCCCACACTTCTTCAGTTTTACATAGAAATCTATTCATGTGCTGAATTTGGCTGACTCTTAAAAAAGCATCCTACCTTTTTTTTTTTTTTTAATGATTTGGAGTTTTGGATTAGGTAAATTTTCTTTGGTATCAAAATTTATTTTTCTTAATAAAACTATTAGAGAGATTACACAGGAAAAATGGGATTTAATGAATTCAAAGAACTTTGGGCAGCTCTTAATGCCTGGAAACAAAACTTCATAACCATTGATCAAGACCGAAGTGGCACAGTGGAACATCATGAATTGAATCAAGCCATTGCTGCCATGGGTAAGAATATTACAGTTCTTTAGCATCCATTCAGGTTATCTTTGTTCTTTGATCAGATGAATCTTAATTGTTTTAATTTGCTAAGTAATAAAGGAATGTTATTTCACCAACTGTTGCCTAGTTTGATTTCAAGGTTGTAGGTAAATTCTGACTAAGGATTTTTAACAAAAGCCAAATAATTTTATCCATTATTTTTTGAAAAAATGAACTTTCGTATATTCTGGATGACAAAATAACTTCTGAATTTTCTCTGTTGAATATATTTAAATTCATTCCTCTAATTTTTAGTACTTACTTACCATTTATATTGTATTATTTTGTAACTTGGTAAGACCTCCAATTTGGCAGGGCTTATCTTGATGAGAGTTTTTCATATTATAATCTAGCTTTTAGGCAGTAAAAACCACATTTTTGTTTATTTTTTTCTTTTATAGTATAGAACACACAGTAGACACCAAAATACCTCCTAATCAGAAGTATGCATTTTAGAATATTTTAAAAGAATTTAACTTTATTTTTATAATCTCTGATAAGCTAAGGTTCTAAGTCTTTCTTTGAAAAAGTGATTATGTACAATACTGTTTAACTTGCTTACAGTTAACACAGTCTTAAGTAGTTTTTTAAATTGTTTACCCTTGTGCTTTTATTTATACTCATTTCTAAACAAAATACATTTGTAAGAAAATTAACTTTTTGAAAGTTAAAATCTGAAACCAATGCAAATTTTCTCAAATTCCAATTTAAAGAAGTCACACTAGTGATTTGTTTTGTTTTATAAATAGACATTTTAATTTAATAAGTGGTCATTTTAGGGACAGTCCTGGCTATATAAACATGTATAATTCAATTATAGAGCTTAATAACTAATGGACTAAACTTGCTTAATTTAGCATATTGTTGGAGAATTAATGTAACCCTTTTGTAAAAAAGAAAACCACCGAAGAGTTCACATAGGCAGTTGAATATAACAAAGAGGTATTCTAGATTATTCAAATTTAAGATCTTCATATATATTTAAAAATATTCAAGTTATTTTGCTAAGAATGTTATGGGAAATCTTAAGAATTTTATCAGTACCACATCCAGATCATAACTCTCCAACAGAAAGCTCAAAATGGATTTGTATTTAACTACATTAGTTTGTGTGTTTTACTTGCTGCTTCTATTAATTTATACCTTTCCTTTTATTTACTTTTAGCAAGTTCCTGCATTACATTTTGTTATAGCTACACATAGAATTTTCTCCAGTTACGTTTATTTTTATTGTTTTCCCCTTTGAATGAATTAGTGTCTTTTGCCCAAATCTACTAACCCAGTAATAATAAAGACAATTCTTCTAGGCTGTCATTCTTCACTGTAAAGTGCACACATCTCATTAAATACATGAGACCATCTATACGGATCCAGAAAGTAGAATACATTAATTTATGTTTCTAATTATTTTTATTTTATTCTTTTTAAATTTTAGTTTTAGGTATATTTTAAAGTGTAAATAATCAAACAGTAATATATGTATAGAATTTAAAACACATATAATAGAATGAATGATCCAAAACTTTTTACTGATAGAAGAACACAATCAAAAACTTTTGGAGACCACAGGCCTAGATAACAAGGAACCAGGGAAATAGTGATAAAAGTCTGTGAAGAAACAGTAAGGGTTATGGGACATAAAGGAGTAATATTTTCCTATTTCTTCCCCTTCTGAATAACCATATTGATGGTTATTTTCAAATTTTCTCAGGCTATAAAAGACACTGTAAGTAACATATTCAGTGGATTTGAATGGTCACAAAGATCACTAATAATTTTTTCTTTGATATTCTTTAAAGTTCTGTAATTTACAGAATTCATGGATGAAGGGGGTCAAAAGGTACAGATTTCCAATTATAAAATAAGTAGCTATGGGGATGTAATATACAGCATACTGACTATAATAATACTGTATTGAATGTTTGAAAGTTGCTGAGAAAATAGATCTTAAAAGTTCTTATCACAACAAAAAAGCAATTTGTACTGTGTGTGGTGACAGATGTTAACTAGACTTACTATGGTGATCATTTTGCAATACATACAAATAAAAAATCATTATGTTGTATACCTGAAGTATAATGTTATGTCAGTTATACCTTAATAAAAAAGTAAATAAAATGACAAAAAATAAAAAACCATACCTAAAGGGTAAAAAAAATAAAATTACAGACTTGAAATATTGAAGCATTAAAACCTATGAAATACCCTAGACATTATTTCAAAATCAAAGTATTTTTAAAAACACAAAAAATTTTTTTAGCTTTGATTTTATTATAAAGTTAGATTTGTGATATTTATGTGCCATAGTTAGTGATTAATAGTTGCTTTGATCAGTTTCAGTATGAATGTAAGTTTTGTTTCTAACATTGTATTTTGTTTTTAACGTGTTTTTTATGGAATGAATTTTGAAAGTTCATTTATGACTTTTAACAAGAATGCGGCATTTGCTGTAGTCTTCTTACGGTGTTTAGTTTTAGAAGTTTTAATTTATCAATCCCTTTTGTTTAGGTTATAGATTGAGTCCTCAAACATTAAATGCTATTGTTAAACGTTATAGCAAGAATGGCAGGATCTTCTTTGATGATTATGTCGCTTGCTGTGTGAAACTTCGAGCATTGACAGGTATTGACTTTAAAAATGGGTACAGTGTCATGTGGCTATTTTTCTTAAGTAATGTCTGTTGTTTTCTCCAGCAAGTTAATAATATATGTTTTTCCCCTTTATTCACTATTAAATCTAATCAAAGTGTTAAGGCTTTAACATTTTTGAAATATAAATAGTGAAAAATTGTTTTAGCTCAGTTTTGGAGGTGTTTTCATGTCTGAGCTATATAATCACTTAATATAATCATTTAATTGAGTATGAAATTATTTATATTTTAATACCAGAGGATACCAAGTATTTGAAACTGTAGATTTTCAATTATAATAAAAAAGTAATCTGTTTGTTGAAAGATTTCTTTAGGAGAAGAGACCACTTGCAACAAGGGGTTGTGAATTTCATATATGATGATGTGAGTATCCTGTGTAAACTTCTGATATTTACACTGCATTCTAGATGTGTTCATAGTTATAAAAAACATTTAAGTGATCCCTCTACCAATACAGGGAATGATATATTTTATAGGCCATGTTCTTTTTCTATATTTTTCAGCTGAATTCAAATATAAGATTAACTATTGGTACAAATACTAACTTGACTTTATATTAAACATAAAACATACTTTTAAATTTTATGACAGGTTTTTGGCAGTTTTTCTTCCAAATCATTTTTAAGGGCAAAACTGCCATTATCTTTATGAAGAGTAGTTTACTTGTGATCATCTTTCTTAGTTCTAATAGAATAGGAAATTTTCATCTGTGGTAGATTATAAAGCTGTTCATTTCTCATTTCAAATGGTTGCTATTAACCTGAATACAGCTTTTTTTTCTTTTTTTTTAATTTATACTGCAGGAAAGTGATATTTCACATGTGTTTCAATGTTTTAGGGTTTTTGTTTTGTTTTGTTTTTATGTGGAAGATACAGGGTCAACATTATCCTACTAGTATATTACTGGTTGAATTATATGCCTTGGAAGGCCTGGGGAGAGAGTGTAGGTGTGGGGTAGAAGGGGTCCATGGAGAAAAAGGGACATCTGTAATACTTTCAACAATAAAGATAAATTAAAAAAAAAAAAATACACAAGAGAAAAAAATTCTCATCTTGTGAAAATACTTTTATGAAATATAATTAATCAAAAACAAACACCATTTTATTGTTACCAGCTGATGATTTTGTTTATATATTAGTTTTTGCAGGGCACTATGGCAATTTGAATGCTTAAAATTTGAAAACTGAAGAAGTACTGTGAATGTTTCTACTTGGAAGAAATGAACTGGACTACTTCAAATTAAAGATTTTAGGGCTTTTCCATGTTTCTACCTGTTAAATCTCTTCCCTTTATAATATATATCTAATATATATCTCTACTATAATGTGGTATTATTTTAGCACATAATTCAATGCAATAAAATATGTTTTTGTATTTGGGATGTTTCTGCTTTTAGTAAAGTTACCACTTTATGGGTATCTGTATAATATCATCATATATTGATATATGATTAATTGATGTAAATATCTCTTAGCCTTAATTTTTAACAATATAAACTTGGAGGAGTGTACTTATAAGGTTATATAAGAAGCCAAATGATGAAAGCCTAGATAAAATTTATTTATACTTATCCGAAGGTTACAAATTTTACTTTCAGGTTTTGTTTGTAGTTGTTGGCATTTGAAGTGAAGGTAAGCTAGGAGGGCAGTCCTGGATTTTGTGCCATATTTGTCATAGGGTTTGTTCTTACATTATCTGAGAACAGAAACTCACAGGTCTTTAACTGTGAAGAAGAAAACTGTAGTTCCTAAAATTTTATCTTAAATCACCTTAGGTGGACCATAAAATAATCTATAGTGAAAAAGGGCTACAGGAGGCCTCACTTTTCTTTTTTTATTCTTTACATTGTATATTTTCTTCAGTGTGTTTTGTTGTCTTCTATGGAAAAAAGTTCTTAATAAACAACTTTTCTCTCTTCACTTTGTTTTGTTATTGAAGACATAGATAACCTAAAATGGCATCTTTATAAATCTAGATTTTTCTGGAAACGACACATTTTTAATGAAATGTCAACATTTAAATTTGTTCCGTTAAACTAAATTGTTTATATATTATGCCAACTGTGTATAAAGTTAAAAATCAAGTAATATACCACTTTGTTTCAATGTTCAGAAATTATAAATTTGACTTTCTTGACAACATTAGCTGGTGGTTTTGGCATTGGTAAACCAGTCAGTCAGTCTTTTGAGCGCATCTGTGTAATGTGGGGTACAGAGCATGGTAGACACCACACCAATATTTCTGAGTGGTATTACAATGGAAATTGCAAAGTTGGGTCACCAGGTTTTTAGCATTTAAAATCCCTGGTATAAGCTATACCTAATCCAGCCACTTTTTTGGCAACACCTTAAGTCTTTTTAGTAAACATGCTTTAACTGCATATCTTCCTCAGCTTAAAGTAAATACAGTAGTCCTCCCTGATCCAGAGGGATATATCCCAAGATCCTCGGTGGATGCCCAAAACCACAGATAGTACCTAACTATAAATACTGTGTTCTTTCCTATATACACATACCTATGATAAAAGTTTAATTTACAAATTGCACACAGCAAGAGACTAAAAACAGTAAATACAGAGTATTATAACAATGTACTGTACTAAAAGTGATGTGGATGTGGTCTCTGAAACTTAAAGTATCTTACTGTATTGCACATGCAGCATGGCTATGCTGGGCAAAGGCATGATTCATGTACCAGGACGGATGGACTGGAACAACTCGAGATTTCTTCACACTCAGAACAGCACGCAGTTTCAAACTTATGAATTGTTGATTTCTGGAATTTTCCATTTTAAATTTTCAGACCACAGCTAATCTTAGAAACTGAAACTGTGGATACGGGGGCAGTACTGTACAAATTGACATAATTTTAGTATGGCTGGTGACCAAATTAATATATAGTTTTTATAAAACTATGTTTCTTTAAAAATGGATGATGAATGGTGTTATCTTGAAAAAAAAGCATGTATTAACTTAGAAAATTTTAGGTCAACTTTCACTTTAAAAAAATATCCTGGAAAGGACTTACAGTTGTTTTGATACTGATACTTTTATATAATTAATTAGCTGCTCAGTTCATTTGGTCAGTTTTATAAAGGGATGCATATAAGTAACCTGTGTGACTTTGTCTCTAGTTGTTAATTGTTTTTCTTGAACATGTATTTGATAATGTGAGAAGGCATTAACTGAACCATAAAAAATACAGAATTTTAAATAGAAGTGTTGCAGGAAAAGCTAATGTAAACACACTGTACATATCATTCCCATAGAATAAGATGATGTGACTCAGCAGCCTAGAATCTGAACATCCAGCTTACAGGTGGTCAAGTTACCGTACTCTTCTGAGGTCAGTTATAATTGTCCTTGTTTGTAGGCTCCTAGTTGAGACCAAACATTAAAAATGACCATAAGTTTTGCCAAATGATACTTTGTCAGAACTCTTTACACAGTTCTCTAACGTAGCGATTTTCAATCTTTTTCATCTCATGGGGGACATAATTACCAAAATTCTGCAGCACACCAAAAAATACATTTTTTGCTGACCTGACAAAAAATAGGTAAAATATTTTACTGGGGTTTTTATACTGAAATGCAATTCACTCAGTGTTTTAAGATAACTGATGTAAACCAACATCCATCACTAAAGTAATAAATGGTTTTATGATGAACACGACTGGACAATTAATATGTTGTATCAATATGGTAGTTTGTACTGGTTAATTCATGCCCGGTTTTCTTATGGTATAAGTTATTGAATAATATACACTCTTAATCTCCAAGTGCTTTTATTTATACAGTACACATTTCCATGTCATTTTGAGAATTTTTTAATAAACATTCAAATAGCTTGCTGTAAATTTTAGTATCATACAAAATCTGTTACATACATATTATGAGAGGCTTCCATTCAAATAGCAGTGCAGTAATTCACCTATGCCAAAAAGACTGCCAAATAAATGTCAGGTATTCCACTTCTATTGCCAGTGCTAGTTTACACATTTTAAATTACATCAAGGGGAAATCAATACTATTAGAATGTTAATTTGGTCCACTGTAAGTGTAATCCTAAGGACTGTGCTCATTTGCTCTATTTAAGCATGCATTCAGAAACAAAAATAATAAAAATATTAAGTGATATGTTTATTTCCAGAAAAAACCCTGGAAGAAAGTAGAATTTATTAATGTAGCTTAAAGTGTGCAATTAAAAAGTAACAAAAACATCGATTTGTGATTACTTTAAGTAAAAATACAAGTCAAGTTCACTTGTAACCTTATGGCATTACTGAACTGGACAAACAAAATAAATACTGTTTGTCGGAACTGTGCTTTTCTTGGTCTTTCTGTTTGACAACTTCATAGATGATATGTTTTCTCCTATTTGTAGCAGTTTTCTGAGAGACTAATAGGAATAAATTTGTGAAAAATCTGGTAAATCTAGGAAGTAAATTCCAACACTTCTTTCAGTTTAGCATATTTTTCTTTTAAACTTTATAATGCAACCATGGGTGTTTTATTACCTTAAACTTGTATTAAAAGATCACAATATTTTTTGGTCTCAATTCAGTCATGTACCATAGTAAAGGGCTTTGAAAGAAATGTACAATGCTAAGGTATCCAAGAGTATGTCTAGACTTCATAACAATATTAGGTGATGCAAAAAATATTTTGAACTGTTACAGTGATAAATGCAGAAAGGATTTTAAATGAATACTGTTCATATATTTGTGGTCTAGAATAAGGCCATGGCATCACATATATACATATATTAAAATTGTTCTGTCATTTAGAGTATTGAGCACAAAATGTCCTGCAAAACACTGGAAAACTTACAAAAAATTTGTCTATCAGCTCATTTGAATTCTGAGAAACCTTGTGCTTTTAATTCTTGCCATGTCTTTTTCTACTTGTTTTTAAAAATGTATTTTACTGGCATATAAAAGAAGAGTCTTATGTTACTTAACATTCCTTTTGCCCAGGTAGCTTGGTAATATGCAGCTTTGTGTATTTGCGAGCATTCAAAACTCAGGTGTGCTTCTATATATCTGAATAGATAGTAAGTCGACATTGGCAGCACTTCTACATAACTATGATGTGCATAGAGTTAGAGAATGAGGAGGGCCCTTGCCTATGTGCTACTTACTGTTTTAAGGTGTACCTCTTCTGCAACATCAGAGATAGTGGCAATTTGGAAAGTTTACAGGGAATGAGAAGAATTGAGTGAGCTCATCATTTACTAGCTATGCCAGGAATTAGTACCTTCTGGTAACATTGCTTGTGTGTATGTGGGGTGGGTGGCTGTCCAACCTTTTCTCTTAAGCATAAAAATATAAATATGTACTTTACAGATACATGCATACTGTCATTTGCATTTTAGTTAACTGGATTTAATCACATTTTACCTTGCTACAATTACTGAAATTTCAAAGGACAACCTGAGCAGTGCTAGTATGATTGTTCTAGAAACATACAAACTAAAGAGCCATATTCTTTTGAAAATTATAGGCCATTTAAAAATGATTTTAGAATTAACTAAACTTTTGGGTGCATGTTTCAATTCCCAAAGCAATCTAAATTCAGTACCCCCCAATTTTTCTTACAAGAGATGTTTTTAAATATTAAGCTTTTTCATATTTTGATTCTTGTTTTATAATCAGCCTCACTTGTAGATATCAATACAGTGATTTCTGCTAATCTGTATTTGGTTTAGTTTTTCATTTATCAAATAGAGAAATGTTCTCTTGGACTTTTAAACCTTAAAAATGAATGGTGGGAATTCTAAACCACTAGATCTAAATCTTCTAAACAGATTAAACAGTCCTTAGCTTAGCAAATTTCCACCGTGACCAACAAATTTTATTTAAAAGTTTTCTTTGAAGACAGTTTGACTTTTTTTCTTAAATAATAGATTAATGATTCTAGAATGTATGAAACTTACACAAATGAAAATAATGTTAATCTGGATATTTGATCCAGATGACAAATGAATCAAGCATACATTATAACAATTTTATTTTACAAGTAAGTTAAAACTTCTTCAGCATCAGAAATTTTAAGTGATCAAATGTTTTAGTAAATAACTATTGTATTCTTGATAGGCAGCAATAAAATAAAAATGTTTTTGCTTAATTTTGATTTAATGCTTTTCCCACTCAGTCCAGCTGACCAGTGTCCTAGTGGAACGTAGGTAAAACTGTAGATGCACTGTTACAATTACGTGATTTCGTGAAATACATCAGCACCACCATGCCTGTATCGTACTGTGCCTAGTAAAATGTTGGAAATAGTTGACTTTGCTAATAAAAGTATCCTAACTAGCTATTGAGATTTACTTTCTTTTTCCCCAAAATAATTTCTTTTACAAATTCTTCAGTTTTCATGTATAAATAGATGAGAAATTATATGCTTCATTCTTAAATTATGTATATATGCTATATTTTCAATACAACTTGTACACTTTTAGCTACCAAAAATTTGCAATCATTTTTACATGACATTTACAGTTTTTGTATTTACAGTTATTTGTAGAGGTTATTGCAAAACTAGTTGTGCAAGTAGATTACACTGTCAATACCACATACCAATCTTTGAAGAAAATATTTGCTAAAAAATAAATATTTCTGCACAGAGTATTTCAAAAGCATCATGATTTCATGCTACATTATGTGCATAAGGACGGAAATAGTGTGTGTTTTGGTAGATTGTTTCATTATGTTTAAAGCATTCCAAGATACTACTTAACCAATGCAACTGGGCTTCTTTATATCAGTTAATATATAAACTGATATTTTCAAGTGATCATACATTATTTTTTGAAATCTATTCTTTAATCGGCAAAACATTCTGTTAAATACATTTTCCGATCTAAATTATAGAATGCAGATTTCAGCTAAAATGAGGTAATGTGCCTTTAATTAAAATCAGTAGGTGCCTAGGAGATAAAAACTAGGGATTCCTCAATATTTTTATCTTATTTAATATTAGGAAAAAGGGTGTCTTGTCATTTCAAAGTTGCTGTAATTACAGGTGCATTTTGATGAAACTGTGGAGGAGTTAATTATAAGGTTACTGATCCTTGAATTTTACTCCTAAATAAAATAATGATGATGGAATGGTGTGGAGTTTTCTTGTACAGTCAAACAATGTAATGTCAGCATGAAAAAATATAGTTGTGACTATTTTCAATTTAAAAACAATAAAACAGTACAGAGAATTAAGGTTAAACATATAGCACTTTAAAATCAGAAGTGTACCAAATTATTTTATGTCTCTCAAAATATAAATTAATGGAAGTCACAGATGTCATGACTACAATTTAGGAATTTAAGTCTTGACATTAGCTTTTCAAGAATAACCATGTTAATATTGCCACTTTATATACTAACGTTTTATTGGGACTATTTCTGTAATTATTGCTATTCCCATTTAAAAGTTGGATTATGATTGGTAGAATAATGAAGTTGGTCAATTGATTGTATTCTTAACATCTGTGTTCTTAGCATTGATTTCTGTAGATGTTTTATTCTTCTATTCATAGTAATAACTTGTTAGTTTTATTTTTTTTCAGTAGAGATAGAGAAACATCAGTGTGAGAGAGATATGACTGGGTTGCCCACGGCACATGCCCTGACCAGGGATTGAACCCACAACCTGGATATGCGCCCTCACCGAGGAGCAAGCCCATCGCCTTTTGGTGCTTGGGACGATGGACGCGCCAACCGACTGAGCCACACTGACCAGGCTAACTTGTTAGTTTTAAATAACTTGTTAATAATATCCCTCAACCTCCACTTAATGGTTTATATAAATAAGCCTTGTGATAATTTCTTTTCATACTGTCATTTATAATTTGTCCTCCTATGAATTTTCTATATTGCATATGCTTAAAACAAAGTGTATTTGTACCATAAAAATGTAATTATTCTAAGCTTGGGCACTGATCAATCACGATACCTAATACTTTATAAAGCATTTAAAAACACCATCCTTTTAGTTTTTAAAATGTTAACATCACTGGATTATAACTTACGTAGAAACACAAGAAAAGAGCTTTGAGAACACTGGAGAAGTGAGGAAGGGAGCTACTGCAAACCTAGAAAACAATTGCAAGGCAAAGAATGTAGAATTTTATGAATGTTGGACAAAGGTAATAGTTGACAAACTGGGATGTTGTAGCAGAGGAAATGTCCCTATCCGTTTGGGAACTACACAATGAATCTAAAGGGGCTCCCCCAGGGAGGCAGCCTTTACAGGATCCATTCTGGCTGCCCTGAATTTGACAGATCGCCTTTGCATACTGGGCCTTTCACATCGATTCAGACTAGATGTGTTTGTAACAAGATTCATACTCCGTATTATTTTAAACAGTATTACTTTAAAGCTATAAACCTAATAGTGCAAAATACAATTAAGGGAGAGAAAACAATAGCTACGTTTGTGTTTTTCTGAATCAAAAACTTCAGTCTTGGTAAGAGCTGTTCAGTTGGAGACTTAGCACATTGTGCAAAAGCTAAATTGTGAAAAGTATTTGTTTTCCTGACTTTAATGTCATGTTCCTGGATAAGAACTGAAGAATCTAGCAATTTTTGAGCGCCTACCGTGTGCCAGGCACTTTACTATATGGCATCTCATTTCCTCCTCAAGCTTCTTGAAGGTAGGTACCATTATCTCATTTTCACAGATTCAGGAAAAAGACTCAGGAACCTTAATGAACTTGCTCAGAGTCACACAGCTACTAATGAAAGCACTCAAGCTGATCCCCAAGTTAGTCCGACTGCAGAACCCATGCTCTCATTGTTCATTCTTAAAAGTTTTTCGTGTGTCAGGACCTTATGGGGGAGGGATTCTTAAAAGAGATTGCTGGGTCCCACCCGTTGGGTTTCTGATTTAGTAGGTCTGGGTGGGGCCCAAGAATATGCATTTCTGTAAGTTCCCAGGTTGTTCGTGCTAGGGCTGCTAATTGGAGAACCGCACTTACATCTCTTCCCAGTAACTCTTTGAACTCACCTGATAGACACGTTGGTTTTACTGCAAAAATATAATTAGAAACCTAACATTTGAAATTTTTAGTAATTTATAAAAGTTTTGATTTGCAGTAAGAAGTCTGATTAAATATATTGATCTAGTTTCGGTTTGAACCATGGATAAGCAATTTAAAGACTACACTGTATTATAAATTAGTTAATGCTGCAATTCATTTTTAGCAACTAGATCTATCGAATTCCTTTTTCTAACCATGGAAAGCATTCAGGGGAAAGATACTGTCAATAATTATTTTAGATATGCTGATGATGTGATAAATTTTATTCTTAGATAATATAAGATGGGGCTTTAAAATAACATTTGGATAAAGAGTGTTCTTTCAGGCATTTTGGAACCATTGCTAGAAATCAAACTCCCAAAGGACTTGTAAGCAACCTTTATACGTGCATATTAAACTGGACACCACATGCCACGCTGCTCTGACTTGGCTTCTGTATCTCCTGACTTGGAGAATCGGAAAGGTCGGCTGTGATGACCAACCCATTATAATGGACTTGAGAAACTATGTCCCAAATGTGCCCCCCCTGCCTTCCTATGCTTGTTTGACTGAGTGATTATTAGTTTTAAAACCCAGCAAGAACATTGCTTCAGCATTTTTCATTCTTGGTTCTGTCGTTAACTAATTAGAGAATGGGACTCCCCTACTGGGTAAAATTATAATTCTTAAGTTTTAAATCTCTGCTCAGCAATACATAACAGTAGGAAACATCTAATCCAAATAAACTTTAGGTTTTAGATGGCATTTTATTTAGGTCTGGGGACCAGGTAACAATATTTTTAGGTGGAAAGCAAAAGGTGTTATGTGAGTGCTTCTAATTACCTGAAGGGAGAGTGGTAGCTGAACCACAGTTACTATTGGTTGCAGCAGCGAAACCCTGCTTTCACGGTGGAGGGGACAGACTGTTTTTGCTACAGCCCATGGGGCGAGTGACAGTGATTTTAGGTATTAGATCTTTGGCTGGGACAAAGGGATGGATTTTGTAAATTAAGATAACTGCTTTGGTCATGTATAAGGCATTTTAACCATTGAATCTTCTGATGCTTATGTCTAAATAATGAAATCTTTATATTGTTCAGGCTCTTTTTAAGCTAATAAACTTAGTAGGAAGGGATCTTCCTAAACCTCTCTGATTTAGATTTTAATATCAAATAATTATTTTATATAAAGAATTTAAGAAACAAAGGTTGATGTCATGCTACAGTTTAGACAGTCTGGATGCTTGCACGCTGCCCCCGTTCCTTCCCGCTCAGTTTTTATGAAGCACGGCAGCTTTGCGCGCCAGGCTGGGTTTTATGCATGTCATCCCAAATGTTGCAGCTGCAGCAGTCACTAATCAATCAGATCGAAATTCCTCACCTGCCAAATTCTCTCCCCCTACAAATGAACAGTGTCTGGAGAATTTATTCTGAATTTCCCTGGAGCTTTACGTTGGCAATCCTTATGAAATTTGTTGCAGCTGCAAAAATGTGCCTAAATATGGAAATAAAAACCCAAATCATCCTCTATCGGTTAGCCTTTTCTCTCTCCCCCGCTAGGCACCCGCAATTGCTCGTTGAATGAGGAAATAAAAGCATCAGTTAGTCCCCACATTTCTATCTGCAAAACACCAAATGTTTGGGGAAGCTGGTGAAATTATACTTCTATTGAATCGGCTGGTCACGTTGCCATCTGTACTTGATTACACGTTTTGGTGTTTCAAAAATTAAACAGGGATTTAAATGCTCATGCCTACAGATTGCCTCCCACACAGATGATCAATTTATGTGACCATTTAAAAATATATAGGGAGCAATTTTAGGTTACTTTAATCATATTTTAAATTGCGCAATAGTTTTTACTTTAAACAAGTTGCTTGTATTGGACAGTAATATATTAGTATAAATTGGCAAAGGTAAATCCATAGTTAATAATGTGCAGAGGTATAATGTTTCTTTAAAACTATATGAGTGTAAGAATTAGTAACGGACTAAGAAAACTTCAACGAATTTCAAAATTTTGTTCAGAAGGAACAAATACAATGCTTCAGCCCATGATATGTTTAAAATTGTACTCAAATGAATTGAAAAATAAAACTTCACCAGAACTTGACTAATCAGAACCTTACATTAACTTACAATTTTTTTCTGTACCTTGATTTTATAAGTGGTCTAGATCTCCCTCCCCAAAAGAAAATCTAACAGTTGAAAATATTAAAATATATTCCTTTGTGTGTTCTGATCTTCTAGCGTCCATATATATTCAGCCCAATCCAAAGATAACAGATTTTCATTTAATCTTTGATTAGCAAGTGTGTGTGAATAGCCCAGTAAAACTACAATTTTACTGTTGACGTGTACATTCCTTTACAGGCAAGTAAATGCACACGGTTTCTCCGCAGCTGGGATTAGGAAGCCGCAGGACAACCTATACTCAGTGAAAGCTAGTTTCGCCATGCAAGTCCATTCAAGTTGCACATTTTTTTAAAAGAAAACTATGTGCAATCACACTTTAGATCAAATTCAAGATTGCCCTGGAATATAAATCAGAAGAAAGCTGTGGATATCAGTCTTTGTGGGTCAGTCTTTAGCAGTTCTCCCTCCCCATGCCCTAAAGAAAGAAAAATGAGAGAAACTTGTTTCTAATCATTCAAGGAAATGTGCCCATGGGAAGCGTTTTAGGTAGTTTGTAAATGCAGTTAGTGGCAGGATTTTAAACGGACAGGCCTCTTTGTCCTCAGTAATGCTTGCCTATATTCGTATATTTGGAGATGGCTACGTGTCTTGTCAGAGATTTACAGCTCTAAAACTGCATTTTTCCCCCAGTGTGGTGGAATGAACGTAATTAACTATGAACATCCTGATACAGCAGCGTGTCAGTTCTCAAAACTAAGTCCCCTTTTTCCTCCTTGCACTCCTTGGGTTGAGGATCATCTGAGTTGCATCCACGAACAATTTTATCCCTTGGTTTCTAATTGAAGGCATTTTCATAGCAAGGTGCTGATTTAGTGAAAGCAGTAAATAGGAGTCTCCATGCAAGAGAAACTGGAGTTTCCTAACATGCACATGATTTAAAAAATAAAAATAAAAAATAAGGTGCCTTGAGATGCTGGCAGTTTTAACATTTGGAACAAAAGAGTTCATATGTATATTTACATCCTAACTGCTCAGTTTTACCTTACAAGCTTCAGTTTAGGAAAATATACAGTACTTTTGCATATAATGGTACCTTTGAGCCCCTGAGTCAAGTAGAGAGGATTTAAATACAAAAAGGAAAACAGCCATTAAAAGCACTTACATTGTATGTGGAATAAATAGTACAAAATGATTATTTCCCCGGAAGACCAGGATCAGAAACATGCCTATGAAGACCCAAGATTCCTACAGTGCTTGGGGATGAATCTGTCAAAGAAGGATGCCTAATTGGAGGAAGGTAAGTTTTTCTTTGCCGCGAGCGAAGCTCTAAAGAGAGCTCACTGTCTTGTTTTAAACGTGAAGTCAAGTTGTCTTCCGAAGCTGTGTTCAGATGCACGCCGCTTGAGAGCGATTCTTTGGATTTAAGTTTAGATTTTTCAAGGTCTAGAAATTCAGGACACTGATAGGAAGAAAAGAAAAGATGCTTTTACAATTTATTTGGGCAGATTTCTAAAATTACACTCCTGAAATCTACATATGTTTTCTTCCCCCATAAATCTATATTTGATTAGTGGTATTAACCAACCTTTCCCTCCCAAAGATGGGTCAAGACATTGCAGGTGGTTGTTGGATAATCCTGAACACTGACTCCAAGAACTTTAGTTTTACTCTGAAGTCAGAACAAAGTTTGTGGGTTTGTTTTGTTTTGGTTTTTTTTTTACATTATTTTGTACTGAGTTTTTTAGATGAGTTTTAACTCAAAGTTTAAGATAAAACTGGGATAGGAAACGTGGGTCATTTGTGAGGAGAGAAAATAGAAAGGAAGGAAAATCTCCCATCCCTACTCAGAAAATATTACCTAAATCCACTGAAAACAAACAACAAAGCACATGGTTTTGCACGTTTCCTAGTGATTCAAAACTAGAAATATCTACTTCCATATTTTAGAAAGATTGCATTATTTTCCTTCAGCACATTTTCACCTGTTATTAATGTTGTTTCTGTTGGGAAAAAGTGGGGCGGATGGTTCTGTGGAAAGTAACCTCACAGAGTGATCTGGTCATAAATTCACCCTGCTATAAATTGGACAGGTCATGGTGGGTAAGCTGTGCCCCAAGCATATAAATTCTTTAGTAAAAGGTTTGTCTTTGCTTTAAGTAAGCCCTGTTCATTTGTTGTGTGCATCTAGGTTATCACACCTTTGAAATAAAACATGACCACCCTACCCTCAAGAGAGCACATAATCTTGTTAACTATCCTGTAATCCAATGCTTTCCTTGTTTTCTCCTACTTTCACGTAAATGCAAAAATGAAGCTGCAAAACTGTTATTCTCTGGAGCATCTGAGATCTTGCTCTTCAGCAATGTCATCAGTTTGGCTCAAATAAACTCTTCTAAAAATTCTCTTTAGGGTCGGACATTTCTTAATAGAAATTTCATTTCCCACAATATTTTGCACTAAATTCCCAAACTTTAAAGAAAGTTTTACATGACTGTTCTGTCAATCCTTATTTAAATCATGGTTCTTAGGTGCAATTTGGCCATAGTGTTTAAGTAATTAAGAATGATTCCCAAAATAGAACTCCGAGGGAATTAGATTTTTGAAATTAATGTAATTCAAAAGGGTTCATTTGGAGGGCTTCAGAGGCAAGATGAAGGACACTTTATAATTCCTCCTCTTACAGTCCTCCAGGTTAAAAAAAAAAAAAAAGTTTAGAGGTAGGGCACCGGTATTTAAGGTTACTAATCTGACTGCCCTTGAACCTCAGGTCTTCTGTGGCCAGCTGGTTCTCCTCTGCTTCCTTCCTGAGACCCTGCCCAAGGGTGCAGCTGGTCAAGAGAGCGAAGTACAGTCTTGTCTCTGAAGAGATTTTTGGACCCAGGGCTTCTCCTTAGCTTTCAAAGCTCTGCCATATGCAAACTGAAGTAGACTGATGCTTGAAGAAAGCTTTTTCTTTAAAAAAAAAAATTGTTTTAAGATCATTCATCTAGGCCCTTTGTTCTCAAACTTTAAATGAGCATAAGAATGAGAAATTGTAATTAAGCAGAATGAGAATGTGCCTTTTCCACAGCACCCCACGTGATCCTGATTCAGGTGGTCCCTAGAACACCCTTTGAGAGACCCTCTTGGCTGTGCACTATTTACACTCACTTGTGAGGAAGGACTGAAACTTCTGTCCGTCTTGATGGACGCTCCCGGGTAACTGGTCCTCATCAGGCGGAGGGTGGGGCTGTGATACTCCGCTCCGGCAGTCACCATACTGTAGGCTGGGGGGACCACAGTGGTTTGCTTCTGCAGCAACTGTAAGATGGTCTGGATGTCAGTAGTCATTTGGGATTCAAGTCTGCAGGACAGACAGAAATGGGGGAAGACCGTCCTGAAATGGTTCATCATTCTAAAGAATCTGAGAAAATTTCAACACCACTATTGTGTATTGGTTTAATATGATTTTAAATCCACTTGCTAATGACTTAAGTAAAGTTGTTTTAATCCACTTGTTTACGACGAAAACAAAAAAAAGTTGTAGAACTGAAGTTGTTTTGCTATGAGAGCGAAGTATGTTGTGTCAGAAGTGATCCCCTCCTCTGTTGTGATCGATTAAGAACATGTGGAGAAGCAATGATGGCAAGGGGACATTTAAACTACAAATACAGTGGTACCTCGGTTTTCGAGCGTCTCCATTGAGGAACATTTCGGTTTACGAACACTGTAAACCTGGAGGCATATGCTTCGGTTTTCGAACACGCCTCGGAAGTCGAACACTCCACGTGGCTTCTGCTGAGGGCAAGACCCTGAGGTCCAGCTGTGGGCTGTGGATCCCTTGGTTTTTGAATGTTTCAGAGCTCGAAGGGTCTCCCAAACGGGTAACATTCGGAAACAGAGGGACCGCTGCACTAAGAGTTTGTGAGGACAATCCTAGAGCTTAGGTCTGGGCAGGTTGACACCTTGCTGACCTAAATAGCCCTTGGAGATCTTGAGACACTTGCTCCTGCTGTGACCAAGGAGCTAAAGAGTGCAGCAGGCCCAGGAAGAGCAGAAACGTCTGTTCCTGCCTCAGTGAGGCGTCCCCGAGGGCCGTGGCGCAGAGCCGTGCAGCGGCCCTGCAGTGATCACTCTTGCAGCCCCGAATGCCCACCAGCGCTGGCGCCTCTGTTCCCTAGCAGTGTGCGGGCCGATGGATGTCAGCTCCTGGTTGGCCAAGTGCCTCTCCCAAGTGCCTACTCATATAAAAGGTACCTCAGCTAAATTTGGACTTTATTCCTTTCATTCCTCCTCCCTTTACCTGGAAAAATAGTGTAATTAATCTATCATTGCTTTGGAGTATGTTATTTCTTTATTTGGCTTATTAAGAGATAGTATCCTGTATGCTATTGTCTTGTGAAATTATCATTCCCAAAGCAAACCTCTGTTAAATAAATTGTTGGCAAAGACAAATCAGTTTCTGAGCATAATTTTGCCACCCAAACAAGACAACCACAAACAAACAGAATTATGGCCCTGCTTTAAACAAAAAGAACAGGAGAGGGAGCACGGAGATTCTCTCCTGGCTGAAGCTAACTTTCTATGTCTCACTAATGGTTCTGAGAAAGACCGTTGCTTTCCTGCTTATTTAATAAGATCTTAACAGAAAAACAGCTGAATGGAACAGACTGTATTTTTACAATGTACATTGCATTACATTTTTACAATTAAGCTTTATTGGTTTCAAAATGTAAAATGCACTGAGAATCTATTTTTAATCAATAGTTGTATTTTCTTTTTAATCAGGCTTTGCCCAGTTTCTTGTGGACATTTATTTACTCTATAAAAAAGAGATTTGGTTAGCACATTTCCTTTCTTTATTTCATTTTTTAAAATATTTTTTATTCATTTTTAAGAGAGAGAGGACGGGAGAAGGAGAGAGAGAAACATCGATGTGAGAGTGGAACATGGATCGGCTGCCTCTGGCATGCTCCCCTACTGGGGATCGAGCCAGCACCCTGGGCATGTGCCCTGCCCTGGAATCAAGCCAGTGATCTTTGGGTACACAGGACAATGCCCAACCAAATGAGCCACACCAGCCAGGGCATGGTTAGCATATCTCTTTCATGGTTACAACTGGATAATTTCTTACTTGTTTCAAATTTATATTACCTTTATTTTACTTTGTCTATCTCCTATTCACATCAAGAATTGTACATTATTTATTGCAGTCTTTCTGTAATGTTAAGTACTGTTAAATTCCTTTCCCATCCACAGTTCAGAGCCTTTGGTATTTAAGAAACAAAACAACGTAAAAGTTCACTTGCTTCTATGATCTATCTGACTTGCAAAATACCAGTCTGATCATTTTTTATTCAAAGCTCACAAGTAGCCAACTGGCTTGTTAATTTTATTCTCATTTTAAATTAAAATTCAAGTGAAAATAGAAAAATACAATAGGGCTGATTCTTCTCTTTTGCATGTGTTAACGGCATTAAAAAAGGAGAATTTTGTGGGCATAAGAACAGAAAATTTGGACCATATGCCTCTTTAGGCAACTCTTCTTTTAACTCTTTATTGACTTGTGCTTCTGTTTTGTCTCTGAGTGAAAAATGCAAAGAAAAGCTAAATCTTAACAAAAATGTTAAAATCATAAACCTAATTTTGCTCAATTATATACATGCTATTTTTATGGAATTTAGCCTTTGGAAAGAGAACAGAATAAACCTCAAAAACATGAGAAAATATCATTTTTTTTCTTTTTAACTCTTAATATTAATTGATACTACAAATCTTCCTTCTGAGAAATACTATTCTTATAGGTGTTCTATAAATTTATAGAACCTATTGTCTTCTAAACCAATGGCTGTAAATTATACATGATTCTGACTTGTAAATGACAAAAGCACACATTGAAAAAAGAAAAATTGAGTCACCAACTAGTTTATCTACTTGTTACCCATAGGATTGATCTAATTTTTTATGGTGTCAACTAAATTGAACAGACTATTTTATTGTATATCATTTTTTCAGTCTTCAAGGTCCAGCTTAAATTGAATCTGCAACCAAAAATCTGCCCTCATTTGACCCATTCAGAATTAATTTCTCTCTCTTCTGAGTCCCCAAAGAAAATTCCACATTCAGTCTTCATTGTAAATATCTCTGTACAAATTTATCTTATCACTAATAGCATTTAATATTTAGCGAATGGCTTACACGTTCATTACATTGAATTTAAAAGGATTTGGGGATGGAGCATGCAATAAAAACTTCATCAATATAAAGAGAATTCAAGCCCCAACAGACAGTCAAAAATTATGGTAATGGTTCTGAGTCCTATGAAACCTTTGTCAAACAGCAGTGGTCTCTGAGAAATGAGATCTATATACCATAGATTCTATTTGAACAGAGTCTCTGAGGAAAAAATCTATTGGAAGGTGGAATTTTACTGATTATAACATGCTGCCATGAGTGGGACTCACTTCTCCTTCAAGTGTGCTTATCAAGTAAATTTTATTTATCCAGACTTGCTTCAAGAGCCTTACCTCATTTTGTCCAACAATTCTGAGCTATTATGTCATGAATTTTGCCCATTTCCAATCAGTTCCTTACCTTGAAAGGCCCAGAGTCTAAAATCCTATAAATACCCTATTTCTTATCCCCTTCTGAGATATCACTTAGGCTCTGTCAAAATGGTAGTCTCCCTTCCTGCAGTGATTTTGAGTACTTAGTTTTGTTTTATAAACTGGTGATTTGATCTTTTGGGCTCTTCGATGCAATGATTAAATGTCGATGCCCCCACCCCCTTCATGTGTTGAAGCTCTAACCCCTAATGTGACGGTATTAACATGTGGTACCTTTGGGAGGTGATTAGGTCATGAGAGTAAAGCCCTCATGAATGGAATTAGTGCCCTTATAAAAGAGACTCCAGAGAGCTTCCTTCCTTTTTCTACCTGTGAGGACACAGTGAGTAACAATCGTCTATGAGCCAGGAAACTAGCTCTCACCAGATACTGAATCTTCTGGCACCTTGTTCTTGGACTTCCCAACCTCCAGAACTGTGAGAAATAAATATTTGTTGTTTATAAGCCACCATTCTATGGTATTTTTGTTATAGCAGCCAGAACAGACTAAGCTATTCAACAAAGGGGAGCTTTAGTGAAGAATTTCTTTACTATGCATAGATTATATTTTCACTTTTTATGTCTGGGGTCTACTGGCTTCATTGAATGGACTCTTCTATTGAGACAAAATAATCTGCTTTAGTCAGGAGGAATAACAGAGAATTTTTAAAATATCCAGCTTGACCTTTAAAACAGAAAAGAACAACCCAGTTTAAAAACTTTTTTGGTCAGTGAAGGGTAGCAGAAATGCCACGCCCAAATATGCCACGTTAGCATATTGGTTATTCTGAGCCTCAGGCACTTTGAAAAACAGCAAAAGCAGGGAGAGGCTTTCTCTGAACTCCCATTATCTGCCTAAAGGCAGGTTCACCCAAATGAACTGAATTGTCATAAGTCCCCTCCCCGGGATTTTTGTCTCCCAGGAAAGACTGACTCTTGTTCACAGGAGAGGAGACTCGAAGTTCCACACCCAGGCAAACTTTGTCACAAACTATCATGCCTCCCATCTCTTTTTCTGTGGGTCCATTCATCTTTCCTAAAAATCATTCACTCTCCTCTAAGAGGCCTACATCCCCCTGCCCCTTGCTCTATTAAGACGGTATTTACTCTTGAATTCTAAGCCACCTTGGAAGTTACTCATTTTTCCCTGGGTATTTCCCATGTATACATGAGTATACATGTTAATAAGCATATATTTGTTTCCCCTTTGCTAACATGTCTTTTATTACAGGAGTCTCAACCAAGTACTCAGAAAGGTAGAGGAAAAATTCTTCTTCTTTCCCTACCTCAGCATCGCTTTATTGATGTGTAACAATGAATGTTTTCATTCACTCAAAAACTCACAATGTACCAGGCACTGTGTTAGGTAGGAAGGTGAAGGGAGAACCTGATAAATACAGACCCTGAGCTCGGGTGCTGACTGGAGCGGACCACCTGGAACGCTAAAAACCCATCACACTAGGTGAAGCGAGTGCTCGGTGCCATAAGGAAGGCAACAGATAAATTGCTCTGGGTGTTCTGCAAGGGATGGCATCATTACTAAGAGCTTCTACATTCTCTAGGGCCTCCCTACTCGAAGTGTGGTCAAAGCCTGGAGCTTGTTAGAATGTGCAATCTCTGTTGACTCCAGACCTACTAACTTAGAATCTGCATTTTAACGAGATCCCCAGGTGCTTTAAATGCACATTACAGTTTGAGAAGCACTGCTTTAGGATCAAGTGTTAATGATTTCCCTAAACATGTATATCTGTAGGCATAATATATAAACATATAGGCACATTTCTTATGTGAACCTTTACAGCAAATATAGTTTAATTGGCTATTAAAGCAGGAAAGCAGCACCAGCAAGGACAATTCAAGACAGAACATTTAAATTTGCCTTTATTGCGTTGTGTGCTTAACATGTGTGTTTGGATGAGACAAATGGGGGTAGAAATCCATGGCTCTACATTTGAACAGAATGCTGAAGCTAAGGGGGTAGACCCAACTCTAAAAAGTGTCTCAAGATTCTCACCCCCTAGTTAAAGACCAAATCGTGTGGCCCTCTTCAAAGCTGTTTTGGCCTTCCAGGGTAAAGTGGAGGAAAGAGGTTGCTGGAGATGGCAGTAAATGCAATATTTTGGATTTTATATTTTAGACTTCAAAAGAGGCTAAGTTGAGTTAGACCATAAAGTATTTGTGAAAATATCAGAAATAGAAAGAAGTTAGTCAAAGGAAAAGAAGTATGTCTAAGAATATACAGATGCTGGGGCCATGTCAAAACAGATTTAATTGTACTTTAGCTGTGGAAAAGTTTCTAACAACAACAACAACAATAATAATAATAATAATAATAAAACTAGCGTAATAAAATAACAATTATATTACTAATGAGCAGTTGCAAACTAAATGGGTCCTAGGTGTATGTGCCATTAAAGCTTTATACTTTCAGCCCTGGGATATATTGAAAACAAATGTTTTCCGTAATCTGTGACTTAATGCTAACTGCAATGGCTGGTGCACATGACAAGGCAACACAGCTAACCTAAAACATCAACTTTAGTTCTGAAGAAAGGTCCAAATCAGGAAATACAGAATACATGTAAAGTAAGAGAATAAACTATGAAGAGAAACAGCAATGATAGAAATGAAGGTCATTGTTAATAAAATTTCACCTAGCTGCAAGTACAACACCTTTTATTTTGTAGAGTTTCCACATCTATTGTCGTAGTCTTCAAAATGGCATTACAGATAGATAGGACTCAAAGAAAGAAACTGAAGCTGGAGAAATTTAAATGACTTGACCCATCCCGTAAGCCGTTAAGTAGCAGAGTTAGGACTTTATCATAGGCTAACCAATTACATGTACTTTGCAAGAATTGTGCTGAAGAACTCACTGCTTTCCCTGTCACTCCTCCATTCATTCTCACTTTTTTATTTACTAAACAAACTGAATATACACTTATGTCTTGGCAGTAAAGAAATGGGCAGTTATTTTCTGTCACAAGAATCAAAGTTCAAGTTCAGGCCACACATCAATTTTTATATATTATACATTATATGTAGTTTTATGTATATTATAGATAAAATAGCAAAGTGGTTAGTATATGTAGTAGGGAGAGAGAAAAAGCATATGTATTAAGTAACTAAATATGCTTCTCTTACCAATAATAATTATCATGATAAGTTCTTATACTTTAATTAGGAATTATTGACTCTAAGTAAATGATAACCTGTTTTAATTTTCTCAGGTGTGTTTCCATTTACAAAACTTGAATTTGACACTTGGGAATGAGACATGGACCTCAGCACCAGGGATTTTAAATTCAATTAAGGTGTATGGTAATGTATGTGTGTGTGCACACACAATTTAATGTGTTTACTGTATTGTTTGAAACTTCAATTCTAGCATAAATTTTTTTTAAAAAAGCAATAGAAACAACAAGCAGGATGTATAAAATACATAAGAAGTATTAATTTGATAGTAAGTTAAGAAGTAACATACGTATAGGCAAAACTTAGAGGATGTGTTAAGTATAGATAATGCATAAGCAAGTAGCACATTAGACATGGGTGGGATTCACAGATGTATTAAATACAGACAGTAAGCAAGTAACCTGTAAGACATGCCAAAAATAGAACAGAAATATGATGTAACAAACCAGAGTGTAGTTCTGATACGTAGAAAAAGATGGAAAGAAAAAATTATTTTCATGTCACCTCTGGGCAGACACTTTTGCCCCCAAATTTGATCACCCATTGGGGGTACACGGTATAGGTTCAGTCTGGCTTCACATATGCTTTACCTACAAAAGGCCAATAAACACACTGTTGTTCAGCAGGCTAATGACAAGTAAGGCATTTGGCCTTACATCTATCTCTGGGACAGAGCAAGTGTGTGCCATTGGCACAGGGGATTTTTTTTTGTCTGTGGACCCTTTGTGCAAACCTCAACTCTGAGCCTCGTAACCACACCATCAGCAGAGAAAGCTGATGTGACAGATGTGAACTTGGGGTAAATCAGGATTCAGGTACTGTGGTCCTTTTACCAAGCTCGCACTTCATAGAAACATGTTAGTTACTGCATCTGGCTCTTCTCATCTCTCATGGTCTGTTTAAAACTGATTTAGTAAACCCTGTGATTTGCACATTACAGTTTGATTCATCTGTCACCACTGGAATCCCTTGCCTGGTGGTGTACCTGGGGCTGCCTTTGAATCAGTGTAAAGTCCCACATGAGCTACAACTAAGCAGATATATTATACTCCTTCATGCATTTTTTTTCCTGAGTCTTAACGACCAGTTTAATTTTAACAAATCCACCTAGATTTGGGTTAAAGAGTCCCATCCTCCCTAAAACCAAAATTAAATCCTCATTTTAAAAAAGTATAGCTCAAAGATAGAAGGAAAATGGAGAGGATATGGGCTTCAACTCTGTGAGATTTTCAATTCAATCACATCTTTAACAAGTTGACTTGAATAACTAAATGTTTAAGTAATTTTGTTGACGGTTTTTAAGAAATGTTAGAACACATAACTAAGTTACCAGGCACAACCAAAAAGCATAAAAGCAGCATGAAAAGAGGAAGGGTGTTTGTCAACAAGCTAAATATGAAAAGTTTTCTTAGGCCGCTACTGTGGGTGATATACTAGTTTTATGGCAAGTAAAGAAAAAGTAGGATTTACGCTACCAAATATATCAAGTGTTCTAAATAAATGCTCTTCGAAGCACAGATTAATAATTCTGTCAATTCCTAGTCTTATTTCAAATCAGTAAATGTGGAAGGAAAATATGAGATTATGGCATGAGGAACTTTCTGTATACAAGGAATGAAGCTAGACCCAACTAAGGGCATCGTTTATGTCTTCTTTGGCCTGCCATTGCTATACCTGTTAAGTTGTTCTTGAAGCAAATCCAGTCTTTGCTCCACTTCCCCATAGGTGAGGTCACTTTCAGTTTCCGAGATCCCCCAGGCAGCTTGCTGAGGTGCTGAGGGACTCGACTCATAGGCCTGGGTCTGGGCGTTGTCTTGTTCCCAGCTTCTTGTGTCAGCGATCTCTGTGGGAAATAGCAAGACGGATGTCAACTTCTTTGGGTGCTCACTGGGGTCAGTAACACAGAGACATCCAAATACATGCAAG
The DNA here is from genome assembly GCF_054644295.1 of Miniopterus natalensis. Taxonomy (NCBI): domain Eukaryota; kingdom Metazoa; phylum Chordata; class Mammalia; order Chiroptera; family Miniopteridae; genus Miniopterus; species Miniopterus natalensis. The sequence continues at coordinate 48,018,959 of NC_142088.1, read as the reverse complement.
AAAGGGTCTTAAAGTATAACCCAAAGACAGAGACCAAGAGTGACTAAGGGACCTGTCCAGGAACAGCAACCGGTAACTACCTGTGTCCCACCCACCAACCCTGCTTGCCACCTCTCTCTTGTCCATTTCCATATGAATAAAAACATACAGCCAGTTCTTAAATACAAGTTTGTCTTCTTTCTGTTTGTAGTAAAACAGAAAGAAAACTTGGATGGTTAACTCAAGAGAGCAGTGATTTTGTGATTTTGTATTTGGGAAGAAACAGCACCATTTGTTTGGACTACTTCACACTTGGGTTTAAGATTTTAGGGTTCTTTCCCACAGGATAATTTGCATCCTTCATGATTTAGAGTGGGCCCAAGGGGAGAGCCACGGGGAAGTGCTGATATTCAGGGGAATTCCCTTGGCCAACCCAACTCAAAGTCGAGCCAAGAAACCGTAAGTCATAAAAGATGAAAAGAGTCTTAAAGGTCCTCTAGTCCCATGAGACTCTTTTTTAAGTTTTTCTGTCTCCTTCGAGCTCCTTCTACACTGTCCCTTAGTATAGTCACAGTAACATCCAATAGTTTTTCTGTGGCTCTTTTAGTTAGAATATTTTTTTGTGTTACTATACTTTAAAGCATATTGCTTATCTGTTCACAACCTCTTTTCAAAAGCTCTGTGTGTCTCTTATGTGCCAGACAGTGTCCTGAAGACAGAGGAATTAAAGACAAAGAAGACAGAGGCCCTAAACCTGAGAAATTCAGTCTAGCGTGGTTTTGGTCATTTTTCATACAGAGATTTGTTTTCTGAGCTTCTCTTAATTTATTGTTTCTCCTACAATCTGTATTTGCAAGTTAGCGATATCTAAGAGCAAATACAATATCTTTCTTTTTTCTCATTTTTGTCATATACTTTTGATGGCTTTTGCTATGCTTTCTTACCCTCTACATTTTACATATCTAGAGAAGGCTTAAAATGATTAAAAAGTTGGAAAATAAAACCCATGAAAAAATACTAGTGGAACTGGGAGTTTATTTTACAATTAAAGAAGAGTGACATTTCTTCCTCACTGGGAGAAATGGTAGGAGGAAAAGATGATGTAAAACTGGTTTTCATTTTCACATTTAAGTTAGAAGTAGTGATTTTGGTTTGCTGGGCATTTTTTGGCGGGGAGGGGCAGGTAACTATGATTAAACTCTGCAAAAGGTATGTCAAGGTAAGGAATTTATATCTTTGGCTGTTGAAAAAATAGACAGAAAGTAACTGACTTGGTGAGGATTAGCTATAATTCTAGAAATAAGGACCAGGATGTGTAGGACTTCTCCAAACCCCTTCCTTTCCTACAGTTTCTCCAAAGTATAGTCGGATAGCGCAGAAGTAAACCCTTTCTCTTCAAATAGCAGGCAAAATTTCTATATTGTTTTTCATGGTTTTTCTATCCCTATCCTTTTATCACAGAATACACAGAAATTTCTCTAATGAGCTGCCTACAATTTCTGCTTCAATTAAGTGAAGCTGTAACAAAGGAACTGAAGCACCCAAGGGCAGCACTGGGAAAATCTCAGGTCAGGGTTGCTTGTGCTGTGAAACGGTAGGGTGGCCGGCCTCAGACGGCCTGCTGTGAATTCCAGAATGGTTCTTCGTGATGAAGGCTTCCTTAGCCTATGGGATCCTGGTGTTTTGTTTTGTTTTTTAAAAAAGTGACAGTAAATAATTTACCACACTCAACAAAATGAAAATAAACAAAAATATGAAATTCCTGGAGTTTTAACTAGTATATCAGCAGATTTTCAGTGAAAAGTAAAACATTCTTCAAGGCATGTGACTATTTTAAATGAAAAACAAAGATATTATGTCCCAGTACACTAAGTTTTCAATTTTGGAGCAGCAATGCCAAACATTCATAATACACATATTAATGGCTTGGTGATGTCAGTATTTGTCCCTGTCTGGCTGCCTGCTAGCTGGTTAATGTAAGGATTTAAAATAAAACAATAATTGATAAGATGAAGTTACATATTACGCTCATAAGTTTTGTGCCGAGAAAGTGTACAGAATGTCTGCCTATGCTTAACAGCTCTCTCATTCTCAAATCGTATATAATAAATTGATATTTAAAGAACGATGGTGAGGCACATGCAATAAATTATGTAGGATTATATTTTTTCTTCAGTGTTCGAGGAAAAAAAAAGTATCATGTTCCTTTAGAAGAAATGCATAAAGTGTAAACTTAAGATAGAGGCTTCCTTGATTATAATTTAATCTTTTATTAAAATCTGGATATGTGTGATTTGCTTGTTTTAACAGCAATATAAAAAAATTAAAAAGGAGTTCAAAGGGGAAATCCTGGTTAGGGTCTTGATCAAAATGAACATCCTTGTGGACACTTTCTAAATATAGCTCAGAAGGAATCTGCACTCGGTTGCCTTGGAAAATGTTGCTATAGCTGCAAAACACATTCCTGGAAATGGATGAACAGAAAGTAAACTTTTTTTCTCTGGGTACACAATTTTCCTAGAGTCAACTTTTGACCTCAATCTAAATAGGATAACAGTCTGTTTCATTCTTTTTTTCTTTTTAGTTTTGCCTAAAGATGCTCTCCTGCTGGATTCAGCATGACAAATGCCAGGAATGTGAGTAAGGGAAATTTCCTATTAATGATCAAACTAGAAATTGTAGGGATTTAGTAACTCAAACTGCAGCAGTACAGCTGCATAATACATGTTATTCAAATTCTCAAATATCCCATATTACTTCACCCTAAATAATCATTAAGAGAATGAAATCGGCAGTGGTTTTATAATTCTTCATTTGTTAACCATATTAATTATCCAGGTTAACTGTCACATGGATGTTACGGCATCAATTACGTTTATTCAATTGACATGCATATTTAGCTATGCATTTTCAAAGTAATTATTTATTATTTGAATAGGAATTGCATTATACATTTTTAAAACTTAAAAATTTATGGACATTAAACTTATTTGTAAGAATACTATTTTATCGTGCATGTAGAATAACAAGATAATTGGAGGAAGTGGCAGAGAAAAACACAAGGTGAAGGGCATGAGGATTCACTGTCAGCGGCAGGCGTTATAAAATTGAATAAAATCCCCAAATTATATCTTCAATAACTTGTCACTTGAGGCTCAAAGAACTTTTGACTTCCATGATACAACCGTTTTCTCTTTTTAGCACTTCCCAGAATTCGTTTTCATCAATAACTAAAATGGGACATTTGGTAATCACATCTAATATTCCATTCTTCCATTGTGATAAATGAGGTACTATTTTCATTCACTTCATCAAGATTTTAGATTGTCCAGAGAACATTTGCTTATATTCTTAGCTTACTTCAATGTGGGGTCATGGCAGAGGCTGATTTGATAAGATAGGGAAAGTAACTGTGGAAAAATGTAAAGCCTAGACATCCTAGATTCAATAAAACTTTTGTTGTCAAATATAGTCACTTTAAATAATGGTGACAATTATAGATAATATTTGCTTACTCTGTCCCACAATTTTGCTATCATGCTAGTCTGAGAACATCCCATTTTCACCTCATTTCTGTTATATTCTTTAGACTTTTTGCTATGCCTTCTACATTTTTATATATCCAGGGACATACTGAACGCTTAACGGGTTAGAAAAATAAAACCTGTGAGAAAATGCTAAACTTAATTGGAGATTTTATTTCAGAAAAGATAATTTATGTGTGTTATCTTGTTAACAATTGTTAGTTAGAAAATATTATTTCTATTTTAAAAATGTGAAAACTGAGTCTTCGTGGGGTCTGTCAGTCACTTATCCTAAGTCATAAAGGGAACAAGTGACAGAGTTGTGATTGGAACCCAAGTAGTCTGAACCACACCTATTCTTGCACCCACTTAATAGATAAATCTACCAAGATCTGTAGATCTAGATCCTGTTATACTAAACTAATTGTTCTTCCAAGTGGTAGTTCTCAAGTTTTCCAAAATTTCCCATGCTTTATTATCAACTTTGCATTCATTATTACCCATTTCATGCATATTTTCTACAGCAAACCCCATATATTTGGGTATTCCTTTTGGTGGAGCTGTTAAATGTATTCATACGAGTTGGACCAAGAGCATACTTTATCTAGGGGCATTTTCCCTCCTATTCTCATAATTCCCAGTAAACAGATTTTTTTTTTGGCATCTGCCGTAGTGTTATTGCATTGGCCTTTCATGCTATAAAACAATAGGGTTCTACATGTCATTACGTTAAGTCTGATTGGCCATAAAAAAAAACCTTTCATGCTATCATTACTTGGGAATAATTCTCACTACTCCAGAATGGTCCGAACACTTTGTAGATGTGAGATTTGAACTCTTTGCCAATATTTCATGAAATCACAAAAGATTAGATTAACATATGTCAGTACAGCTCTTTATTTGTGAAAAGTCACCACTTTATGATGAGCACCAAAGAAAGACAAGCGGAGTCCTGAGACACTCGGTTACCTTTGCAGGAGTGACTCCTTTTATCTATGTGAGCTCTTCCTGACGTGGGCACTATTTCTTTAAAACTGAGTCCCGCTGCTTTCCCTGCCCTTGGAGGGGAGTCTACTATCCCTGAGAAGAGAGGCTTTTGTTCATCGTCGGCGGAGGAGATGAAAGAGGAAGATCTGCTTTTTTTCTCTTCGACGTGTTTCTTGGAACTCTGATAATTTCTTATGGTATCTCCAGAGTCTTCAGCATCATTTGTACTGTTTCCTTTGCCAAAATCTATCAAGGAAAGTTATTTTGTAGAAGATAATTAAATGTGACACTCTACGCATATGACACTATTTATCCACAAACTACCTTTTCAATAAATAATGTTCTTTGAATAACTTCAACAGAATTTTCTATAAAACCACCAGAAAAGTTCTTTGTTTTTTCCTATTGAAAATGTAGCTACTGAAGGAGGTTTATTTTCTTAATTCAAGGAATATTAGATCATCCTAATGAAATACATGATTCATTTTAAAATTAAAAGATTATCTTTAATAGTATAATTTAGGAGGAAAAAACTAGAGAATAACTTATGACCTTATACCTGCTCAATAGTCACTTGTATTCTTAAAATCTGGTGCATTATCTCTTTAAGGAAATAAAAAAGGGAGGGGAAATGTGTCCCATTTCTGAAATCTCACCACTAAGCTGCTTGCTGTTTGTTTTTAACTTTCACACCCTGGCATCAGTGGCGGCCCTTCACACATTGCAAAGGTCAAACCTGGAAGCCTCCTGGTGCTAAAGGAGAGCAAGCTGAATTTCAACTGTAGTTCAATGTAATGGCTTGACATTCTAGGTAGTCTGTTTGTGTAGCATATTGAAAAGACTATAAAGCTAAATACAGTAATTAAGGTAGGTTCACCAATTACATTAAAGCCAGTAGTACCTATTGACAGTTTTATGCAGGATAATTTCAGCCCTTAAGGTTGTGTTAGAACATATTTCAGCAAGAAAACCTCAAGAGACAAATCCCAGAAGTTGTTTCCATTAGTCTCCTGGGGAGACAGTATCATTCTCCATCTGGTTACTGCTAAGAGCTAACCAACCTACCCCAGAAGGTATATCACTTTCTAGAGAACTGGTTGAGACAGTGTTCCCATCTACTCTCTGCCTGATTGAGCTTACTTTGTTATTTATAGAAGGCCAAATGAACGAATTTAAGGCCACTCCAGAGAAACTTCCAACTGTTTTTTAAAATTCCCATGATAGAAATTAAACAGAGATTTTTTTTCTTTATTTAAAATATCGTAATTTAAAATATGAGAAGCCAGAAAGCAACCTAGTGTAAAAATGGATAGAGTTCAAAAATCAGCCTCATGTAAAATTGTTATTAAGGAGTTAATGCTCTGTCAATGAAAGTTAAATGTAGCAAAAGCGATTGCTCAATTTATTTTCCTTAAGAGTTCACACTTGCTCAGTGATTTCATCTTTGCTGAGAAGACCACAGACCTTTCCAAACTCAAGCACCGTAGGCATCATTGGTTACTCAGTGTCACTTATGTTTCCCTATCAACCACTAATCTAATTGGTTGTAAATATTTAGATCAGCCCTTCCTACACAACCCTTTTTCCTCCAGTGTCCTCAAGCCTCTAAACTTAATTCTTATCATTTCTTCCTCTGTCTTCTTCGATGTTTAAATTCTCCCCTCCTGAAAATTTGGTCAACATTCTCCACTTTATGAACATATCATTTCATTCCTCAAAAAATAATAGTTTCCAATTTTATGCTGGTAAATGATTTTTTTAAAAAAGAAAAGCTTCACTTTTCTAAATTCTCCTCATACCTGCTCAGTGAATTGCATCAATTTGCTGCCACAAAGTACACCTTTGTGCAGTTGGGCCACCAGAAGGGATTGAATCAGCTTTTCTTTTAAATACTTTCATGGTATCTTTTCTAGCAGAATCTAATGCAAACTGATTTAACCATTCAGTCACTTGGCTTTAATTGAAATATGGGAATGCAAACATGAATATTTGTGTTGAATGTAGCTTAAAAATTATTAAACCACTTTGTCTCTTTGGCTTGAAAGGTCTTGGAACTTCTCTGTAGGTTTTTAGATCCTCACACATTACCAGTAAAATGTTCTGTCCCACCTACCACATGGACCTTGGTCTTTGTTTACTAATTTATGGTTTAATTTTGGATGATTAGGGACAAATTCATCAGTTAACATATACTGTTAAATTGAATTATAATTTGCTGATTTCCACTCAGGACAAGTATTTACAAAATGTGGTAAATGAGGGATTATTATTTAGTCAGATAGTAAAATGGAATAAATTACTTCATGTATTTGGCATCTAAATCCTTTAGCTAAAATTCCAAGTAAAAGCAGGATCATGAAAGAAGAAAACGTTTGATATCTTTGAATTGTTTCACTATGTAAGGAGAATTACTCAAACCTTTATTTCCATGTTCATTGCCACCTGACAGTCAGCCAGTTGCTTCCTGGAATCCAGGTCATCTGAACGGTTTCTTTGATGCAGCCTGACTGCGACATTCTTCTATTCCTACTAAATAAATCACAGCTTCCTATTCCATCATTTAAAATGGAAGTGGAAATGACAATCTATTTGTGGATTAAAAATAGAAACTGCTCAGGCTTAGGCTGGAGGTGGCTCATGCAACACATGAAATTGGGCTGAAATGCATTCTAATTAGCTTCCAGGTACTTCTTGACTTTGATGGCCTGTTTCACTTCTGCCTTTTCCTAGTTAAAGTGGATTATTTGATGGATATTGAATAGTAGTAGGTACTGTTTTTTTCTAATGCTATTTTTATTTATGTAGAAATATTATTCTGAAGGCAGTAATCTGAAAGTTTAACATTTTCCCCTTTGCTAGAAGTGAGATTGTATAATCACTTGTTATCATCATTGTACAAAGAAAAATGTTTGCCTGTTTAGTTAAGCCTTGAATTTGCTTTCTGATTTAGATGACTGAAAACCTCTTTTTTTTTTTTTAATCTTTTGTTTCTGTAGACTAACAGCTCGTCTCCTTCATTTTCCTCATAGGACACAATTTTAAAGCACTTTGTGACTGGTCTTGTGGGTGTCTCTCTGAGTTCAGAATGAATTGAAGAGCATAGAATAAAGTGTCCAGGTGGAGTGGCTGAGTCATTGATCTTAAAAATGATAATGTAAAATTCTTCCATTTCAAACAATCTGAGAACAAACGCTTATGCTCTCTCCACCTTTTATGAAGTCTTTCTCTCAGATTAATTACCATTTTTATTTGTCAGACCCAACAGGTAGCCTCACCTTTTGGTCAAAAAGAGACAGTTAAGGTGCTCTCTCAGCATCTGAATCTTAGATTTCCTACTGGTAACAAATTTGAAATAAGCCAAACATTTTCCAGCCAGATGCATTTAAAAAAATTATTTCACTGGGAAATTGAAGTCTAAAGTATATTGTTTCATTTGATTTCAAGTACCTTGGTTTCTTTCTAGTTTCAAAGAATGTTGAAAGAAGACTAGTGTCACTTTTCTATACAAATACAAGATAAAAAGTTTAAAACTATTTTGAAAATTAAAGATACATTTATATATTGTTGAAATGGATAACAAAAGCTAATCACTATTGTTATTAGAGAAGATATTCCAAAGAAATGCCAAAGTATAATAACCAATATATATAAAGGCTTAATTTAGTAAAATTACAATTAGACTATGCCTATTCTCTAAAAATAAGTTTAACAATGTATATACTTACTCCTTACTTCAATAACTTTCATAGGAGTTATTTTATTTTGGAGAAACACTTCCAAAGCTTACTGACTTTTTGGATGACGACCTGAAATCACTAAGCCACTATTGCAAAGAGATCAAGTGTGCTGCTGTCCTTTGAAATGCAAGGCGTGATGTGTTCAAGACATTTGCACTCTCATTTTCTGGAACATTACACTTTTTCAGTTGAAATATATAGAGGTGCCTGCCCATTCTAATAAAAATTACCTGGGTAGGGAAATGAAGAACCTGCAGCCTTTTCTCCCTACTCCTATGATGCATATATAGTGTCTTAAAATGGGTTCCTGTTTCCAAGGGAATGTGTGGCACCACCTGAGTCCAGTGGAAAGAAGATGATGGACATTTTTTTCACTTTAATTTCACCCCTTTGGTTGGCACAGGCACATCATTAACAGCACATTAATTTCCCCGTTTTTTGGACCTGTGACATTGCTGTGCTCATTGGCTTCTTCTCTGCCAGAAGGTTATGGACTCCCTAAGTCAATCATTAGTAACGACTTTAATGCTGAATTTTCCAACCCTGGAAAGAGTTGAGCAGACTATTGCAAAAATCTGGTCACAAAAGCGCTATTGGTAAAAAATATATACATGTGTGTGTTTGTGTATGTTTTTGTATCTCATATGCCATTATACAGGGTGGAGCAAAAGTGGGTTCACAATTGTGAGTACACAAAACACAATTTATTCTTATATTATTATATATTAATTATTGTATTATTTTCCATAAACCTACTTTTGCCCTACCCTGGATATTCAATTGTATTAATATATTATCTAAACAACCTAAAAATTTAAAAGAAATATTCCCATACCCAGTGGATCATACAGGCACACTCTGAAGTACACACAATCTGATCTAACTTTGAAGACTCCTTACGGACCATTTTCAATATGCTCCTACTGGCTGTGCCTTGTTTACTTCTATTCTGCCCAACCATGTTATCAATGCTCATGGCCACTCAATAGATCGAAGATTTATTTTTATTCTTCATTTTCTGTAACAATAGCATTTTACTTATATCTTGGGACTTAGAGCACTTCCTCTTACAATGACTCTAGTCAAATTAGGAGGTCCCTGGGCACCTCCATGCCAGAATTTTAATAAGGAAAAAGAACTACTAGAAGATACCGTCAAAAAATACAAGGTCTCTGCCCTGGCTGGGCTGCTCTGTTGGTTGGAGCATTGTCCAGTACACCAAAAGTTATGGGTTTGATTCCCAGTCAGGGTGTGCACGGGAGGCAACTGATCCATGTATCTCTTTCACATTGATGTTTCTCTCTCCCTCTCTTTGTCTCCCATCCCCTCTCTCTAAAATCAATTAACATTCTCAGCTCAAGATAAAGAAACAAACAAAAAAATGTCCTCAAATTCAGAACTGAACTGACAGCTCTTTCCTGTCTCGAAATGTGTCTTCTTTTTCCAGAAGAAATGTGAAGCTCATGAGGAGCTTAACAAATCATTTTAATCAACAAATTCATTTTAGGAGAGAAGTGATCCAATATGTTAAGCTTCTGTTTGTTCAAGTCAACTTGCCAGAGGTTCTATTTATAGCTATTACTTTAAAATATATCTTTTTGAATGTAAGCTCCTTAGCACCACGTGGTAGACAAGACTGGAAGTGGGGTGCAGAGAGGTGAAGGTTGAAGCCTAAAGAGTTCCAGGGCCTTGTTGAGTAAGTTGGTAGTGAGTGGCATAACAGGACCCCACTTCTGTCTTTCTCTGGTGCCCAACCATGTGTTCTTACCTCTGGTTCTTGATGCCTCTGCTGATCAATTCATAGTCAGTGTTTTTAGATGTCTGCCCTGAAGGTATTATTTCACATGAGCAGTGAACTAACTCTAAAATAATTGATGCGTTTCAGTTCATGTGGCCCCATATCATTTAGCATCAATTATTTCCTGAAAGTTCTCTGTTTTTTATACTTACTTACATGTATGCTTTTCTCCTAGATATTGATTCTACATTAAGAAGTACAGAATGGGTGAGCACCTTCAGAGCATTAGAGTGGGGTGTCAAGGGCTAAACTGCTCTCAGCAACTTCTCCACTTGTCTATGGTAGCATGGAGTCCTGAAGACTAGAATAGGCTCTCAGGTTCTGGATAACTGGAGTTAATTATGTTTTCATATTAACCAAATCATACTTACTCACTGAAACACCAGGAAATGTCAAAGAGTTGCAGGGAAGCAGGCAAAACACTTTATATAAAATGGTGTCACAGACTAAGCCAGTGATTAGGGGGAAAGTTTAAGAATCAACAGAAATGCCTAGTTGGATGGGCACAATATAAATTGCGATATGTTCTCAGGAGATTAAAACATTAGATAATTTAGCTTGAGAAAGAAGAAACAAAACAAGATTAAAAAGAGATTTAATAAATCTTCAACTGTTTGGGAGACATTATTACATGGACAACCTTGTCGAGCTGTTCTTCATTTCCAGCAAGATCAAAACAAGAGATGAACTTCAAGATAAGGAATTTAGATTAAGTCTATGGAAAAATGACTTGACAGTAATGGTTCCAATTTTAGGAAAAAGTTACCAAGAGAAAAATGAAGGAGATTGCAGAAATAAATGATCACCTATCTGTGAGTGGTTTGTTGTTCCATAATCAGCCAGAGGAATCAACAATTACCCAATTCAACAAATTTATCAATTGTTCTTTGCTAAAGAAATCTATAGTTTGGTAGAGAAAAAGGACAAGTTCACCAATAACTACTGTATAGGGCAGATTCTGAAAATATAACAAGAGGTGAGTGTCTCAGGAATTCATAAGAGAAAGAAAAATGATATATTTAAGGAAACTGAGAAAGAGTTTAGGTTGCATATGTGATTAGAGATTAACATTGACCCAAAAAAAAGTAACTTTAGTGGATGAAAGTGTGCTATGGTTGTGTGTCTGTGTGTGTGTTTGAGTACAGAGAGGTAAAATCCAATTAAGATAATAATATGAGCAAAAACACATGAACAAAAAGGCAGTGTATGTAGTTCACTTGAAATATAGGAGCAAGTTGAAGCTGGTAGATGAGCTCCCCTAGGGAGAGAATTCAAAGAGAAGAAGGCCAAGAAAAGAACTTGGATTAAAAAGGTAAAAGGAATTGAATCAACAGTAAGATGCTTAAATTTTATTTTATTAATTCATTAATTCTTTCAACAAATATTTGTTGAACACTTGCTACGTGGCAAGCATTGAAAGGTGACTAAATATTTACCATCTTCATGGGATTTACAATCTAGAGGAAGACAAAAATCTATGAAATAACAATGCAAATAAACATAGAAGTACAACCGGAATGCTGCAAAATAGAGGAGCTGATCTTGGAAAGCCACGTTAAGTGGTGATAGCATGGGTGGTATCAGATAAGACTGAAGAAGTAGCCATAGAGCACCCTATTAAGAATTTAGGGAATGGGAAATCCTTAGAGGCCTTTAAATATGTGGGTGACATAAACATAACTGCATTTTGAAAAAAGTTCAACAGTCATCCAGTGCGGACAATAGATCAGAGAGAAGCAAGGTGAGTTGGGATGCTACTTTAATATTCCAGGTGACAGATTATGGTACCTTGGCTCAGAGTTGTGGCTATGAAGATGGAAAGAAGTAAACCAAAAGGATCTAGTTGATGACTGAATTGAGATGTACTGGAGGTAGCAATAATAAGACTTGTTGCCAGAGTTGCTGGAGAGGTTGAGAGAAGGTTAGAGCCTAGATAGATATGTGGTTTGTGCAGTTGATTGGATGGTGGTGCCATTTAGAGACATGGCAACTGATAGGGAGACAGGTTTCCAGGGGGATATCATGAGTTCAGTTTAGGAAATCTTGAGTTTGGTCGTGTTTGAGATTTCAAGTTGATGGTTTAATAGGCAGTTGGATATATGAGATTGAAGTTTAGGTGGTCTGGGATTAAGAAGGAAATATGGCCCTGCCAGGCATGGCTCAGTGGGGGGTGTGCAGGAGGCAACCGATCAATGACAACTCTCTTGTCATTGATGTTTCTCTCTCTCTCCCTCTGCTTTCCTCTCTCTGAAACCAATGAAGATATATTTTTTAAAAAGGAAGTAAATATGCACATTTCTTATGTGAGAATATAATAAAACTGTGGGCACAAATAAGATCACCCAGGGAAAGAGTATGATACAGAATAAGAGAAAAGGCCCTAGAACCCTGCCTTGAAAAACTTTAATAACTAATGTACAAGTTTAGAAGATAATAATCCTGTGATTATCTTCAGGGAATTAGTGAGAGTAGGAGGAAAACAGGATGAGTGCAGTGCCACAGATGCCAAGAGAAAAATATTCAGGATGAAGAAGGGAATTGGTTCACAGTGATTCTGCTGAGAGGCCAAATAAGGTGAAGACTAGAATTTTTGTTGGATCAGCATGAGGCAAGCATGGAGGCTTCTTCAGGAGAGCCTTCTCCCATCTGCCCAGGCACAATTAGATGTACCCTCATTTGACTTCCCACTGAGATGTGCTTAATCTGGTTGCAGCACCTGCTATTTATATTTGAAAAGATAGAGGGTGTGTTATGTCTCTTCCTAGGGAGGGAAAGGGCTGTTTTATACTATTTGTTTCTCAGAAATAGAGTAGCTTTTTAAAAATGTGAAATGTAATATAACTTGCTGTATATGTGAGTAAAACATAAAGAAAAGTTAAAAGGACAGAAAAACCTAGAGGGGAAAAGGAGTGGCAAGTGCCTCAGAGAATCCCACCTCATGCATGCCATGCATACTTGTGAGGACTGAGCACTCAGCCTGCAAGGGAGTCTTGCCTCCAGAACACTTGGCTCAGAACTCTGAGGCATAGTTATTCAATTGTTATTAGTTGGCCTCTTTTTAAAAAAAAAAAAAAATCAATCTCCTCTATTTCTCTATCAGTGATGTCCTTATAGATATCAGATGGCTTTGTTGAATGACATCGCTGAGAGCTTTCAATCAGGAACCATATTATTAGCCACTGAAAAAAAGCAAAGGATTACCTTCCTAAAACCTGAATAAAGTTTCCCCTTAAAGTCAGAAATATAATGAGTAATTAAGTAAGAAGAACTAATAACCACATACTCTACATTTAAACTTTATAAATAGAGTGAATTACCTGTCTCTCCTTCACTATCAAAGGACAATTTCCTTCTTCGTAATTTACAGTTGTCTCCTTCAGAGTCATTCATGGACTGTGATCGTAGTAAGAGATCAGCCTTTGTTAATAGAACATGAAGATAAAAATGGGAGTTTATTCCATTTTAACATAATACATTATCAGTAAACCCTTTACTATTTCATATGATTCCAACCACTGTGAGACTTAATTATTAGATTGTAGGCAAATGGCTACAATGCTTTGCTTAATGGTTGTCTCTGAATTATAATCATGTTCTTTCATGTGGAATGTACTTTGTATAACTTGGTCAAATTAAAATAAAAATAATAAAAAATTAAAAAAAACTTTGCAAAATGCATATTACTTCAGAGGAAAAAAAAAGTGAACCCATCATAATTAGGTATGATATTTAAATTACATGGTAATGATTGGAAGGTGGTACATTTACTCAGCAGTAAAAAAATAGAAATCTTACCCTTTGTGAGAGCACGGGTGGACCTGCAGAGTATTACGCTAAGTGAAATAAGCCCATCAGAGAAAGAGAAGTATCACACAATCTCACTCATATGTGGAATTTAATGAACAAAATAAGCCAACAAACAAAGTAGAAACAGACTCATAGATACAGAGAGCAGACCGACAGCTGTCAGAGGGGAGGAAGATTGGAGGGCTGGGTGAAAAAGGTGAAGGGGCTAAGAATAAAAGAAAGCAAATAAAAAACTCATAGACACAGGTAACAGCATGGTGATCACCAGAGAAGAGGTTGGGGTCAGGAGGAGAGGGTAGAGGGGGATAAATGGTGATAGAAGGAGACTTGACTTGGGTGGTGGACACACACTATAATATACAGATATATTATAGAACTGTATACCTGAAACCTAAATAATTTTATTAACCAATGTCACCCCAATAAATCCAATAAAAAACACACACACAAGAAAAAGAAAATAAGTTTCACAACAATAAATGTAAGTTTGAATTCAATAAACCCTACGCTTTGAACCCTTGATTATTTCCTCCAGTTCTTTCTCTCCCAACCTTCTTGTTCACTCTGTAAAATATCAGACTTGTAAATAAAAATGGAAACTCTCACATAAATAAAATGAATGAAACCTATTGTTTTATTTATTTGATTGCTGCCTAAACTTTTTATGTAAAGAAGTTATGTGTAATAGATACTTGCTGTTTTCAAGGCAAAATCAGAATATGTTTTAGTAGCATTAAACTGGGATTTGATAAAATGCTGAAGTAAAACTATTAAAAAGACATATGCTATTGATAATTTGAACCTCTTGCCACCTAAATATTTTTCAGTTTTAGTGTTTTGAAAAGAATTAGATGAACTGAGCTGGTGCTTCATGTACCTTAGTGACCTTAAAAGTCAAACTAAAAAGTTTTTGCCCAGCATAAGAAATCAACAAAATGAAAAGACAACCCACTGAATAAGACAACTTATTCACCAATGATACATTCTCTAAGGGGTTAATATTCAAAATTTATAAAGAGCTCATACAACTCAACACCAAAAAAACAAACAATCTGATTAAAAAATGGGCAAAAGACCCGAAAAGACATTTCTCCAAAGAAAACATACCAATAGCTAATAGACATGAAATGATGCTAATGTCACTAATTGTTAGAGAAATGCAAATTAAAACCACAATGAGATATCACCTTGCAATTTTTAGAATGGCTGCCATCAATAAGTCAATAAACAACAAATGACAAATGATGAGAATGTGAAGAAAATGGAACCCTCCTGTACTGCTGGTGGTATTGCCAATTGGTATAGCTACTATAGAACACAGAGGTTCCTCAAAAGACTAAAAATAGAAATACCTTATGACCCAGAAATTACACTTCTGGGTATATTTTCTAAGAAATCCAAAACACTAATTTGAAAAGATATGTACCCCTATGTTTACTGCAGCATTAATTACAACAGTCAAGACATGGAAGCAACCCAAGTGCCCATCAACAGACAAATGGAAAAAGAAATGGTGGTACATATATACAACGGAATATTACTTGGTCATAAAAAGAATGAAATTTTACTATTTGCGACAACATGGATGGACTTAGACAGTATTAAGCTAAGTGAAATAAGTCAGAGAAAGACAAATACCATATGATTTTACTTACATGCTGACTCTAAAGAACAAAATAAAAAAATAGAGCAGAAACAAACTCATAGATACAAGAACAAACTGAGGGCTACTAGATGGGAAGAGGGCTGGGTAGTCCAGTGAAAAAGGGGAAGGGATTAAGAAGTACAGTGTAGTTACAGGGATATAACGTACAGCACAGGGAATATCGTCAATTATATTATAATAACTATGTGTGATGCCAGGTTGGTACTAGAATTATTGGGGGGATCACTTTGTAAATTGTATAATTGTCTAATCATTACACTGTACACCTGAAACTAATATAAAATAATACTAAATGTCAACTGTAATTAAAAAATAAAATAAAATAAAAAATTAAAGTTTATTTTTATCTTTACCTCTCTCACAGTACCTGGAAATGACTGTAACTCCAGGAAGAGTTAAATTTATCACCTTTTACCTCCCTATTGACTTGAGGATCTTTATTTCCAGACAGTACATAGTTAACATTAAAATACATCGGCAAGTTTCAAAAGCCCAACATTTTATTTCTGACCAAAAAGTACTTACAATTGGAGTTGGGATAACAAGATTTTTTGGGGGGAAGAGAATGGAGGAATAACTGGTAATAAATTGTGGGCTGCAACATAAATTTTATATTCTTAAAATAGTGGTAGATCATAAGGATGTATTTTCATAGTGGAGGAAAATGAAGGATATAAGGGCTACACTCTCAGAACTCATCCTCGGGTAAATTATACGTAGAATCACTTAAAATATTTTTATTAGACTGTATGCTTTTCATTCTGCAGCACTAATTTTGATTCAGGTAGAAGCCTTATTAATTTTTACTTCTCTGATTTGGAAATCGTGTTAAATATGGACCTAAACTTGAGTAAGTTTAATTTTTTCATTATTATTAAAAAGACGTTGCTAACCAATATATCATGTATATAATAGCTGCAAGAGTATTTTAACCTCTGTGTAAGATAAACTTATTTAGGGAATTTTCAATACTTTAGAGTCACCCATTTCTTACAAGTAGTTGGCACACCCGATATAAGCCAAGGCTATTTTAAATCAAGTGTGTCACCTAAGAGTTCCTCAAAGGTCAAATTTAACTGACCTACTTAAAGTTATTTAATATATATGAAAATAATTAGACTGAATTTACTCCCTATAATTTAGACATTTCAATATTAAATTGGATTTTGCTTCCAAATTTTCAGAATTGGTAAACTTTTGTTACAATATTTTGCTTGACTTTTCAGGGGTATTTGGGCAATTTAAGAATAAAATAAAATGTCAAAAGTACAAGGAATAAGCAAACAGTTAACATCTACCTTTGCACTCTCATGCCTTAGGTTGAAAGTCAACTCTAGATTTGTGAGAAAGTGATCAGAAAACTCGGGATACATATCCAAAACCTCTAACAAGTCTTCTCTCTGGATCTTATGCAAATCACAGTATGTGAGAGCTCTTACATCTGCGTTAGACTTTCCAGGTTTGGCATAAAGATGAACCATTTCTCCAAATATATCGTTTTTTCCTTCAAAAAAAAAAAAAAAGAAAGAAAAGGAATTAAAGGGATGCAAATTTAATGTTTTTGTTGTTGTTATTTTTCTAAAAGTAGTAAGACTAATCTCTGAACTAAAGGTTTCAAATGTAAAACCCCATGGCCAACAGACTCTTCGGCAGCAAAATACCTCATACTAATTACCCCAGTTACATTTGTTTGCTGGGTGGAATTTGCCTTTTAGTGCACTTCTCCTAGTATAAACCCTATTATTTTCTTGTTTTGATTATTTGGCTAAACAACTGGAATGCAGCACATATGGCTTTAGTCTGCTATGCCCCACATTGCTTAAAAAAAAAAAATTCCTTGCCACATAGTAGGTGTGGTGTAATTTTGTTAACCCAGGAATATCAAAAAGGCTGTGTGAGTCAGACTGGTGAACTTTCTATCTCAGGATGGCCTCTGCAGGAGATGCTAAGCATGGGGTTATGGTGGAACACTTGCAAGACTGAGAGGACTAGGGGTATAATTTGAATATACTGTTTTCTTCAGTAACCACTTTTGGATTTGCCTTTAATGAATTTGTCCAATTGTTTAACAAATCTAGTTATGTTTTCTCAACATATATAGTCATGCTTGTTTACCACATGGCCTTCATTCTACAAGTGTGTCCTTGCATTCTTGCCAAACCTGGAGTTATTTCAGTGTCTGGCTTCGGGAGGGCTTTTCCTACCCCCTCTGCCGGGCCACATGCCACCGGCTTTTCCAGGTACTGTTGAGTGGTGAGGATGACAATGAAAGCAGCAACAACAAATGCTCACTGAGGACTAAGAAGGTGCCAGGCACTGTGTCAAATGCTTAGGTGCATTATTTCATTTAATACCCCAAATAACCTAATAAAAAATTACTAATTATTATCTAAATTTTATGCATATGGAAAGAGGATTAATGAGTTACACTTATTAGGTCACGATGACCTAATTAGTTGGGTAAAGGGAGGAGAGAGTAACCATGATTAAATCCCATGCATGCTGACTCCAGTCTAAATCTTTACATTCCTCTTATGTTTAAATTCCCCCCAATATTTTCCCTGAATGCCATGGCCACTTAGATTTGTCTCTGAATGTAAAGACACTTAAAAATTGTACCTGTGAAATAGGTACTAAATAACTATTGATAGATTATTGGTTATATAACTTTTAAAGATCCCCAATGGCAATGAAAAATAATACTTACATATACCCTGAAGCTTCTCTTCATATTTAGAAAAAACTCTCTGGACCTGTTAATTTTATTTTTGTTAGACAAGTTCACATATACCCAACCATGGAAACTATCAAAGACTTTGAAACAATAAAGTTCGAACTAGTCAAAAAACGACTGTAATGTTCTCATCTTAAATATGAATTTAATGGGGAGGAACCAGATACTATATCTTTATAATAAAATTGGATATTAGAGCAAATATATTAACTTTAAATAAATGCTTAGCTTTTAAAAACTAGAATTAATAATCATAATTAGTGAGGATTTCAGGTGTGGATTTGGAGGCAGAAAAAGAGAATCTTTTCACATTCTTCACAGCTTTCATACTTCAGTGTAGTTATTGTCAAAGAAAATCCTGGACCTAGATTCAGCTCAGGCTTGGTATTTTAATCAGCTTACATGACTGTGAGTGAGCACACAGTCAGCCAGTCAGTGTGGACACCTTAACTAAGTTCACCCTGGCTCAATTTATGTTTGAAGGGACAGAGTGGACAGATGAGTCTCTTTGGCACCCAAACCAGTTTATTACTAATTATTATCTCCTCACCACAAGTTCATGGCTCTCTATCCCCTAGATAACGACTCACATGAGTCCGTTTGATGGTATGGAGCAGGTCAAAGTGCATGGTAATAGATGAAATTCATCAAAACATAACCCAGTTCATGACAGGGCATTGGCACATGCTTACAATATGTACATTTTATTTACGGTGTTAAGGGATCGAGCATGAATCCAAAATCCTCTAAGATGAAAAGAAAAATACTGACTGCTTTCATATATTGGGCCTCAAATGCTTAAGCAGCTGCCAAGGACAGGGGAGCGTCACAGAAACGTTTACACATCAGAGAAAAAGTGAGAGTCAAGAAAACAGATTTTTCTGAGAGGTTAATTTGATTTGAATTGAATTGAAATAAAGCCTTAAAATTACTCATCAGTCTTAAATTGTACTCATAAAGGAACAGATCTGTCATTTTTTTCTATCATTTTAAACTATGCCTTGCACCAGCTTGTAACTGGATTTGTCACCATCCAGTTCTAAAACACTCACCCAGAATAGCTACTACAATGTCATCTTTGAGGATTTCAATGGAGCCTCTGGACAAGAAATAAAGTGCCGTGAGGACATCCCCACAGTGAACCAGAGTGTCTCCCGGAGGTGCATGGGTGGTCTTGAACTTCATTGCCAAAGCTCTCAGGCAACCTTTACTTGCCCCCCGAAAGGCTTTGCAGTTTTGTAGCAAAGTCTGGTTTAGATGTAGGCAAATGTCAGCTTGTAAACATTCTGGAAAACCCTTGAGGACCTGAAGAAAAAAAGTAAAGAGTTTCATACTACAGCGTACAGGACACCTCCACCTGAAATAAAGTATATTTCTTGCTCACAGAACCGCAGGTGTGGTAATTGTCACACGGGAGTTATTACAATACTTCTACCTCGCCTACCTTAAGGAATACTTGGTTTGCTAAACAGGTTAAAATTTTAACTCAAATACTTGTTCTCTAAATTAACCGCAGGCATTCAGACTCAACACGAATGCTGTCTCATAAAAATGTAATGCTTGCAACGTCTCACACTGCTTCTCATTCCCTGCCTCACGCTTTTTAACATCATGCTGTGCACAGATATAATACATTGTGACAGTTAATAAGACATAATTAATGAAAAGCAGTACATTTAGAAAGACAGCTTTTTGAAGGAATCTCAAGTCAATTTAGATTGCTATCTCTGGTATATGTGTCTTAGTTATAATTAGTAAAAATAACGATCCTGAAAAAGCCATTGTATTTTTAACAGTGGTATACCAGAGAGTGCTCTTAATAGCACTCAGAACATTTTTGTTTCATACACATGTTATTAGTACTAAATATCGTGATAAGCACTGAAAATACAGAAAGAGAAGGGAAACAGCAAATGCACTTTAAAAGTGTAGTTTAGTTGTTAAAATTGGAAATTGTGCCAGAATTTACAATGCGTGCATAAAGCTTCTAACAGTGTTACTATTTTGACAGCCTGCTCAGTGACTACTTTAAAACTTGTAGAAAAGATTAAATAATAGCTTGTGACAACTGCTCCTCAATTTAAACTGAATAAAATTTTTATGCTATTTTATAGAATTCCCAGTATTCAGTGGGAAAAGACACTCAACTCTTGCTTCTCTGTATGTGTTTAGCTATTTGGGGTGTCATAAATAGATTTTAATTCTCATGTTGACTGTCAGTAAAAAGAGATTCACTTAAATATGCATTGGGGTAAGAGGGAGGAGGCATTATATTGTGCTTAATAATGCAATTTTAGGATTTCCTACCTTTTGGGGTCAACATTGCTATTGCTGTCCAATATAGTTAAAAGTAATCATCAATTATTTGTACAGATAATTCAAATATAGGTGACCCGTAGAGAAACTTCAAATTAGTTTGTATTTGAATTATTACAATTATTATTACTTTAAATATTAAAGCAGCCACAGGGATCTGAAACACAACAACCACTATTCCCAACCTTGTCTCCTTCATTGTAGAGTCACCCACAGAAATGGGTCAAAGGTGTTTTAGATGAAAACCCACAGAATATGAGTTCTGGTCACGAATTTGCCACACGTTGATGCTTGTACAAGTCACTTCATCCATCTGTGTTTCTTTGCCAGAGAATAAGAGTCTTTGCAATACTGAAATTTGTAATAAGTTATCAATAGCGTGTCAATTGTCAGACGCTGCTCACTCAGCTCTGCACAGCTGTAGGAACTCAGGCTTTTATGCTGAAGCTTCTGTGTTACCTGGATCAGACCCAAGATAAATGACCCCTCCTCTGTCTAAGTTCCTGGGGACTCATAGGAAATCTCTTCCCTTAACTGTAGCTTTCAGGCTTTGTCTGCATGATTGGACTCCTAACAGATTTTCTACTTGGACAGAAGACCTTTTCGAAATGTAACTTGCCTGGTTTCGCTCATTTCTGCCTTGGGGGGCTGGAGGCTCTTTTCCTACTGTTTGTTGGGACCCAACAACCCAGCTTCTCTCATGGAACCAACCCTCTAGGTCGCTGATCCCCTCTACCTGTTGAAACTATTACATTGGATTCTTTGGCAAGTGATGCTAGACGAGTTAAATTAGACTTGGACACTGTTTTCCAAAACAGGGCCACTTTATTTGGGGCTTTATAGTAGGAAAAAAACCCAGTCCACTGGCCTCTCTGCATATGATTTCTTTTCCTCCCTGAAGCCCACTGTTGTGGTCTCAGCATAACTCTCAGGTGTCCCCATGTGGATAAAAATGTGAAAAGCAGTACACCAAGTAACAAATGTGATATGTTTATTTTTTTCTCTTAAGCTTTAGCTATAATAAAGTACAAAAAGGCATTTTATATTTCACATAAATAGGGGAGATATTGCTGCCATTATAGTATTGGAATGAGACTGCTGAGCTTGAAGCTGCTATCTGGGCCACTTTTCTGAAATTTCTCAGTTATACTTTCTGAGTACGGCCTGGATTAAGGAAAAACTGTGCATGTGTGTATGCATGCTGAGCTGGAAGATGCAGATGAGCTAGAGATAAGGGAGATACATCTCTCTGAGTGTGTTTTATGAGCTATGGAATGAATCAGATAGGCATAAGCTGAAGTCCTAGTTTCATCACTTACTATTTGTGGCTTTGGTCAAATCAATTTACTTTTTCTGAGACTGTATCTTCCACTATACAACTAATAATATCTACTTGACAGGGTTATGCTCACAATTAAATGAAATAATGTATGTAAATCAACTCGTGCCTTGTAAATGTTCAATAAATATTTCATCCCTCCCTCCCTCCCTCCCTCCCTCCCTCCCTCCCTCCCTCCCTCCCTCCCTCCCTCCCTCCCTCCCTCCCTCCCTCCCTGTCATAAATATTTATTGTTGCTGAAGTACTGGTATGTTCTCTTTAGCTCAAAACTGAGAGATATGACACCCAGAGTGTTATTTTATTTGGTCTCTGGTGAATAAGAAATTACCCACTAAGTTTTGTGCTCCATCACCTCAACAGAATTTAAGAATTATTTTTCCTCTCATCTTTCTAACTTTTGTTCCCTGTTTCTGATTGTGTTAAATATTTTTATTTAGGTTTTCACTGTGAGTTGTTTTACATCTTTTTTGGAAGTAGGCAGTTACTGAAATCAATTTACAAGTATATTCTTGGAATTCCAGTATTCTTAGAATCACTTACAAATGCATAAAGGAAACTTGGGAAAGTTTTTCAACAGCATTCTCTTCTCAAGCATCCTTTTTAAATGTTGCCATCTCTCAAGTCATTCTATTAGATGTGATACTTGATGGAAAGAATGACCTCAAGTTGGAGGTACCATAGAATTCCATGGAGAAGTCTTTGTTTGCATGGGAGGAAGATTCACAGATCTTGGCATGACAGACTTGTCTAGATTAAATAATTTTCCTGTGGTATTAATCCTTACCTGGCTTTCTAAAGTCAGTTACATAGATCACTCAAGTAAAACTCAATAGAAGTTAGAATTCTGTAATTAAATCTCTTACTAGCCCAGAACTTTGGATGTCCCAAGTAAGTTAGCAGCTTTGGAATCTGGTTTATGCCTAAGAAAAGGTACTTTCAAAAGCAGAGTTAAAAGAGATGGAGTGGAGGGTGATGGAATAGAGGAAGAACACTGAAAAGAATGGGAAGGAAAGGATATTTATCTAAGGCACACTCTATTCCATTGGTCCCAATTGTGTGGCTTTTCTTCCTTCCTACTCATTGTACATTTTTTTGGTGAGGTTTAGTTCCTCTGTTAAATTACCTGACTTGGAACTTCCTCAAACAACACTAAAATATTAACATTTTGCATGCCAAGCAGAGCTAGCTGCAAAGATAGCTATGACAAGTACAAACCAGGACACAAGCTGGTTTAGTGACTGTTATAATCATTTCCACTCTGTCTACGCAACCTTCTTGTCTGTCATCTTCTGAAACTCTGAGGGTACAGAGCACCTTTCACTGTGCATTTCACTCCGTCTTTTATTGACGGAGTCTGAGTTCAAAGACCATGGAGCATTATCTGGAATCAGTTTCATGGCCTGCACTTGGAAAAGTAGTCCTCGGTCCTTTAGTGAATATTTGTTATCTACTATATACCAGGCACTATGCTAGGCATGGGAGCTCAGCAATGAATAAAACATGCTCTGAAAATATATATTCCCTTAAGCCTTTCTCTAAATGCCCAGATTAAAATAAAATTTATAGGTTTAACCAAAAGTTTCCACACTTGGCTTTTCATGATAAATTTGGATATTTGCAATGTCTGTTTATAATACTAATGGTGGTTTAAATGCACCCTTGAGGTAACAATTAATTTAAGGTGAGTGAAAAGCTCCAATTTCACTTTCCTGCTATTGATTGTCATGTGGGCAGATTTTTAAAACTCCCTGAAGTTTCAGAAATTTTTTTTCCAGGCTGATAAAAAACCACTTCTTTATTATGATATAGGTCACTTGAATATTTTATAAATGCGAGATTAATTTCTCTTCACTTTAATTTATGTAGATAAAACTCTTTAAGACTCTCAAATTATGTAAGATTAATGAGACATTTGTTCTTTTAAGGGAGTATGAAATGCTTTCTGTGATTGTTAAATCAGCTGCATAGCTTAAGACCCAAGGTTTAAGAACATTCAAACAAGAATTACCCAACAACTACAAAGCAAGAAAACACTATTAAATCTAAGTAAAACTCTGCAGAAATCACACAGAGAGCAAAAATGGGAATAATTAACTATTCTTTAGCAAGCATGTAGCAAACATGATCAAACATTAATTCAGAAGTCTTTAACTTTATGTTAAACTTCTCTCAAATGTACATATGCTGAAATGCATATAATGTGATAAATACTATAATATTGTTAACATTTGCAATTGTGTAGTATGTGAATTAGAATTTTCTCTAAAACTGGGCAATAAATATAAAATTTAGAAGTAAATGGATGCTGAAGTTAATGTGGGCATGGCAACGTATGATTTGATATATGTGTGCTCATCAAAATGACATTATTATTAATTTTTTTAAGTAAATCTTTAAATTTAAATATATTTTTATACTAATAAAACAATTATACCACCTATTTTATGTAATGGAGCTTAATTGAAAAAGAAGCTTGGCCCAGGTCTATGGTAGATTATAATTAGAGAAATGTGTCTTAGGTTTCAGTTAGTGGAGTCAGAATAGAAGACTATAATAATTAATGGTTTTTCTCTGTTTTGATGTGACACTATTATGTCACCCTTCAAGGTGGGGCCTGCTTTCTATTAAATTTTACTCTGGGGGTAGTTTTTTATAATCAATTCTCAATTAATTTTGTCTTTTTACTGTAACTATATATCTTGTGGGTGAGAAAGGTGACTTACAGTCTCAAACCCACGATTCTATTCTGCAACTCGTTTAGGGTTTCCTTTTGTTCCGATGAGATTAGTCTCCATGCTCCTGGCTCCACCTCCAAGTGATTAAAGAAAGGCAATATTTGCGGGAGAGAAACTTATTTCCTTATTCAAATTTTACCTGGTGGCTGATATAAGAATGTCCAAATGCAATTAAATATTCATAATAGAAAGTGGGGCAAAAGTAGGCTTACAGTTTTGATTACATGAAACACGAAGTTTATTCTTGTATTATTTATTAATTATTGTATTATTTTCCACACAAACACCTGTAAAAGAACTGTTGCCCAAGCCTGTATATTGACATTTATAAACTTTATTATTCCTGCCTCAAATTTAAAACACAGGACTCAATGGCTGCGGTCTTTTTGCCTGGATTGCAAAACACTCTCTATGGCGCTTACACTTTCTAAGATCTGTTGGAAGAGAGTGAACCAAGACTCCCTCTAGACTCCTTCCATAGTGTTTTAAACCATTGCATTTGCTGTGAAAAAGAAATATAATGTATTCTATTAGATACTTAACAGATAACCTTTGTCCAGATAGTACTGGAAAGTTAATCTGTGTTGTAATGAACGGCTTCTGATCTGTTTCACAGGGTGCAGCTATACCGGGGAGAATTCCCAGAGGCAGCCTCAAAAGGCACTTTGAGAAAGACAGTCTGAGTGTGGCAAATGGTTCTCTCAAACAGCAAATTAATCATATAAACAACTTTGATAATTGTGATAACTAACATTGGAAAGTTTTCTCGACAAATTCTCTGGGTCATTAAATACACTTAAATGTTGACAAATAAGGATTAATCAAAACACAAATTAAAACTCCCTATGAAGAATTAAACTTCTAGCATGATTATCAAGTAGATTATGCAAGTAATATATTAGATCTTCAGTCTCCTCATATAAAATATTAAGTCTACAGGCTTAATATTTTATGGCATTTTTCTAATTCTTGTGGAATCATTGTCTGATATGCGGGCATTCAGCATTTGATAAATCTTAAGCACTTATAAGATGCTAAACCTTGCTTTTTGTTGTTTCTAAAAGATAATGCCCTTCCTTAATGGAATCTATACTAATTTTAAGGTCATCCCAGAACATATTATTTCTATGTTTATGGTTTATTATTAAGAAATGGGAAACACATATCTTTCATATTCCCTTAGTGATTACATGTTTAATATTTCATGTTTAACTGCTGATCATGATAAGTGGATTCTTTTGGTAGTTTTAAAAATACAAATATACATAACCCTCATCTAAAGTTCAAACTGTTTTGTCATCTACTTTCTTATTTTATTTTCATGTGGCTGATGAATATAAAGGAACATTTTATTTTCTTTTTTGTATGAGGCCCTCCTGTCTGGCCAGATTGTTGGCAAAGCAGACTATTGTGGAACCCACGACTAAGTACATTTATACGCCTTGAGAAAAATTAACTTATTTTCTGCATGTAACTTTGCAATGTATATTATATGATTACATAACTTAGGGAGACAAACATAAGCAGAAGAAAAACTTGCCATACGTAGACATGGAAAATATCATAAAATCTGAACCAGTCTGGTATAAGTAAGGGTTTCTAAACAGTGAAAGACTCTCCCTTCCTGCATCTTCCCCTTCCCTCTCCCACAGCTCCTGCCCCCATTTACAGCCTCACTGTGAGATGTTCCTTTGTTTCAAAAGGACACTTAAACTTTAACCTGACCCAAATTAAGTCAGGGACAAGAATGAGTTGGAGTGTGGGCGGTGACATGTAGGCAGAGGGGACTTACTCCTTTTATATACAGGTCCTTGTTACCCAGACTCTGGAGTCCTTCTGCTAATTCAGCAAATGAGGTCTCAGGGGAAAGCATGAAACTCACCAGGATTTCTAAAGGTTATAGGAGGGATCTGCATCCTGAGGAAATTTCAGGACTTTGCCCTTAACCCTCTAATTGTTTGAGAAAGGAAGTGAAGAGAGGGATGAACATATATAACTATAGTGGGGTCTCTTGAATGCTTTGCAAATGTTTCTTCTTAAATAGATTAATTGTAGATGACCTGAGCTTCCTTGAAAAGTAAGGAACAGGAAGCAAGGAGGTGCCATCTGCAAGGTAATGAAAAGAATAATTTAAGTATCACCTTGTACTTGATATACCATCTTAAACTTGAATCTACTTTTATGTTTCAGAAACATTGCACATGTATAATGTTTTAGAATAAAATGTTTTGATTCATTTATCAACTTTAAGGAATATAGAGTGGAGAGTAGCCCACTTTTCAAATGTGAAAGCTGAAATGTAAATGCACGAAAGACTTTTATTGCTGGAAGAACTAAGACTCCAAACTTAGTCCAGGATTCCTTCAAGTTTTGAGAGTTGCCGTAGCTATCCATAAAACTGGATTTCTAAAGTTGCTCCCAGGATAGTGAGATGCAAAATGTTTCCCATTCATTTTATTTATTGGTTTATCAATAAGCAATAAAGAATAGAAATGTAGCATACATGTCATTTTCATTTCATACCAGTTAGGGTATTTGTTCCCCCAAAAGATTAGGGCTAGACAACAATGCAACAATGCACTTGTTTTCTAGAGAACGTGATGGCTGTAACAGCAATTATGTAACTTTTTGCAAAACAGCAGAAGCTCTCAAAATAGCTTTTTTCCTCCATCTATCAGTTCTCCCTTCTATAAAATGTATTGGTTCTTATCACCCAGCACTCTGAATGTTCCAGACACTGTTGTATCCTTTCGCATTTCTATTTCTACCAATTGAGTTGTAAACCAGCTGTGTATGTTTTGAAATCTATTTATGCCAGCTGTACTTGTTAGTGGGATTATATAATTCAGTTGTATTGTGCATAAAAGAATAAAATGTGGGTAAAGAAAGATAGCAGATCCTCCTCTCTGCAGGCAGGAAAATAAAGCTAAATGCTTTGGAAAACCTTTAGAGCAGTCATTCACTTTTAAAAATGCAACCACAGATTACTTTTGCATTAGGTGGTGGGCACCTAAACTTTTATAAAAGTAGAAATGTTATATAGTCCATTAACTCTGATTATAATCCAAAAATAAGAATGAATTATTAAAAAGTGACCAGAAAATTAGAAGTACATGGAACTTAAGAACTACAGTCTATGATAACCTTTGGAATAAAGAAGAAATGATTTAAAAGCAATAAAAGGAGAACATTTTTCATCAAAACCCATGGGCCCAGAGAAAAACTTTCATTAAAAAAGAAAATGTATAGTTTTAATGCCTTCATCATTAAAGAGGAAAGACTCAAACAATAAAATATCTTAATACAGATGTTAAGAGTACTAGTGCATAGGATAGCCCAAAGAAATAAAAAACCACTTAAGAAGCAGCATGGTGCCAGCTGTAAATAAGTCCTTGATAATGAAGGCAAATGCTAAAAATGGAAAGAATAGTATCAAGAATAAGTTAACCCAAAGTTTAGTTCCTTGAAAAGAAAAACAATGAAATATATAAATCTTTCAAAGGCCTGTTAAAGGAAAGAAGAGAGAACAAAAGTGTACAAATTTAGGAATGAGGAAGCAGTATAGAAAAATCTGTGAGTTATAAGAGACTTCTACATGCAATTTTATATAACAACTTTGAAAACCTAGATGAAATGGATGAATTCTTGACAATATGTAAATTGAAATGTTTACTAAGAAAGAAAGAAATAATTAGCATACTAGAGTTGGAATGGTGATTAAAGATCTACTATTAAAACCACCAGGATGAAGGAAACTAAGAAAATAATCCCATTTACAATTGCATCAAAAAACCTAGGAATGAATTTAACCAAGGAACTAAAAAACCTGTACTTGAAAAATTGTAAGACACTGAAGAAAGAAACTGAAGTTTGATTCCATTAGCTTTGATAAATGTTGAGTTCCTCTAATACTAGAATTAAAATTGACTTAAAGTCATATTTCCCAGGAATATTTTAAAACTGAACTCTGATGTCTCTCTCTACATTCTTATTATTGGCTAAACCTGTGCTGAATATTAAGTGATCTTAAACTGAATTGAGTTTGAATTAGTCCTGTGTTCCTATCACTCCAAAGACAGTGTCTGGAAACACATCACACTCTTCAGCAAAAAAAAAAAATTGCACTCCAGAGTCCTGATCAAATATACCATTATTTTCAAGAGTTATAAAACAATTGGAGACATCATTTCCACCTTCCTGCTACTGTAAGAGGAACATTAGCAAATAGAGAAACTGAAGCAGAGTGTGTTCATTGCCTCAGTGACCGCTTTTTTCTTGCTTAAAGCCCCAGGCCATGCTGTCATTATTTCTCTTAACCGCTGAAGCAGCAGCAGGGTGCCAGCTGTCAGTAAGTCCTTCTTGATAATGATGCTTAGAGACCGGGAGGAAGTGATCATCATCATTTGACTGAGCACATAGCATGTGACCTGAAAATACCAGATGTCTCTCTTATGTTTCATACTGTTCATGTCCGGAGGCTCTAGATGGTATTTATTGTTCTCTGTGGCATTTTTGAGACTTTCGGGTAAATAGCCTTGGTGAAAAATAGGAAGCCGGTGTGCCTTGCCCTTTCTTAAGCACCTGTGGTTTTCAGGCCCTGGCTACAGTAGACAAGTGTGTATATGAATAGTATATATCTTGCTAGTGCAAAATTTTATTACCTATCCAGTTTCTGCAGAGCCAGATAATTGTTATCAACTAATCAACATGAAGATAGAAACATCTTTTGAAGTGCATTGTAGATGACTATTATTTTAATTCAACTCCTGAATGGAAACTAGGTGTATTTTTTAGAAAACTAAGATGTGAACAGTCCTGAGGGTTATTATCATTTAAATGCAGTTTTTCCCCAGTCTCCATAACCCCTTTCCAAATGTGTGGATTTGCTTGTTGGGTCATTTGGACCTCAGTGTAGGGAATGGGCATGTGTCTTTCAACTTAGGCAATATTTGCAATGCTTTCTGCCACTTGACTGCTAATTTTGAGGCTATGCTTTTTTTGTTAAAATATTACTGGTCCAAAAATATATTATTAAATTGTATAGGCTTTTTTCCTATGAAAAAATTGAATTATGTTGTTGATATCTTTAGAAGTGAGTGATTTTATTTTCTGAAGAATTCTTAGAAAAAGGGTCTTTGTCCAGTGGTGGGGTAGTCAATGATGAGGGCACCATATTTTTAATCATTTTATTTATAGTTCTATGACTAATCAGTCAAAGCTTTTCCATTGACTATATTTATCAACTTCAGTATATAAAGAATCATTAGAAAAAAGTAATGTGGAATTAAAAACAATTTGGTGAAAATAAGCCATGCTATTTTTTAAATCTTGCTTTATATTTTTGTTGAGGTTTAATGTCACAAGGATTGTTTTTACCTAAGTTGCTGACCTGAACATCACTGAAAGAGCTTGTCATTACATTTCACTGTGGTCTATCAAAACAGTCCATGAATGAATGTGAAAGTCTGGCAGAGACGGAGTCATTT
This sequence comes from Miniopterus natalensis, assembly GCF_054644295.1. Classification (NCBI taxonomy): domain Eukaryota; kingdom Metazoa; phylum Chordata; class Mammalia; order Chiroptera; family Miniopteridae; genus Miniopterus; species Miniopterus natalensis. Next base: position 47,988,851 of record NC_142088.1, on the reverse strand, counting down.
AAATAAGTACAGAGAATGGGAGCAACAAAGATTTTGAAGTAGTAGGGTTAGAATGTGGTTGAAGATATAAGGACTTAGTAGCTAGTAGTTAGTAGCCAGTAGTAGCTAGTAGGTAGTAAGTAGTAATTAGCTAAGGTCAGTAGTTAGAGTTAGCAGAGGCTATTCTAACAGAGAAGCTGGAAAAGAGTTGTGTAAGGAAAGAAAATAAAATTTTCATTAAAATGCTCCTATGAAATTACATCAGGCTCAAGAAATAAGAATTTCTGTGAAACGATGTGCAGTTCTGCATTGCATTGTTTCCATTTTGATTGGCTTTGTTTGCTGGGCCCATCATAAATGTCTGCTTTGTCACTCACAGTCCCACTGTGGTTCTAAGCATTTTTAGCCTACTAGGTTGACTCTTGATTGAAATCCTTAAATATTTTTCCTTCCTCAACTCTGACCCTATCTTACACCTCCTCTTTGTTGAGGAATTAATTTAATCTCTGCTAGGCCAAGAAGACTGGGCCATGTTGTGCAAGGAACATGGTTTCCTCCTTAACGCCTCACAGCCAAGCCCTTTCTTTCTGTTTGCCGCCAGCCTGCCTTTCAGCTTGCCTCTCTGCCTTGCTGAAGAACCTATCCCTCTGCCTAGTTTCTTATTTCAACTCCTTCCACATCTGTCACTCAAAATTGTCTCCATTGATACCAAGGCCAAAAACCCCCCCAAAACAAAGACAAGCAAAAAACAAAACTCAATTCTTATCCTTTTTTCATAAAATAAATAACAAAGTTGTTTCTGGAGTTCCTGCCTTACTTCTGCCTTGTACTCTCTGACATATGTGCTTCTATTCCTGTCCTTGTCTTCGGCTGAAATGGTCCCCTTTGGGTCTCTGCCATCAACGATTCTATCGCTCATTTATTCCAGTGGTTTTTGAATAAGATGAAGCAGGGAGACTCCATAAGGGAGACTAAGAGGTCCACGCCAGGGAGCGAGAGAGGGCAGCAGACAGGTTAGAACCTCCATCTTCAAGCACAAAAATGTCCCATCATAACAGTTTTACATATTTAGCATGCTTTAGAAGGATTTGAAAATGATAAGTTTAATGAAATTGCAGAGAGATTAAGTGACTTGTCCAAGGTTAGTGGCATATGGAGGGGGCATTTTTAAGTAAGGAATAGAATTTGTCACTAAATGTTCACAAAGATGATCTTTCCTGCCAATGTAGTTTTAAATTATGGAGTAATTTCTGCCACAGTTGATTATTTCTCTCCATCCAGAATGACCTATAGACCGTGGTTATTGGGTCCCTTCTTCAGTCGTTCCAGGCTCCTGTGTGTGATATGAGGAAACTTGATTCTACCCTGACAGGGAAGGTGCTTTTCAGCTCTTGGCAATGTTGTAACTAAAATCTATGTTGGGTAGTGTCAGAAAGTTTCAAATCGGGTTAGAAGACAGCATTGATTTGGGAAAATTCCTTGAGATGCCTTTTGACCTGTTCTAAGAAAGCATCTCCCTCTTCTTAATTAGTCAAATTCCTGGGAGTAGAAAGAAAAGGATTTTCAGGAATTGATCTAAAGGCATTTTTGAGATAATTTTTACTATTCCTAAGCCTGCCATCAGGTACAAAATAACACCTTCCTTTCACCACTTTCATTATTCTGACCCTTTTCCTTCTGCACTCTGAAGCATTTGGTTCAACTGATAGGGAGCCTGTAAGTGTTCCCTGAATGCTTTAAGCTCTGGAACATTCTGGCAATAGCTGTTTCACACACACACACAAAAGATGCAGGAAGTAAGGAACATGGCTGCACATTTTAGGTTAATTCTTTCCTATGTTTTGTGATCTATCAAGAATCAAATGTTTTGGGTTATAAAAAATAATTTTAAGTCAGTTAATACAGTGTGACTGGACATCTTGTACCTCATTTGGACATGGCTGAAGAGCAAAAATGACCTGAAATGTTTCACGAGAAGTTATATTTAAGGTTATACTTAAATGAAATACGGTGGAATGCTGATGTAAAATACAACAGTTTGGTGTACTTTCATGTATCACAACACATACATTTAAATAACTTTAAATTATTATTATATTACACTTTAGTAAACAATTAACTGAGAAGACACAGAGATTTTAATGTGTTTTTGGAGGTAAAAAAAATCCATTTTGATTTTTTTTTTTACCTCTCAATAGTCTAAGAGTACAGTTGTTTTTCTCTAATCAACTTTGTTTTGCATAATTAGCAAGCATCTTCCATTTGCTGAGTTTTCAATTACCTTGCATTTTGATTTTTTTACTCACTTTGCAGTCACAAGATGAGGAATGTAGACACTGTGTACAAACAAGAAGTTCGTGCAAAGTCAAGCTCTCAAAACCACATGCAAGACTCAGTGGCACATGGTTTAGAGCTCACACACTTCAGGATCATGTAATACAGGCATGCAGATGAGAGGGAAGAAAAGTACCTACATTATGAAAATAGAGGATGATGAAAAAGAATGACTTTTTCTTTATGACAGTTATCTAATGCAAACCGTATACCCATAACCTTTATCAGAGTGGAGGAAAGGGCAGGTAAGTGACTTTTTGTAGGGAGGGGAAAACTATATAAATATCATCTGAGGTCAAGTCTTGGTAAAATTAAGGATTTCTATTCTGTACTTGGCCTCTTCCAGGTTATCTTTCCCAGTTTCTTACTTTGTATTTCCTCTGCTACATCATGCAAAAAGAGATCAGAACTAACATTGGAAACCATTTAACAATCTCTAAACCTGACAGATAACAAGGGTGTTCTCCACAATGTACACGAGAATTAAATTGGATATAAATACCTCCTGTTCTTACCGGTGGGTGTTGTGATTCCATGTATTAAGGTGTGAAGCAGACAGGAAAGAGATAAATCTTTCATAAGTACATTGCAAATAGGCAAGTGGTATAGAAACCATATTTATAGGTAATAGAGGCAAACAATGAAAGGTAAGTAGTTGTCACAAAATAGACTTTAGCACAAAATATGGCCACAAAACTAGAGTTATATGGAGAGGGGAGGTACAATAAATGTGTTTTATTACTGTTATTGAAATAACCTGGCAGTATAAAACAACAAACTGAGTGACACGTGTGTTGATAAAAAATTCTTGACACTGCTTCAGCCAACCCAGCATTCGAGAAGCCCCAGTAGTTTCTGAATGGTGATATTTTTGTTAAACAATATGTAAACATGATCAATTCACAGGTATTTTCTTAGGAGATTCAAGTGTTACCCTGGTGAGATCAATTTATCAAATAAATGTTCACAAGGAACTGTGGGATGTCTAGAAATAACTCATGAAGTTCAGTTATGATTTTGTATAGGATGTGCTAATTGATTAGCTCTTCAAATTAAAATTTTTATAATGGCATGTCCTTCTCAGTCAGATAAATCATACACACGAAGATAAGTTTATCCATATATAAATATGTCTTTCAAATTGGGCAATATTTGCATATTTGAGTACCTAGACTACTAATTTTGAATCTTTGCTTTTTTTTGGTTAGAGTATTACTAGTCAAGTAAAAAAAAAAAGTCATTTTAAATTGCACAGGTTCACTTATGCAAAAATTGCATTGTGATGTTGCTCTCATTATATGTAAGGGTTTTTATTTTCTGAATATTTTTAGAAACAGGTCCTTGGCCAGTGGAGGAATAGCTATATGGAAAGGCACCATATTTTTCATCTTTTTAAAAATAGGTCTATGGTATGTCATAGAATTTGGACTTGTTATATAATTCATCTCTAGCAATCAGTTTCTATAAGCCAAACAGCTAGATGAAATAAATGTATGCAATTTTCCTAATGATACTTCTAATTGTGTTGACTTGGGGCATTATTAGAGGAAAAAATGGTTATGAAAAGTGAATGTTGATGCTGAATTTGCTTAAAAGTAATGAAGGAATCCACACTTCCCCTTTGAAAGGAAAGATACATTAAACCAGATACAGTAAAAGGGCACATAATTAATTTTTTAAAATATAGAAAATTCTTCCATAGCATAATCGTGAAACTTCCTATCATAAAGTGTTTATGACATACTTAAGCTTCCTAACCTCTTCCACAAATTCTCAAAATGTCCTATTTTTTTTTTTTTTTTTAATAGGATCTCTATTTGGGGCCATCATAGTTATTACTGTTTACTTGCCCAATCTTAATGCAAATGGGTCCAATTATTTTTTGCTGTCCTGGTAGCTAGGCCATGTGGTCCCAGCTTAGCAATGCTCTCTCTAAACAGAAGTGGGAACTCTACTGCACACAGTTATATCAGTTTGCATCATGTTATAATGCCTTTGCCACACAGTATAACTAGAATATAGCACCATGCAATGCCATGAATTGAGAATGAGAGACTATCTCCAGGGGAGAAAATAAACATCTGAGAGAGAAAAACAAAAGCAAGGGGTTCAAAGCTGGTGAGACTAGCTTTTCCATTTTGGCTGTAGCTAAAATGCTTATGTTACTTCCGTTTTGGAAACAGAAATACATACCATGTTCATGTCAATGCCGTTGGTGTAAGTCCACGCATGTTGGAAATATTCTTCAAGCCGTTGCCTCAGAGGATTGGGAATTTGGTGAAAGCGAATGAACTCTTTTACTCGCAGCATCTGCATGTGATACCTGGCAGTTCCCGAGTATAGTCTTTGGATAATTGCAGATACATTCCCAAAAATGCTTGCATACATTAGTGCTGGATTGGATAAAAAACAAAGTTATGGGGGAAGTTTACACTTGAGCATATTATATCTTGTCAGAATCTCAAGTATGTTAATTTTTGATGATCTCAATCCAGTTATGAGAATTTACCATTGACCCATGGAGAAAAAAAAGTCAAGCCAATCCAGTTGTAAATTTTATAATTTTGATGACAAATCTGGAGAGGAAAAGTATCTAAATTCCTGATGGATTCTGAATTAAAGTAAAAACTCAGATTGTTTACAATATCAACCTGTAAGCTGGAGTGTTGATTAGAGATAAAATGCATTTAGAATAAATATTTTGTTCGTAATGTAATAAGATATCATGGGGTTACCAGAGATATGTTTTCTTGAATTAGAGTGAAAATGTTAATTTTTAAATTGTGACATCTCTACCTCTCAGTCTCAAACCTAACCTTAAAATATTTTTAAAAATCTGCCATAAATCTTAAGATTTTTTTGAATATTTTAGATTTGCTAAGGAATGAAACATTGTTTTAAAGAATTTATGCTTTCCTTAGAGTATTAGTATATAACTTTTAATCTATTAAAATCCATTTTTACAGTGGTTTTTGCATGAGAAATATATCTCTGGCTTAGAATATGAAAAAACTGTTTTATTTTTATGGAGAAAAATATATACACTACATTTGTTATTTCATCTCTGGGAAGAAAGAAACTGCTATGACAACCCTTCTATATATTCATATTTAGGTGGAATACCCTTCTCAGTGCTTCCTGGGCTGAATCTTTATAATTTAACATAAGGCTTTTTGCCATCTTCTCTTTATTATGTTTGCATTCAGTTTCTAATGATCCCAAAAAGTGCTGTACTCTACAGAAAATCACATCATGGTACACGGTCTCTACCTTGATCTCTGGATGTGTGTCAGAACATTGGAGACAATGTAGTATATGTTTAAGGCACTGGAAAAGCAATATACCAAGCAGGGGGGAAACTATAAACATTTTTAAGTGCTTGATTCAACTATATTCAACCAACACATCTTTTTCCCCAACACATTTTATAAAATGTTATCTCTATAAACCACATCATCATTTTTAAAGTAGATTTTGGCCAAGTTCTAGGTGTTTTAAAGTGACTTTTCTTGGTCATTGTCTTTCTTTTCCACCTTATCTTTGTCTCTTGGTTAACATGGGCCTTGTTTACCACAGGTGTCCCTACTACAATAATGCCCCAGGGAAAGGGGTGGCACTTTGCTTTTATTTATTTAAAAGGATGAAAGTTGGGGGTCATCTGTAGTGAGGCTGAACTGGGATGTGGGAAAGAGAATACGCCTCAGTAAGGCAGACAGACTGTTTAGGCTGTATCTTCCACAGAAAAAAAGACCTGAGCCTAGCTTTAGTAAATGAATAGTTGATTAGGAAGGGAGTTAGCAATACTTGCCTGAAACTGATTCCTGGGATCCAAGAACATTCATGTGAAAAATATATTTTACTCTTCCTAATTGTAGTGTTGGAAATATTTATGGATGCTTTTATGTCTCCAAAGCACCTATCATATGCTCAGGAAACAGTACAGATTGAATTCACTTGATTTAATCAGTGGGCACATAATCAATGTTAGTTATTTTACCTAAACCACATTATTACTTGAAGAGTCAGGGAAAACATTCTTATTTCATATTTAATAAATACTGAGGTTTTATGTGCCTATTGCCATAAGAAATAGCCAGAACATTAGTCTGGGTCATAAACCAGTATTTCCACTCATTGACAAGATGGTAAAATCTAGATTATAAGTACATAGTTGAATACATGAATGACCTGTATTTCTCTTAAGAAGTTCTATGCTGATGGTTTCTTAAATTATGATCGAGACATGATTTTTTCTATATTTTTAAGGAAGCAAAGGGAGCTAAAGACTGTCAGCAAGAGAAAAGCACAAGATGACTGTATTCTGTACACATGATTTAGTCAATGCCCATCAACTGGCATAAAATATCAGTCACAAGCACGTTGGAGTACTATTTATAGGCATTTCTTTCCTAACTCACTATTTTATTTAGCTTTCTTTAATAGGAAGTTCTTATTTCATGAAAACGATTTGCTTTAGATTTAGATATTATAGGAAAAAACTCCATTTATCTTAAAAATTCCATCAGCATACTACACCTCAAACCTGCTATGCTAACCAAACTAATGAATTTGGTTGGCCATTGGGTATTAGCTGAAACGTGCTGATAGAACAAATACACTTGCTTTTCTACAAATTACACAAACTTAAAAAAATTATAACTTAAAAATTTTATTGATGTGTAATTTACATTTAATAAAATGAATCTGTTCCAAAAGTTCAGTTAGTTTTGACAAATGTATAAACTCCTATAAACTCCTATAATCAATATATAAAACATTTTCGCTACCCCAAAATATTTCCTGTGCCCCTTGGCTGTCTGCCTACGCATTTCAGACCCTAGGAAACCATTGTGGTCCTTTTTGTCATTGAACTTTAGTTTCCATGTCCTGGAATTTCATTTAAATAGACTCAAAATGTACATTAATTTGTGTCTGACTTCTTTTGCTCAACATTGTGTTTTTGAGATTCATATTGTTGTGTGTATCAGTAATTCATTCTTTTTCTTGCTGAGCATATTTGTACTGTGTGGATATGCCACAGTTTCTCTGTTCTGTAGCTAGAAATCTCACTGTTCCTAGTTTTTGGCTATTATGAATAAAATTGCCATAAACATTTGTGTACAAATACATTCTCATTTCCCTTTTAGAACCTAAAAGTGAAATTGCTGAGTTGTATGGTATGTTTAACTTTATAAGAAACTGCCAAACTATTTTCCAAAACTGTGTTACACTCTCACCAGCAATATGTAATATCAGTCGTTCCACCGCCTTTCTTACATTTTCTGTTATCAGTCTCTCCTTTGAAGGATAGCAGTGGGTATGTAATGTCCTGTTAGGATTTTAATTTGCATTTCCCTGGTGAATAATAATATTGTTTATGTATGTATTGACCATTCATAAATCTTCTTTTGAAAAATGTTTCTATAAATCTTTTGCTCACTTTTAAATTATCTTCTTATTATAGTGTTGTAAGAATTCTTTATATATTCTGGACACAAGTCTGTTTTCATATATAAGTACTAAAAATTTTGTTTTTAGCCTATCACTTACTTGCTCCTTTTCTTAACAGTGGCCTTTAAAAATTTGTAATTATTAATTTTAATGAAATCAAATTTATCAATTTTTATTTTTATTTTATGGCTCAGGGTTATTTTTTGTTTGTTTCAGTTTTGGTAATTTGTATCATTCAGAGAATGTGTCCATTTTATCTAAACTGTCATATTTATTATCATAAAATAATTCAAAATATTATTTTATAATCCTATTAATGTCTAGAATTTGTAGTAATGTCTTTTCTGTCATAGAAGATATTAGTAACTTATGACTTCTCTCTCTCTTCAGTTTAATTGCAGGTTTATCAATTGTATTGATATTTTAAAAGAGCCAGAATTTACTTCCATTAATTTTCTCTGTGTTTTGTTTTTTAATATTTTTTGCTGTTATTTCTAATTTCTTTCCTACTACTAATATTAGGTTTAATTTGCTTTTTTTTTTTTTACTAGCTTTTTAAGATAGAAGCTTAGATCTTTGATTTTAGAGCTTTCCTTTTTTAATTAAAACACTTAAAGCTATAAATTTTACTCTGATCACTATTTTAGCTACCTCTTACAAATTTTGATGTTTTATTTTCATTTTAATTCAGTTCGAACTAATTTTCTATGTGATTTTTTCTGTGAATCATAGGTTATTTGGAGTGTGTTACTTTATTTAAAAATATTTGGCGTTGTGTATACCTTTAAAATAAATTCTCTGATCACTGTTCTCTGTACACATTTCGAAGTACAATTGGCAACTGTCTTTGCAGATAGCAGCTTTAAAAAATATATCTATCAATATTTGTTTCTGTTTAGTTAGATGATAGCTTCTAGTGTTTAACGTTTAGTTTGCTTGAAACATATCACTGTAACAGGGATGGCTGATTGTTTTGTTTTCTACAAATTGGTTTCAAATTTTTCTTTTAGAATGAAGACTAGACTTAAAGAAGCTTAGGGAGGATGAGAGAGTTCAACCTGATATAAACTAGACTATGATTAGATTAGAACATATACAGTATTTTACATCATGTGTTTAGATATTGTATTTTATTTTTAGCTTTAAATCAGGTCACTCATAGATATGAGGAGTACGTGCTTAGTTTAGAAATATACAGTAGGATCTCAATGGAAATATTACGTGTAGACATACCCATATACATCAAATTTCTAAGCAAGTATCAGTGACATTCTTTTTATTATTAAATTTCAGTCTTAATTTTACCTTTTTCTTTATTCATGGCTTAATAGGTCATGATAGAATTCTTCAGGAATATTTATAAAATGTTCCCGTGTGGCATCAAACTTTGTATAATCCCATTTTGATTAAGGTTTGTAAAACCAAGCTGGTTATTCAAATAAAGGCTGTCATGTAGAGAGTGGATGTCTCTTACTCTACCGAATTAACTGGAGTGTTTTTTTCTTTTTTTGAAATAAAAAATTCGTCTGCAGGAGACACATTCCTAAAGAATCAATAAGAAGAGCCTCATGCCACATTTTAAAAAGAAGAAAGAGGAAAGAAGGAAAATAGCAACCAAAGATGAAAATGGCTAATTACCTCCTGACTTAGGAATTAAAGATTAGGTGCAGAGCAAGAGCTGCATTTTCTTTAACTTAATATAATTCACACCATAAACAGTACCATGTATTTCACTTAATTCTCCCAAGTGGTAGGAATTTCTAAATGGTGAACAGATTAAACTTCAGTGCATTTGAAAAATTATTTCTTATAAATTCTATGTTTCAAGATGTGGGCTTTGTTTTCTTTAAAAAAGTTTGTATATTTTTTTCTACATAGGTGTTAAATAATAAAATGATGACAGCAGTTGTTTTTCTTTTCTTTGTGTGCTACGTGTGCCACTAAAGTTCATAACCACTAACAGTGTTTACCAGCAGCCATAATTGTAATCACAGGCTCTTTGGGGCTGTTTGCTCTGAGAGGTTCAGTTTCTCTGGGATGGATTTTCCCATTTTTCCCAGTGGGCCCCGCTTTCATCTCCTTCTGGGTGCAATGCTACTTCTGCGTTTATATCCAAAACCAAGCCTCAATCTGAGTTACTTAAATATAATGATTTTGCTTATTTAAATGTTACTAAAAGACAAACACCAAGACCTATATGTTAAAAGTAAATTTTAAATAACGTGGACAATAAACTGGTGAATCTTTTTAAGTTTCATAAATAAAGCTTATCGAAGTACAGTTCATTAGTCAATATGTTAACATTTAAGAATCAACTCTTGGGACCTGTTTTCAAATTTGTACTCAATCTAAGGATGATGCCCTTTTCAAGCTTTATAAATTCATCATGCTTTTCCCAATTGCTGCCTAATATCTGGAGTTATCTTTAGTGGTTCCAAAGTGTGATTTAAAAAAATATATATGCTAACATTAAAACACCTTTAGTTTAATACAGATTTTTTTCTTATTCCAAAGAATGCTCCTTATAAATAATACTCATATTACTCAATTACAAGGTAAAGGTCAATCATTTAGGCCTTGACATAGAGTCCCAGGGAAAGGAATTTGTCGTCAATGACAAGGATATGCACACACACACATAAAGTATATATTCATATATAAAAGATTAACTTACATTATGATTAGTGGTGATGATGGTGGTGATAACATACATATATTTCTATTAGTCTAGTATATCTAGCAATATAATGTAAGCTAATCTTTCCCATTCTAACCTGCCTCAGCATGAAATAGAAAGTAACCATTGGTAATAAATTATGAACACTGTTTTACAGCAGGAAAAGCGAACAGCAACTCTCAGTTCCTGAATCCCAAGACCCATGTCACTCCAGTTAAATGCTTGTGCTTTCCTGAGGTCCTGAAAACCTTTGGTGTCTTCCCTTCAAAGACAGATTCATATCTGATAGGCTATGCTACCCAAATATATAATCCCACTATTTCTACAATTCCCTATACTTTTTCTTGCCCTTATTTTACATGGTCTAGAGATACCAATTTTGTGATACTATTTTGTCCGAACAGATAACCCAAGAGAAGTCTACTTACAGCCAATCAGCATGACACAAATGGAAAAGATCTTTTCGGAGTTGGTGTTGGGCGACACATTCCCGAAGCCTACGCTGGTTAAGCTGCTGAAGGTGAAATAAAGCGCGGTGACGTATTTGTCTTTAATGGACGGCCCAGAGCTCGAGTCGCTGTCGTTGTAGCGCTTTCCGATTTGCTGCCCTAAGGAATCCAGCCACCCGATCTTGTCGGTGAGGTAGGGCCGCTCCACGTTGCCGATGGCGTACCAGATGCAGGCCAGCCAGTGCGCGATCAGCGCGAAAATGCACATGAGCAGCATGAGCACGGCCGCGCCGTACTCCGAGTAGCGGTCGAGCTTGCGCGCCACGCGCACCAGGCGCAGCAGCCGCGCCGTCTTCAGCAGGCCGATCAAGGTGGTGGTCTGCGGAAGCAACGAGGCGCGGTCAGACACGGCTCCCGCAGCTCGGCGCCGGCTGTGCGGGCAGAGCAGGCGCGCACGACAGAGAGCAGCGAGGACGCCTGCACATTTGGATTAAATATTTTTTAAAAATGTTCCCTGCTTTGGAAAACACTCTGAAAATGCGCGTTCGGTGAATTCAGTGTTTCGGCGTGCAAGGCCCATGGGACAAGGAACTTGCCTGTTTCATTTTAACCTCGGGCCAACTGCCTTGCACACCCTGGGTGAATCATTCATTCAGTAGCAAACACTCCAGTGGGTTGCTGGAGTGCCACACACTGGAATGACTGTGTTGCACAAACACACGTCGTCACTTTTCTAGCAGAGACAGTTATTTGGTAGACAAAGTGTCCTTGCTAATGAAGAGACACAAGTTCACTATCTGCTGGGAAGATTTATATTTTTATTTATTTATTTAATCTTCACCTGAGGATATGTTCATTGATTTTAGAGAGAGAGGAAGAGGGAGAGAGAGAGATGAGAGAGAGAAACATCGATCGATCGCCTCCTGTAGGCTCCCCGCCTGGGGATCAAACCTGCAGCCTAGGTGTGTGCCCTGGTGGGAACTGAACTCACAGCCTTTTTTGGTGGACAGGAGGACGCTCCAACCAACTGAGCCACCTGGCTGGGGTGGGAAGGTAAATAATTTTAAAATAACAAATAATAAGGTCATTTCAGAAATGAGAAGTGTTATGATGCTAAAAAAACAACAGAGCGATAGGATAGAAGATGTTTGGGGCATGGGTTGGAACGGGGACCAGTTTAGAAAGGAAAGCCTTGCTGAGGAGCTGATACTAGAATTGAGAAAGATCTGCATCGTGAGGAGCCAGTCAAGCAGATAACTGGGAAACTTCTTGGACGATCGCATGCATGCATTAGACACTATATTTAAATGCATTTTTTCCTTCCTAACTGTGTTAAATTGATAAACTGTTTCTTGCTCTCTCAATGGTATTATGTATTTTACTTTGTGGTGTGATATATGTAGCTAATTACATGGTTATTATTGACCAGGTATCTAATGATAGGACACTTCTATATAATAACAGGATAGTTAACTGTTTGTTTGGACTTAACATCTGATAAGTACAAATTACAAGTTCATTTCTTAGGTTTCCTCAATAATGTCAACTATTAAGTACTACATATTTCACAGGGCATATAATTATTCCATAGCTACATGGTGTTTACCAATCATTTAGTCATTTTATCTGTTCATTGTTGGTGTTTATTTTGCAAAGTGCATCCAACTGAGTTAAGAACACATATTTTAATTAAAGAAATAGCTCATGACATAACTATCACCCTATATCTATTCACATTGACTTGGTGGAAAAGGGGCACTAAATACCAAGAAAAACATTTTCATTAAAATATTCTAATAAGTGTTGCCTTTCCCCCCTTGGTTCACAGTGCTCACAAGGGAAGGGGCAATTCCTCAGTTTCCCTGAATTCTTTAATTCAATTAGTATTGAAACCCTCTAAAGGTGAGAGGAGCTTGTGTAGTTGAGATGTGCTTATCACAACTGGATTCCAGTCTGTTCTTTTTGGAATGTGTGGAGAGGCCCGTCTTCCTTGCTTCCAACACTGGGTTCTTATTTTTCAGGGTGCAATAAAGCAAATATTTTTTTGTCCTTCACAAATTTAAAAATATATCTCTTCGCAGTGAATAAATAGTTTAAGTTACTATTAAGTAGTTCCCTGGGAGAAAAGTCAACTTTCTACTATTTGTATTATCAGTATTTTAGTTTAGCAGTTATGAGCTAGGACTGCAGAACAGGTAAACTTAAGATTGAATTCTGCTTCTCTACCAGTGTTGTCACCTAGGACAAATTACTTATTTAATCTCTAAGCATCACTTTTCAATATAAATGGGCATAATAATGCCTACCTTACAGGATTATTGATAATACCCAATAAATGGTAGCTCTTCATGTTCTTATTCGAACATCTCATAGATTTTGTTTTTATCAGTAAGCAGGAAAATTATACTGTAAAATGGGTTGATAGAGCTTACACACTTTCAAAATGCATTCGCTAGATATCTGGAGTCCCAAATGGAGGTTTTTCAACATTGGCCTTGCAGCTTCCACAGGAAATGACAGGGATTTTAAAGACGAGAACTGCACCCAGTTGCACTGACTACTCAGATGCTGATAATAGGAAGCACCCTGGTTGAAAGTGTCACCATTTCTATACTTCACAGCTTAAGTTTGCATGTTTATTTTTTATCCTAGCTCAGTTATCTATTTCCTTCTATTGAGAAATCAGAAATATCTGAGAATTATTATTCAAAACTTCTTGTCCTTGGAGCAAAATTTCTCTCTGAACCCCCGAATTAATGAAATGTAATAAAAAATTCTCTAAGTGTTTGGTTAATGAAGTGAGATGCTTCAAAAGGAATAAACTGTTCTTAGGTCATATTGTGATAAGTACTGACAACTCTTCTGGCTGCAAAGGTGGCAGAGGAAAAATGATGTTATGGGAAAAAAGGAATAAAATCTGCTGGCATGCCACCCACCTCCTGTTTGCTCTCTTCCCAAAGAAACCTCTGATGTATTTTTTAGCATTATATTAAGATGAGATAAAACCTAGATGACAGTAAATTCTCTAAGCAGATAAATAAATATGTTTTATATAATAACACACAAGAGATATCTTTTCTGGCAAAAAAAAAAAAAAAGCTTAAGAAATATGGTACATATTTCTTGAAGTCTCAACCCACTTTCGTAAGTATACTTGAATATTGACTTCAAGAGTAAAAGCCATGTACCGAAGGATAACTACGTGTTAGTCTGACAGCGTGACAAACGACTTGGCCTTCTTTCCATTGTTATCACGGGGCGCTAACACACCGGGGCCTTCCTTCTTAGCTACCCTTGTGCACAGCACATCTTGTAGACAACACAGGGTTGCCATAACTCCTTTCCTCTTCTTGTTTAAATACCTCTTTAAAGATTTAAGGTAAGTTTTGTCCCAGGTTGCACAACAGAACAAAAGTGATGGCACCAAAATCTCAGAGAGTAGCCTTAAAGAATCATCAATCTCCTCTCGCTGATTTGTTGGAAACCGCCCCACTGTTTAGTTCAATGGGCTATCTTTGTATTTATCTGCAAGTGAAAACATGGGACCAACAACTACATTATAATATAATTGTGCTGACATCAGAATTGGCTGAGTGGAGTGTTTTCAGAATGTGTGGTTATCTCACAGCATACCTAATTTCGTGTACTCTCCAGACATATTATGGAAGTCTATCTTTGTGGGTTTTTCAATTTTCAGAAATAGAAATAAAACTATCCTTAAACCAATTACAATAATTTCAAAAATAGTAGAGGTCATGGGCTTTCCCTTAGATGTTATTTCTTGAGGTTTTCACTGGGTATTAGAAAAATATTGTGTATTTTTTGTTACTTTCGGTAGAGGTTCAGAAAGCATTAAAGCTCACTGAACTCCTTTGCTGTGACTGAATGATATTTCAAACTCTTTTTGCCTGAATTTCATAATGAAACAAAAAAGCCTACTTATTTAAGACTTTTATTTTTAATGCATTTCTTTCAGATTCCTTTTAAAATGTAAACCGACTCTTCCCCTGGAAATTAACTTATTTAAATTCCTGGGTGTCTGATAAATAGAATCCAATTTTAATTTTTTAAAAAATATATCTTTATTGATTTCAGAGAGAGGAAAGAAGAGGGAGAAAGAAAGATAGAAACATCAATGATGAGAGAGTCATTGATTGAGCCCGCAACCCGGGCATGTGCCCTGATGGGGAGTCAAACCCTGATTGCCTGGTTCCTAGGTTGACGCTCAACCGCTGAGCCACGCCCTGCTGGGCCCCAATTTCAATTTTTAAAAAACGTACCCACATTCATAGTTTATTAAAGTCCTACGTACTTGATTATATTGAGTTAGAAGTTAGTTTTCTTTATTTAGTATGACTTTCTCAACTAAATTTTATTTTAATAATGTATACTCTAAGCAATTATATCCTTGCAAATATGTTAGGTACTAGACCCAGGTTCAAGAATATTATATGATTTTTTTTTTACTAGACATTTTACAATATATCAGGTAATATTCTCTCTTAATGTAAGTGAAATTCATTTTCAAGGCCTGAAATAGAATAGGAGATTTCTTATCAGTATTCAACAACTTTCTACTCAAGAATAAATGTGACTCCAGTTAAACTGAGAAAGCCTAATCAGTAATAGAAAATCTTATGCTCAAGTGTTTTTTCAAAATTATTTTGAAAAATAGGTCCACTTTCCTTTTAGTAAGTATTTTCAAGGCTCTTACATTTAAAATACTTTATTTCAGAGTTTTACTCTCTGAAACCTTGTTCTATAGCAAGTGGATAGAATTATTCTCTTATAAATGAGGAAATATAAGTATGTGATCTTTGGTTGCATCTACAGGGTTGATAAAGTGAATTGTCACTGAAACTTTCTACTTAATCCATCATTTTGTCACACTTGTCAGGAAATATTTGGGTACAAGAGGGGAGATGCAAACAGTGAGTAATAAATTTCTTAACTGTGCACTTATGTTTTGATTTATATTTTACTTCAATTACCTTTAAGCTCTGGTACTTGTAAACACCATTTAATGAATTACCAATAAAACAATAATTTTGAAACTGGCTTCTAGTATGTTCAGCCTGAGTCACACTATTTCAGTATTTCTAAGGACACATTCACTAATATAATCAAAGAACTACATTTTGAGTGTGTGAAAAACATGAAGGGATCACCTAACATCCTTTCTTTATTCAAACCAAACCTTACAAATTCCTCCACTAACTGTGGCTTTTAAAGAGAAGATGAATTTACAACCTCCCTGGGAAACTCCAATATTGAGCAACTTTTACTGATGAGACACTTTTATTTTATTTTATTTTTATAATTAACATTCTATTTTTCTGCAATTTAAATTCACTTTCTCTTTCTTCAGTTACAGAAAACTGGTCATCAATTGATTCTAAATAGTACTACACAAATGTTACAGTAAATAAACAATTATGGATGTAATATTTTCAAAGTGGGAATTTGACCTGTTTAGAGAAATACGTAACCAAAAATTGTACCTCTAGTAATTTGTAGTCAATAGATCCACAGTAGATCACATATAAATAAGGACTACATGGTCAACTTAATACAAAATAAAATTTTTTTGATGGGATGGTCTTATATTTCCTTAGTTCAAAAATTTTCCCATTGGGAATTCTGTGTCTCTCACTTGTCAGGTCACACACTTAGCAGGCATGACCAAGAGCCTCAAACACAAGCCAATGGAAACTTCTGCCTTACATCCCAAGAACTAGCTAAAGAGAGACAGTCACTTTATGTGTATACACATATTGCAGTCAGGTCTTCGAAATGTGCTTTGTTATTTAAATTTGAACATGGGCACGTCTAATGTTTTAGGTATTCACTTCCAACCAACTAATGACAACTGCTGGGGAGATGAGGTTCAGGAAGAATGCTGACAAGGTCATAAGGGTTTCTGTCCAGATGCTGCTGAGTTTTGCTTTGTATCCACGCCATGATTCATCTATCAGACTAACGAAGCAAACATCAACATGAGCAAACTCCTCTTATTACAACTTTCCCTCGAAGAGCATTCTATTTACTTCGGTTTCAGAGGTCTTGCCAGCATTCAGGATTCATGAAGAATAGCTGTTAAGTGTAAAAGGAAGAGGCCAACAAAGCAAGTAATTAGTCAGAAGAGTACGATTTGCAGGGGTGGGAGAGGTTAATGAAGCATTTTACTGAACAGAATGCTCTAGGTTCTAACTGTTAATGTTCCTGAAAGTAAGAGTTGCCACAGGTAAGCAAAATATGGGCAAATTTGAGGCAGATAATGAAAAAAAGTTGGCTTTCTGGAGGCTGATCCAATAACATTGTTCCTTTGCATCTATAATAGGAAGGTAATTTGCTATGGATAGCGTGATGTTTGGTGATGCAGAAGTGAAGAAATAAAGAACTTTTCCTTGGTCTGTCTGGATGACACTAACATCCAGGAGATATTAATGACAAAGGCAGGCCCACTTATTGCCAGTATTCATTTTCTATATGTTTTTAACAGTACAGAAGATCCTCTAGTTATTAGTAGGTACCTTGCATTTACTTAAACTAAAAAAATTAATATATTTTGAAAAACTGAGCAATTCTGCTCATGTATGTTTTAGTAAAAATGCCAAGCTATCCTTACCATTGTTAACGTATGTTTTGTAGGTAAAACTGGTACATGGTCCTGCTGTAGCAGCTCTGATCCAAACAAACCTTTGTCATGATCACATCTGAGTTATAAGCTAATGAATCTCATTTCTTTTCCTTATACTCACTTATCTTTTTAGATGCCCTATGGTGCATGACTTGCCTACCTGTCACCTGTACTGGGGTGACTAATAGGCATCTGAAACTTATCCCCTATCACGCACCTTCTCCTCCCCAGATTTTTTCCATTTGGAGGAACACATGACAATCTATGAAAGTTGCTTAACTCCTCTCCCCGCCGCCAAAAGAGTTTCAAATGAGAAAAAGACAACAAAATCTTTGAGCGATCATTAATTCTGCTATTTCTCTTAATCCCTCAACAATATTTAATCCATCAACAAGCTCTCTTCTAACATATTCAAATGCACCTACTTCTCCTCACCTGAATTGCCATCACAGAGTCCAAGCCGTGGTTGTTCGTCCCTCCTACATTATAGCAAAACTTGTAAAGTGGTTCTCCTGTGTTTACCCTGACTAAACTGTCTGCAGACATCAGCCAGGAGGTCTTTCAAAATATCCATTAGATCATGTCATTCCCACCCCTAAAGGTTCCACTGCAGCCGGAATAAGAGCAGATTCCAAGGCTGCATGTGACGTGGCCGTTGTCCCCGTATCCTCACATCTCAGCACTAGCGTGCCACCTCTCACTATGGTTCAGCCTGGCTGCCACTCCCTTCCTGCTGATCGTTTCACATGCCAAGGCTGTTGCCCAATGGGGCCATTTTCACCAGTGTTTTCTTTCGCTTGAAATGCTCTGCGTGTGGTTTCATGAAGCTTGTTTCTTCCCATCAAGTCTCAACTCAAATGGCTCCTCCTCTCAGAGGCCTTTCCTAATCTTCCCACCCAAATTAGCCACCAGCCCCAGTCATTCTGCACCACCTCGCTCATTCTTGTCAGCCCTCAAATCCTTTCCTTCACCATATACAGACTTCTAATACTGTCCCCTTTCTTATCTTTTAATAGCAAGATTCTAGCAAGAGGGGGCCCTACTCTCATCCTGTGAATTTCAGAAGCCACTTTAGTTTGGCTTGTGGCTAATATATAAACCAGTTAATACCAATGAATGCAGAACTGATATACTCAATGACTTATTTTCAGTCCTCATCATACTTTATGTATTTACAGCATTTGACACCCTCACCTTCAATTTTCCCTTACTTCCCAGTAGAGTGAATTAGGTAGAAGTCCTATAATGCTTAAAGCAGCCTCCAACAACAACAAAAATGATGTGTTCTATATAACTTTTCAAAGTCTCACAGTCATTTGTATAGGCTGAAAATAATTTTATAGTTACTGAGCCTTAAAGCAAGGTTTTACATATAAAAACAAATTCAGATTTGCACATTTTAATATTCATTAAATTTTTCAAAAATTTAACCACCATGGAAATTGAGAGATGATTAACTTGTTTAGTTTGGACTTTCACTAAGAGTTCACTGTTTCAGAAAATTGTATCTTCAGTGACAACAGGTCTTGAGGTATTTGTGTACTGTGTGCTATATAGCATGGCTATATTAGTATAAATATGTATATATGTATAAATGTACACATATATATTTGTAGTTATCATAGTCACAGTGTTTCTAGGTATGTATAAATGTTAAAATGCACATATATACATATCTACCTGCATATATACATGTATATACATATATAACCATATATATTCAACATTATGTTAAAATGCAAATATAAAGAAAATATTTAGTTCAATATTGAATTTATTGTTTAAATATTGTTTAAATATAAACTTCCTCATTATAACTAAGTACAGCATCTGTCAACTTCATTATATCATTTAATATAGACCTACCTGAAGCATTTATATATTTAACTAGGTATTTTAAAATAAACATTTCTATTATTTCTCTTTTATATTAAGGGTGGAAAGTATGTATATATTTGTAAAATTTTATGTTAAAAGGTCATATTATCTATGACTTTTATTTAATCATAATAAAAGGGGGGCTATAAAATATCTATTATATTGGGCCTGATAGGACTGGGAACCAATACATTATAGCTCCATGTCTCTAATGGGCTTCCCCTCTATCTAGCATGATCTTTCTACCCTTTCTACCTGGAAAACGTCAGGAACCCCCTTTTCCATGCTCACATGTCCCCTTGTACATGGCACTATGAGAGCGTTGATCAGATAGTACTTATTCTAGTCACCTGATGTTCTCCCATTCTAGACTGCAAGCTCCCAGACAGCAGGGTGCTTGTCTCACTCTTTTCTGTAAACCCAGCATCTAGCACATGGATGTAGTAGGTTCTTAATAGATGCTTACAGAATGAATGAACCTATTTGAGGAAGGTGGTATCATGACTTTCTGAAAATGAAAAAATGAATTAAGTCAATTCTCATTAAAATTTGTAGAAAATGCATATGAAACTCTACTTGATAAAGCAGATAAAATCGAGCTACTCTTTCTATAGTGGAGGTGGATGGTTCTAAATCCTATCAGCCTGTCTTGCTGTCAAACTTTATTGAGTCCCTGAGGCTCTCAGGCACCTTCCTGAAACTCCATTTAAAGAATATTGGACTACATCTCTCATCAGAATGACCCCTTCCTTCCTTCCTTCCTTCCTTCCTTCCTTCCTTCCTTCCTTCCTTCCTTCCTTCCTTCCTTCCTTCCTTCCTTCCTTCCTCCCTCCCTCCCTCCCTCCCTCCCTCCCTCCCTCCCTTCCTTGCCAGAAACATAAATGGATGCTGACTATCTTTAATATTCTTATTACATGACATATTATATATACACCTTTGGAAAATTTTTATTCTGAAATATTACTATGTACTGAAAAGCCTGATTATACTTATATAATATGGTTTGTATACAAAAGTATCTTCTTTGTCACTCCTGAAAGATATATGAAGTGGTCCAGTACATTACTGGTCTTGTTAACCCTTCACAGCTAACATAGCTCAATATCTAATTTCCTCCTGCCAGTCCCACCCTCCACTTGTTATCCTGATGCCAACATACTTCCTCTTACCACGCACCCCATGTTCCTATGCTTTGCAACCCAATAGCTGTCCTCAAAATAATCCCTTTCTGTCTCCTGTTTCTTCAGGATTTCTAGCTGCAAAGACCTGATTGAATAACTTTTGCAAAATAGCAGACAGTCAATAAAAAATAAGGTCATGCATGAGTTAAATATCTGGTCAAAATACAGCAAGTGCATGGTGTACTCTGTATCCAGAAAATGCACTATACACACAACTGCCAGATTTCCTTACAGTTTCCAGGTTTCTAAGGTAATGGAAACACAAGAAGTATTCTCCAACCTATATATTATTAAAGAGAAAGATTTTTCAAACAAGACAGTTAAGAAGATGCCTCTTCCACATTATTTGAACATATAACAAGTAAGTGCTTGCTGTCTCAAACCACGATTTTGAGTGAAGAAAACATCTTCATCTTTGACAGTTTAACAGCCACAAATTAATATGCAGTGATTTTATATCCTGGGAATGTGCTATGTGCTATGAAACACTGTTTTAAAGTTTAAATTTTGGCTAATGGATAAATAAGCCCGAGTAGCTTTTAGCAAAAATGGGAAGAACTGTGAATTATTTACAATGGCAAAATGGTTCCATTTCATTTTATAGCATTTTCAATTGAAAATGAATTTCATCTATGAGATACGGGAAGTTTGTAAGGCAACCAGGTGGGGGTTTTTTGCAGTTAAAATACATTCATCTTTATAGTTGCAATCTTTCAGGCAATAAGATTCTTAAGCAGCTCTTACCTCATCAGAACCAGATCCGAAAATCAGCAAGTCAAAGGGGATGGCAGCAACCATGTCAATGAGGAACCAGCCTTTGAAGTAGTGTATTGCTATTTTGGCCGGGTCACTTACCACCTCCTCATTCTGATTTACGTACGTTGTTCTGAAGTTTATCAGAATGTCTATGATAAACATAATGTCCACAATCAAGTCCACCACGTTCAAAGGGCTACAGGAATAGCCACACTCGCGCCGCTTCTGCTCCTCCCTGTCGTTGAGGAGAAAGGCGGCGGAGTAGGGCGTGAAGATAGCCGTGTAGATGACCAGCAGCAGGATCAGCCAGTCCCACACGGCCTTGAAGGGGCTGTAGTGCAGGATCGTGAACTTGTTGATGCGCGGCGTCTGCAGCTTATATTCGGGCAGGACGTCTGCTCCTAAGGAGAGAACCTGAACAGAGAAAAGAAAAACAGACGCTACATAAAATGCCGTTATTCAGCCTCCAAGCCTATACAAATATTCAGGTAATTATACAGCAAAATCTATCAGAGGGAATTCACATCACTGAATTCATAAATTGTGGAGAACGTATGAAAAACACATACATTTGAAGAAACCCCTATAAACCCCTACTAGTCAAAGTATATTTGACTTCAGAAAACCTCATTGGTGTTTTTGCTAGATATGATTTTCAATGAAAAAAGCTGAGATACCAAGTAATGGTTGGTTACTAGCTGCTTTGGAACATACTACTGGCCAGAAATAAAAATGCATAGCTGTTTTTAGAAAATCATGAAATCAGTTTGATACGTGAGTAATTCAGTTTTCAAACCTAAGAAAGGGTGGCTGTAATGAATAGAAGCAGCCTACTTGGATCCATGGTCAGGTTTATAGTCTGGGACAAATATACTTTCACCCGAACTCCTCCATCACATTTAGAGAACCAGGACGGGAGGCTGGTGCAAGGAGATGTTCAGAACAGTAACCTGGAAATGCTGCAGGAGTCTTAAGTACCAAGGAGTACTGAAACTCTAAGATTTGTTCTGCTTCATAAGGCACTGAGTGGACTAAAATAGTTCATTTTTCAGAGTCTTAGTTTATTTGAAAAAAAATGAGTTAAACTTGAATTGTGACTGTACCCAGTAGAAAAGTTCATGAGTTTGTGATTTTAAACCAAGTTTCAAGAACAAAGGTCAAAACAAATAAAGTTATCTAGCTACCCAGGGAAATATCATTAGCCTTAATACATGGGTTTTCAAGAATTTAAAATTTTGATGGCTCCACAAATGGCACATAGAGGTATTTTTTTAAGGGACTGGTGGGTTATACTTTTATTTTATGAATATCCCACATATGTGCAATGGCCCTATTTTGAAATGAATTAGTCAAAGAGTGTTATCCTGTGTTCTTGGTAATTCTATCCATGTAGGTTTTAACTTAATTATGACAATAAACTATCTCAGACAAATTTCAACTTGAAATTTTATTTTTATTGTTATACTTCATACATTTCCCCACCACACACAGAACAAGTTTCCGTGCCTATTTTTAAAAAAATAAAAAAACTTGAGAAGTTAAATAACAACCCCAAATGAGGCACAACATGACTTTTAAATATAACAAACAAAGTTCAGTTAAAATAGGCAAAGCTCTTTTTGATAACAGCTAAAGTGATTTAGCTAGCTTTGAAAAAAATGATAAAAAACCTAACCATTCTTTCAGTCCAGAGTAAATTTGTAACTGCCAGTATGTGGAGGAAACAGGGCTTTAATTTAAGCTATTGTGAAAAGTGACAGGAATTATTACTAAAAGAGAAATCTGTAAAATAAAGTGATTTCATTATTTATGAAACACTAATAATCTTCAGAATCCAAGATCTATATCTATAGTTCTAGCAATATCTGAATTCCAAAATCCAAACAGGAATAATGTTTAAATAATTTATTCATTGATAAGTGCAGACTGATAGAACTCTGCTCCTATTATGCTTAGTACAGAAAACCAGCGTCAGATATATTCGTCTGGAAAAAATGGATCATCTCTTAAGGTGTCATTATGTAATGCCTCTTTCTCAAAAATCAGGGACTACTCAGAATGTAGAAAGTAAAATCCAAAACCTTATTTTGGCTCTCAAAGTCATCTAAAATATGGACCCATTCTGTCTTTCCAGTTCCTTCTCTCATTAGCTCCCTCTATGCACACAGTGTACTCTGGCAAGACATGACTAAAATTTTTCAGCTGCTGAGATCTTCCCAAATCCATAAATTCACAAAATTTTTACATTTAAAAAAAGGGTATGTAGCTATTCAAAGAGAACAAAAAAAAAAATCATTTTTAAAGACAGGAGTCATTTTTAAAGTCATTGTCTGAGCTTGCTCCTTGCTTAAGTGACCTGCTTCTGACACCAGCCTCCCACATGGGACAATCTAAATAGTTGGTTTAGCAAAAGTTAGACTACATCATATAGCACCTTAGAGCTTCCCCTGAGAAGTAAAAACTGTGGGTGGAACTCTTTCCATTGCACATACGCAAAAATTGGGAAGGAAAGAATGTTACACGTAGAGGTAACAGAGTGAACAAAGGCAGGGAGGCAAGCAATAACATGCTGTGGTTGAGGAATTATAAGCTGCTTTATAATGCTGATGGGTAAAACGCAAGGGAGATAGTGGTGGAGGAGAGCAGT
This sequence comes from Miniopterus natalensis, assembly GCF_054644295.1. Classification (NCBI taxonomy): domain Eukaryota; kingdom Metazoa; phylum Chordata; class Mammalia; order Chiroptera; family Miniopteridae; genus Miniopterus; species Miniopterus natalensis. Next base: position 47,964,859 of record NC_142088.1, on the reverse strand, counting down.
GAATAGGACAGTGATAGGCTGTGGAAGAGCTAATGTGACAAGATAGGGATTTCATACTTTCTTCTTTAGGTCAGCATTTCTCATACTTGAATAAAATATAGACTCCTTTTAAGGCCAAGATACTTATTGCAGAACCCCAATAATGATTCATCAATTAACATTAATTGACAATGTTAGGTAAATATGTACAAAAATAAATCTAGGTTAAAACTTCTTATGCTCATACCTCTTAATATGACTTAATATGACTGTTGTGGATTGAATTGTGTACCCTCCAAAAATATGTTGAACTTCTCATCTCTACTTCCTGTGAATGTGACCTTATTTGAAAATAGAGTTCTTTGGCGATACAGTCAAGTAATATGAAGTCATAGCAGATTGGAGTGGGCCTTGATGAAATAATTGGGATCCTTACAGAAAGAGGGAAATTTGGGTGCAGAGACACAAAGACATACAGGGAGAATGCCATGTGACAATGGAGGCAGGTATGGCTGCCAACCAAGGACCACCAAGGACTGGAGGCAGCCACCAGAACCTGGAAGAGAAGCATAGAACAGATTCTCCCTCAGGGCCTCCAGAGGGAGCCTTGATTTTGGATGCCCAGCTCTCAGAATTGTGAAAGAATAACTTCCATTGTTTTAAGCCACCTATTTTGTGATATTTTTTTATGATAGCCCTAGAAAACTAACACAATGACAAAAAATATAAACAAATAAATTATAAAAATATTTGCAAAACTATCATCACTAATTTACATACTAGTAACGAGTACATTTGACATACCCAATTGAACTTTGAGTATTATGTGTGGTTTGATCTAATAGGTAAAGTATTTTTCTCTATTCAAACCCTCAATGCCTTTTTGTAAAAGCATGTTATCAAAATAGTATTACAAACTTCAAAAATTTTATTCCTATTTTAAGATAACCTGACCTAATTCTTAATTCAAATTTTATTCCTACTAGGTGTTTAAAACCAATTTAAAAGGTGCTACTTGATATTGTGCAAAAATTTTTATTTACTTCAAGTTCAATTTTGCTTTAGAGCATTATTGAGTTCCACATTAAGTAATTATCTAATCAAAATTTTCTAGAACTAGCTTCAGAAAGGTAGTTCATTTGTTATATCCCAATATACCTACTGATGCCAAACTATTGAAATTTGGTATACACAACAATGGAGCATGCTTTGGAAATGCACATGTAGTAACTGGTATGGTACTTAAAGTTTTGGTACAATTTCTTTCAATTTCTGTATGACTATAGCAATTTTATATAATCATTCAATTCTTTCGTGAGTTCTACCAGCCAAATGACTTCAAACACTTACATTTATACAACATGCTTTAGCATCACGAGGTCTCATTGTAAATCCAAAACAGTCTTAGGTACTGAAGTCAGGTCAGATGGAAGTACTCTGTTATTAAGTGATTATCTTATTGATTCAGAAGATTATTATATTGTTTTAACTTTTCACCAAGATACAGGAATTTTTAAGATTTTCCAGAACTCATAGCCCTTTGAGAACATTCCTTTCCATGGATATCAATTTGAAAATTGTTGAAAGTTACTAGACAGAGAAGGCAAGGTGGCCAAGTTTAGTTTTAGATAAATGTATCTGACAATGGAATGGAGAAGAAACCAAAGAGGGGTGGACCAGAGGCTTAGAGATCAATTAGGACTTTGGTACTGAGAAAGAAAAAGGCAAGTGAGGTCAGGAAAGCTTGTGCTAAGGACCAGGTGTCAGAAAGGGAGAGGAGGAATACACTTGAGAAAGAGCTCCAGACTTTAAATCTGAAGACCTGGGTTTGAATTCTGGATACGATTTTTATGGTAACATTTAACATTTTTTGGATTTCAGTTACTTTTCACATGAACCATGGGGCTATTAATCTTTGCCCAAATCACCTATCTATATGGAGCTACTGTGTCACATCAGATAATTTCTATAATAGTAGCTGATGTAATTGAGAAATATTTACATTAAGGTAATTTTATTAAACCAAAACATTTATGAACCAGTTTTAGAAAGGTGAACACTGACTGGACATTGATAATATTAAGTAATTGTTTCAGTTAACTATTCCTTGTAACAAACTAAGCTAATTCTGTTCCACACAGTGTCAACTGGGGTTACTCAGTGATACTTGGTTGGTGGCTGAGGTTGTGTGGAGAATCCAGGAAAGCTTTACTCACATGTCTAAAAACATTGTGGGGATAGTTGGAAGGCTGGGCTCTCTCTCTCTCTCTCTCTCTCTCTCTCTCTCTCTCTCTCTCTATATATATATATATATATATATATATATATATATATATATATATATACACACACACACACGGAACTTCTCCATGTGGTCTTTTTAGTAGGGTAGTAAGATGTCTTATGTAGATTTTCAGTACTCCCAAGAGAGAAGTGGAAACATCCAGTCCTCTTAAGGTCAAGTTCTGAAACTAGCCCAGCATCACTTCTTCCATAATTTATTGGCCAAAGCCCGGATTCATCAAAGTGGAAGAATAGTCTTTTCCTCTTGATAGGGAAAGAGAAGGAATCAACTGTGGCCACCTTAGAGATAAGCTACCACAGGAATTATTGACAATTATTGTTCTTATGTATGATGAAAATATTGTGGTTATTATTATTATTTTTTTAAATAGTCCTTGCTTTTTAGAGGTTCATAGTGAAGTATTTATGGGTGAAATTATATAGTATTTAGGATTTTCTTCAATATCATCCAGACTGGGGAAAGTCAATGGGAATAGTCTGTTTGTATGCAACAATATTAACTGTATGTTGATTTTTATTGAAACTGGGTGATGGGTACACATTGCTATCTCTATTTTCATAATATGTTTAAAAGTTTTCATAATCAGAAGTTAAAAAAATCTAAAATCTCAGCCAGAAAGGTCTAAGATATGTGAGGAAGTAATTTCTTGATGAAAAATAAAGAACTAGGTCTATAAACATCAAAGAAGCTCACATCTATCAAAATAAAGATTAGGCAAGTTTAGACTTTTGTTTATACAGCAGAATGTTGACTTTGCTCTCTGCACATCTAATTCATATTGTGTTGACATCTATTCAACCACACAGACTACACACAGCCTCAACTTCGCCCACCCTCAAAATGTTTGCCATCAAATTTCCATCACACTGGGGCACATCACACTACAAGAAGGTAATTGGACAGGTTAATCTGCAGGTGCTCATTTCTCTGAGAGTACTTGACTATATTGTTCATCAAGTTAGATTAAAATACAGCTACTTTTCAGAGATTAGTCAGATTAGGCCTCTAACTAAAATACATTTACTGTGTTAGCATTAATTCTAGTTTGATATAGGAAGTATGTTTTTGCATTTTCCCCCATAAAACGACCACTGAATGCAATGTTTATGTTGTGATGTCATTTTTGCAAATATTTGCATTAAATATTCTTTTTATAATTCATTTCTAGAAAACAATTGATTTCTCTTGAGGGATCAAAAGTTCCATCTCTCTTTTGTTTTAAAAAATGACAATGAAAGTTATTTCATGGGTTGTAATTTCTTTTCGCTTTCTCGCAGAAAACTAGGAGTTTAGAATTTTAGTACAATTATTTATAATTCTCTTTACATTGTTTCAATAGTTCTATTTCCATTTTAATGGTCTAAATGCATATATATACACACATATATATTATAATATCACTTATACTTCTTTGGGAATAGAATGAATGTATAAATCATAAGTCCCATGTAAATTTATTTATTATTAATTTATTGTAATCCTCACCAAAGATATTTTTTCCATTGCTTTTCAGAGTGACTGGAAGAGAGAGAGTAGAGGAGAGAGAGAGAGAGAGGGAGAGAAACATCGATGTGAGAGAGACACATGGATTGGTTGCCTCCTGCGCCCACCCCGACAGGGGCAGGGGATCAAGCCTGCAACCAAGGTGGGTGTCCTTGGCCAGGATCGGCCCTTTGGGGCACAGGCCAACACTCTAACCACCGAGCCAAACTGGCCAGGGCTCAAGTAAGTTTAAATTGATCATAAAAGACTTTGGAACCACTGGTAGAAATAAAATATTAGGTAGGTAAGTATTTGTTTTAAAAATATGAATAGGATTCTAAGGGACCAGCGATTAAAAAGAAAAAGGCTGCTACACACTTTAACTTTCCTTAAGAGAGCCAACCTCTCCACACATTTGAGAAATAACATACTTTAGAAAGATAAAGCCTTCTTCTCTTAGAAGGCTTTTCTTCTAAGAGAGAAAGAAAGAGGCGTTAAAACCTCACTGTATAAAAACAGGGGGGCTCCATGGTCTCCAGAAAGATATTTCTATTTTCTCTTTCTTGAAATCACCAATTAAATGCACAGTTTAATACCGTCTAAAATACTGTTCCCTTTACCAAATACAGTTTTCCTTGTTGCTAGCACATTGCTATTTGTTTAACCTCTGACTGGTAAGTGTTATATAAAACCAAAATCTTTATATGAAACAGCACTATTTATTCAATGAAGATCTACTGTGAAAATTTTTGTGGGAACACCAGGATTAATAACTACTCTTCTCTTCAGAAAAGTGCAATAGGGAACGATTAAGTCTTCCAAAAGATTATACGGTGCTTTCAGCAGCTGTTAAAGCCACGCTGAGGTGTTGGTAGAGACTGCTCATCTGTTATTTATCCTTGACTCGGGACTTGCAGTTAACTAATAGGCTAGCTGTATTTTTAACTACCGGGAAGAGCAGTCAGTAATGAAATGAATCAGATGGAGCATACAGCATCTGGGAAGATTTAGATCAATCTGGTTTTTCAGCAGATGATTTGAGAAATACAGCAAAACCTCAGTCATTATTGAAACAGGCAACCCCGTGATGATTACCCAGATATTTAAATTAAAAGATGAAAAAGATTCACACAGTAAATCAAATCTGTCACATAGGAACTTTTTTAATAAATAAAATATTAAAATTAGTTTATAGAATCACTTCAGTATTCTGTATTGAAATAATTTTCTCAGGTTTAGATTAAAGTAGATATTTCGTCATTTGTGTGTGTGTTTGTACATGAGTGTTGATTTGAGTCGGGTGATTGTATGATTTTGTAAATATCAGAGGTAACTAGGTTCAGCTAAATGTCAGGTTCAGTCCTTTGTATGTGCTACATATGCTAATATAAAAATATTGACTTCTTAATATATGTGTGATTTAGTGCAAGAGAAATACTTTAGGTAATATCTTAAGCATTTATAATATTCATAAATTACTTTAAATAAATATATACATATTAAAAAATTAAACTCTTAACTTCCAAGCCAATGGCCAGCTGGATGGTGACCGTGGTTCTGGCCCCCAATGCTGTGCCAGGCTGAGCTGTGGCACCACCTTGTTGCTGATACCAGATGCTCTCTGGCCTAACGTTTGCTTCTGTGCTTCCTCTCTCCTCTTTCCCTTCTCATGGAAACGGTACACATGCACTTTTTCTCCATTTCCTTTACCTTTGTTTTTTTTTAATCTTTGTTTTAAAGTTGACCTAATTTAAGAAAAAATGGAATTTAGGAATGGGAATACTAAGCACACTAGTTTATAAGTAAGCCTTTCACAAGGTTTTTCAAAAGCACAGATGATGGAGGAGAGGGCTTAGAGATGGGAGAGGGAAATAAAGGGTTTGGCTAGGACACTTAACGGTAGATAGATGTGACAGGTGCCAGTAGGAGGCAGTGCCTGGCAGATAGGAAACCTAGGATAGACCTTTCCTGGGGGGCTGAGCTTGAGAGTTTGTCCTACAGATGCAGAAGTTCTGAAAAGTGGATTCAATTTGCCAAAAGAGTATAAACAGAAAGGGAATACAATGGCAGTAACTAAAATGTGGAAGGCAAGACAGTGTTCCTGGGGCTTAGCATAGTACCTGAAATATACATAGTAAGCATCCAGAATAGTTGTTGAATAGGTGTGTTTGTAGCTTTAAAAAAAGAGACAATGGACAGTAAATTCATTAGAAAAAGGATATGATAGAGAAAGCTGCTGTGCACCAAAATGTGTTGTTCTTCCCTCTGTGGAGTAGAGTCGTTGCTAGAATGTGCCTGCCTAGCCAAAAACTACATTTCCGCATCCCATTTGCAGCCAGGCATGGCCATGTGTCTGAAAAGTAGCACTTCTTGGCTGAAATCTTCAAGAACCAGGTGTGCCTTTCCTGCTCTCTCTTTTTCCTTCTATTGCATAAAGTCAGATGTTTCCCGGGCTTCATGTTCTTAAGTCCTGTGGGATGCGGGAGCCTCCAGATGTTGGAAACCTGGGTCACTAAATTACCAAGAGGAGGAAAATCACTCATTGCACAGGAATATTGGCCTCTGCTATTACTTGAGCATGAAATATACATTTGGGAAAAGCTACGCTGAGACAGGGCTTTACTAGTTCTAGCAGTTAGCATACCCCAATACCCCAAGTTGGATCTTTGATAAGACAAAGACCTTGAAAAGGCAGGAGAGAAACATCAAGTCTGTCGTTTATCTCATCTCTTCCTTGCTCTCCCTTAAGGTTTAGTTTAATAAAGTCACGTAACTGGTATTAACAGTGACAGTGTGTCAATGTATAAAACACCAACAAGGGCCACATCTTCATCCAGCAAAATCACTTGAACCAGCCCACCTATCAGATAGTGACTTGTTCAAGGATGGGGTAAATAACATAAAGAACAGATTTGTTCATGCTCACTTCACTCAGCCAGGCTCTTTCTGCTGAGGTGGATCCAGAACCACAACCACCAAACCAAAGGGAAACAGAAAAACTCTGTTTTGGGGGATGATATGTTCTCTCCAACACCTTTCTCAGGCCACTACTGCCACCAATGGTACCTGGGAAAGGAGCTGAGCCACCATCTTCCATGTCTTCTGTCAGTTTATTTTGGCCCTTGCTCTTTTTTCCTTGAAATATGGTAGGTGGGATGCCACTGTGTCCTAAGAGAGTGCCTGCTCAGCTCATCAATGCTTTATCTTGGAGAAAGAGGGTAGTTCTTGCCGAGTCTCTTTTATGTTAGTCACCAGGTCCAGTATTAAATTTTGACATTCAATTCTTTCAACAGGTCTTTGAGAGAAGCATCATCATCTATATTTTCATAGTGAGTAAACTGACTGAGAGGATAATTTACCTGAGGTTTTAGAGACAACTATAGTATGATCAACCATAAAATTCCCGGACCTTACTGAATGCCTATTATTTACTGAAGGCTCTCTGGGCATTATCTCATTTAAATGTTACAGGTTTACAATGTAAGTGTTTTCTGTGGGTTGAACTATGTCCCCTGCAAAGGATATGTTCTAGTTCTAACCCCTAGTACCTATGAATGACATCTTATTTGGAAACAGGATCTTTTTAGATGTAATCAAGTTAAGATGAGGTAGGTAACACAGGGTTGAAGTGGGCCTTATACAAAGAGGGAAAGGGACATAGAGACAGACATACAGAAAAAAAAGCCACATAAGAATGGAGGCAGAGACCTGGATGATGTGTCTATAAGTCAAGAAATACCAAGCAGCACAGAAGCTAAGAAAAAGGCAGAAAACAGATTTTCCTCTAGAGCCTTCAGAGAACATGCCCCTACTAATAGCTTGATCTCAGACTTCTGGCCTCCAGAGCGTGAGAGAATAAAGTTGTGTTGCTTTAAGGCACTCAGTTTGTGGTCATTGGTATGGCAACCCAGGAAACTAAGACACTATTGTTTATTCCAGATATGAAAACTGAAGTTAGGTTTCCCAAGGCTGACTGTGTTCATAGGGCCTGTGTTCTTGTCTACAGCAGCATGCCAGTATTCAATTCATTTCATTATGGGCATAAAGCCTATGTTTTCTTACTATACATACTAAGTCCAGAAAAAGAACTTATTTTATAAGGGTTGTATGAATGTTTTCATAGTTATCAAAATGCTTTTAATAAAATTCTAATCACACAAGGGAAAATTGTGAATAGAGAATTATATAGAATCACTTCTTGTCAAGAGCCTAAATGCCACTTGTTGAGATGGACACACACATGTAGGACATAGTGAGAACAAAACAGAAATGTTAGATGGTCATGATGAGCACCAAAAATAAAAATAAAGACAATTCCCACTAATTAGAAATGCATAATCTGTCAAATATTGATGAATAGGCCAGACAGGGTTGAGACAGCCCTGTTACATATACCAGCCCCACCATGGCCATTCAAAAAATCTCCCTGATTGGGAGACATCTGTAATACTGTCAACAATTTTTAAAAAGTCTCCCTGAGCATCAGATTCCTTAGAAGCAACACGAGAATAGCAATACCTACCTCACAGACTTCAGTGTGCTAAGTAAGATAACACATGTATAAAGTTTCACAGATAATCCCTGTCTTACCCTAAACACCCAATAAGTGAATATTACTATTATAATTTTAGGTATATTTAACTTGAATAACTAAAAATTAAATTAGAAATAACATTGAGTTCCAATTATAATTATAGACTGAAACTAGTTCCTTGATGTGACCCTTGGATTAAGTCAATTATGCAAAGAAAAGATAGCAGAAGACACATAGGTAGGGCTCTTGGTGTTGCTGGTAAAATAAAAGTCTTTCTTTGATTGTGAACATCTCAGTTATGCTATGTTAGCTTGTGGGCCATTTATCAAGTGGTGATTTAGGGAATCAACCTTTTTTTAAAAAATAAAAGCTCTCAAACCCTTTGAAAAGACCCAGTTTAAGCAAAGAACAACATATTTCTTCATAAAAGTATGTGTCCTGGAACTAGGGGACATTTAGTTAATCTGTTTGGAATGGCCATCATAAAAACATAACTGCACATCTGATGGGTGGTTGGAGAAAATTACTTTTGAGCATCTTCCGAGAATGCATGAATTTTTGCAAGCAATGAAATGGCATTTATTTCAAATGAATTCCGTACGTATTTATGGAGTCCCTGTCCATTTTAAAATCTGTATATACTTTCCAAGGATCCTGTAGAAATAATATATAAAACAAACCCAGTAGAGATGATGTCAGAGATTCTGTAATTTTATTATTTTTCTTATCTTACACAAATTGTTTGCTCAATTACATTAAGTTAGTGTGACTTAGATGTTTGCATCATCTGTGGGTCAAGGACTAATGTATTTTAAAGACAGAAAATAGGCAACACTCTATGAAAATTCCAGGATGATGGGAGAATGAAAATGGGTGTGTGTATATGTGTGAGGAAGCACAGAATTTTCTATCACAGTGTGTTACCCCCTCGAATATATGCGTAGGTTTTTATTAACTCCTTGACATTATCTAAAAGAATTCAAGATATGTGGTGTGTTTATTTCTCAGGAAATGTGTTCATGTCCTTTATGGATTCTCAGTCCCCTTGACTTAAGGTATAAATATCTATGGGTCTCTGAATCCCTTAGGACCACAAATACATTTATAATTATTGAGAGAGACGGGGGGGGGGGGGGGGGAGACAAAAGACTAAGAATAAGAGATGTTTAGAGAGAAAGTGAAGCATAAAGTAAGGGGGTGGCACTAGTAAATGTGCTAAGTTACAGAAAAGTCAAGAATGGCATCTTGACAGACTGAAGCACAGTGGAACTGTTCCTCCGTTATTGATAAATTTTCTTGCTGAGATTTTACAAGGTGAATGGTGTGCTAATATTCAGGCCTGTGCTTTGCTTTTAGGTAACTTGGCTTCAAGGACTGTTTCTCCTTCCTGCTAAATTTCCAAATGAGAAATGTCTTCCAGTTGAGGATTGAGTACATTCAGTTACTAAGTAGTTAGCAAGTGTGACATTCCTACCAAATTTGTAGTTCATGAGTCTGACTTGGTTTGGCCACGTCTTATGATTAAGGATCAGTTAATAGCCTTTAAAATCTGATTCTAATTGCAAGAATCCATTTAAGTAATTTGCTTTAGTAAAAAGTCCTTGGAAGGCCATCATTTGCCTCTTGGACTTCTTCTTTTTGGAGGTCTGACAAGCTTCATTAGCAACCCAGAAGAGCAATGAATGGAAAAATGCCAGAATGTCTACAGTGAACTCAGTACAACCATAAGAAGTAAAACAAGATGTCTTCTACAGAATCAGGTGTTAAATCACCTATTTTTTAACCCCTTCCTTCCTTCCTTCCTTCCTTCCTTCCTTCCTTCCTTCCTTCCTTCCTTCCTTCCTTCCTTCCTTCCTTCCTTCCTCCCTCCCTCCCTCCCTCCCTCCCTCCCTCCCTCCCTCCCTCCCTCCTTGCCTCTCTCCCTCCCTTCCTTTTCCCCTTCCTTCCAAAATTAAAAGGTTTAACAGATGCTAAACTTCTGCAAGGAGAAATTACAAAATAGGTTTTAGAGTTGCTTACTAGGTTTTAAACTTCCTGACGGTCTTAATCATATTTACTCTGTTTTTGCACCTAAAACCACCCTATGTCTGTTGTGGCGCACACAGTAAGTACTCAATACGTATTTTCCATTGGACAACTAATCTGTCACCCAAGTGGTCAAAAACACATGAGAAGAAGGTTGATTACATGACAATTTATATTCTTTTTTAAAAAAAATTCAAAAGGTCCTATGAAAAATGTCTTGCTTAAGTCTCAGAAAAAAACCCTTAAGTATGGCATGGACAACTTGATTACTAAAAATCTGAACACATCTTTCATGTTCAAATATGAAAAAAAAATCAAAACAAACAGCAGCAAAAATAAAAAGAGCATTCCATATTCAAAAAAATTACTGAATAAACCTGCTTAAATTGATTTTAATTATGATATATTTTCTGTTATTTTAAGAGAGAAAACAAACCAAATATTCTCCTAGAAGCCACGGTGAATCTTGGAATTAAATTTGACACTGATTCCACTGTAGTCAAAAAAGAGTTGTACCTAAACAATGGCCAGAAATGTCATCGAGACAACTTTGATAACCAGCCATCAATCACAGCCTCTCATTTCGTCATGAAGAAGAATCTTGAGTAGTTCATGCAAAAAAATCCCCTTTGATCTTTTAAGTAACTTTACAACAATGGGCATATGAATCATCGGAGGCAGGTGAAAAGAAATAAATACAGCATTCTCGATCATTGGAAGACTTGGTGTAGAAATATAAGTTTGTACCAGAGACTCATTAGTTTCCAATTTTTGTTCATCACTGTGCAGGGATAACTTTGTAGGAGGTAATTATTCTTGATTCTAAATTGTTCTGAGTTCCATTTTGCTTTATCTCAGGTATTTTTTACTTTGACATTTTTTTGGGGGGAAAAACACACACACAAAAAAACCCTAAGATTTTTCACTCCTATTCATGTTCCTCAGAGGGAGGCATGAGTCTGATAACACTTCTCTGAAACAGAGAGTACTATGCAAGTGACAGAACAAATGAAAATCAAGACGGTTTCTGCCTCCTGGTGATAACCTCTAGCCTAATAAATGTAATAATATGATTATGTTCACACCTTCAATCTTCTTGATTTCTTTAGTTTTGCAGCTTTTGCATCTTATTGATAGAATATGCCAGTTTCTTTTCAAATACAGCTAAAAACTGTTATATTTACTCTCTTGTCACAGATACATATGAATAGCAGAAGACATGTATTATTTCCTTTCACACTTTTTATCCAATTTTACATGGTAGTCAGGAGTAATGTCCTTTAATATAACTAATTTCATAAATAACCCTTCTTACTAATTTTTCCTTATAGATACATCATTTAAGCCTTTCATATATAGAATAGCCATTAAACTCTATTTTCTGTTGGCATCTAAATCAGTGTCTCCCAACTCTTGGATTTCAGAGTTTGGTAAAACTAAAAAGAAATTGGGTGTTTCACAACCTTTCCCATATTTTGATTTAATCAATTAGGATTAATTCTCTAGTAAAGCAAATGGCATTCAGGCTGCCATCTTGAATAGTATTACTTTACTGGTAACTAACTTTGGTTCCTCCTTCAATTTGAGGACTGATAATGGGCTTTAAGTGATTGTCATTCAGGTAAAATATTCAAAATTATTTAATTAACAGTAAGTCTTGGGAAAATTAACTGGGCACTAACATTATAAATAAATTGCTGTGAGGAGAGATGATTCTAATATATGAAATGTCAACTAGAGTAACGGTGAATGATTTTAAGGGGAGAAATGATCATTTACAAATGATGAGATGCAGCATTTTGTCAGCCTTTGCTTGTGTCTGCTCTTGAAGGAAAGGGGTGGATTATTATGAGCAGCATGTCATTTCCAAATTATTCTGTTTGATTTCAGGATGGATTTTAGTTCCTTCCTATAACAGTGGGAAGCTTTGTTCTGAGAATTCACAAGATATTTAAAAAAGAAACCCAAAACAAAAACCATACAGCCTAAAGCATCCCACACTGACTGAGGGCTGGGAAGAGGTTAGTCAGCAGAAGAAGTTTTCATGTCACAGAGAAGCTGGAAGCGATTCTTTCACCAAAGGTTGTGAAATCAATATGTCAATTGATACTAAATCTAATCCACCATGCTCAGTCAGCTGGTGAACTTGTACATTTATGTGCCAGGAGCCAATTCTGTCAGTTGCTCAGGTGTTTTGATGCTCACACCTTTATCCCCTCCATCTTGGAGTAAACCACCTGGCAGTGGTGGGCTCAGCAGTAGCTCCATTTAAATGTGTTTGGTTATTAATCTTGGCAACTGTTTATCTTAATTGGAGGAGTCTGATTACTGGCTGCTTGATACACTCCAACTTTGAATTAGAGAAGAAAAATTCAGCATCAATCTTGAAGCATTAAAATAATTGAAACACCAAAATAGAAATAAAATACTAACACAACCTGACCTTATCCCTTTGTATTAAAGAATATAAAGCTATTGAACCAACACAACTAAACTTTATTCATTACTTAGTTTGCAGCTAGCTATTCCAAATTATGCAAGATAATCAACAAAACATCTTGGTAGAAGAATTTAATTCTTTACTTGTACTATTATATATCCTGGACAAGATATTTATACTCTATTACAATGTATTTGAAAAGTTAAGGTGGCACGTGATGGCTAAATACTATTATGTATTTTATTTTATATTGAAAGTCAAGTTTATGGACTCATAAAAGATAACACATATGACAGCAAAAGCATATTTTAATGTAACAGTTAAAATTTCAGGAAACACTGACTGAGCAATGACTATTTTTTTAAAAATATTTCTTTATTGATTTCAGAGAGAGGAAGAGAGAAAGAGAGAGATAGAAACATCAATGATGAGAGTTATTGATTGGCTGCCTCTTGCATGCCCCCCTGCTGGGCCTACAGCCTGAAACCTGGGCATGTGCTCTGACGGGGAATAGAATTGTGATCTCCTGGATCATAGGTTGATGCTCAACCACTGAGCTATGCTAGCCGGGCACGCAATGACTATTTTTGATCCAATAACAGACATACTGCTTGAGGTGATTGCTACACTCAATTACTCTTGAAATGACCTGGAGAATGAACATGCAAACTAGTAATTTACACATTATGTGTCAAGGGCCAGGCAATCAGGATCCATCATCTACTGTGCGGCCATCTAGGGATGCTTGACAAGGATGCTATTTGAGTAAATCTAAATGGTTAACTGAATTTTCTCCCCCCATGAGATGCTTTTCAGGAAGAATCCACAACACTAGCAAAGCGTGGAGACACGCTCATCAAGATCTTTCAGTGGGACAAGGTCTCAAGCTTCTTTACATATGAGAACTACTAGAAGCTTGTCAAAAGGCTGATTTCTACTCTCATCTGTTTGAGTCTAGAGGAGCCTGAGGAATCTGAATTTTAACAAGCATCTAGAGTGAATACAATGCAGTTAGTCTCTTGAGTATGTATTTGTGTGTCTGTAGATGTGTGTATTTGTATACGTGTGTGTGCTTGTGTGTTTAGTATGTGTGCATGTGTCTGTTGTGTATGCCTTTGAGAGCAAGCAAAAGAAGGATGTGTGGAGAGGGTGTGGGTGAAGAAGTCTGTGGGGACCAGGTTGTATGGAGTTTTAAATGCTTTATTGAGAAGGTTGGCTTGTGAAGCCTTACAGTTATTATGAAGTTGTAGTCTACAAAATCCCAAATAATGAAAAGCCAGTGAAAGGAATATTGACTTTTATCTAAATTGTATCTTAAGAACTGCAGGTGAAAAAAAAAGCATGTTATTTGATCTAAACAACTCTTGTTTGGGCATCAGTGTCTTCAAGGCCATATGTGAAATAATCTTATGGAACCAGGAACCGGGGGTGAAGGGATGAGGAAGTGGGGGTGAGAAGTGGTATCAAGAAATGGACAAGAAAAGAGACTGTATCAGAAAACGTTCAAATAACTCATTCATTAAATCATTCAACCCATATGTATTGGGGACCTACTATGTGCCAGGCACTCAGCAAGGCTCTGTAAATGTAGAAATATAGAAGTTATTCTTTCTCTTGAGGAGCTCACATTTTAACAGGGCCATAGAGAAATAAACAGACAATGAAAATACAGTGTGATAAGTATGATAATAGAGTTAGGCATGTGAGCTGAGGGAGTATAAGGGCCACCTGACCCAGAAGTGTGTGTGTGTGTGTGTGTGTGTGTGTGTGTGTGAAGATTCCCCGGAGGAAAACTGAACTCTATGAATTGAGTATTTAAGCATAAATGTAAGTTCTTCAGATAAAGGAGAACAGGGAAAGGCTGTTCAGGAAAAGGAGACAGCCTCGTAAGAAGTCAAAATGGCCTTCTCACTGTGGGCAGGTATAGTTGCAATGTGTGCTGGGAAGTTGGAGAAGTTATAATAACAACTTCCCCTTATTGAGGTCTTACCATGTGCTTGACAGTGTGCCACAAGCTGCACAAGGTTTACCTTCTTTAATTATCACAATAATCCTATAAAGTAGCTATTATTATTGTTTCAGGTTTCAATGACGAAAGTGAAGTTTTGCGAGGTTAATAAATTTGCCCAAAGGCATAAAACTGATAAACTGTGGAGCCAGGATTAGAACCTGGGCAGCCTGTCTTTAGAGCCCACAACCTTAAAGACCATTTTAATATTGCCTTTATGCACAGTATATAAAGGGTCTTATATGTCATAAGATTAAACATTCTCCTGAGGACAGCAAGCGGTAAAACAAAATGATCAGATTTTCAGTTTTTAAAGGCCATTCTGCCATAGCAAGGGTTGTTTGATTGGAGGAAACAAAATCAGGCTCTTAGACTAATTAGAAGTGGTTGTTATAATATCAGAGAGACATGCTGAGGCTTGAATAAAGATAGTCCTCAATGTGGTAGGCAGCCTCTATGACAGCCCCCAATGATTTCTACCTCCTGGAATCCAGTGTCACTGTGTAATCCCTTCCTCTTGAGTGTAGAGTGGGTTTATTGACTTGCTTCTGATGGCTAGAGTATGGCAGATGTGATAGGAAGTTACCCTCAATATTAGGTTATACAAAGACTGTGGCTTCAGTCTTGCGAGCACCCTCTCTTTCTAGGACTGCTGCTTGGAGGAAGCCAGATGCCGTGGTGTCAGGCAGCCCCACACAGAGGCCCACATGAGTGAGTTCAGAAGAGGATCTTCTTGGAAGCTAATCCCTCCCTAGTCTAGCCTTGAGGTGACTGCAGCCTTGAGAATGACCTTGAGCTGGAACCACCTAACTCAGCCTCTCCTTGTTTCCTGACCCACAGAAGCTGAGAGAACAAATATTTGTTGTCTGCAGTCACTAAGATTTGGAATAATTTGTTACTCAAGAATAGAAAACTAATACGTCAAGAACTATCACCCTAATCATCATATATACCACATGCCCCTGGAGACACTTGGCATATATTTGGCAGGTTGACACTGTTTAATGATGCCATTTGTGTACAGAATACTATGTAAGAGGCTTTTTCCAGGAGAGTATTACTACCTCTAATTGACAGGAAAGCCCTGATGAATTCAAATTGCCTTCTCACAATCTGTTTTTGTCTATTTTGCTCATGGAATATACTTTTTGTAATTTTAGTATAATTTTGGAAGACCTGATAGCGAACCCTCATCCCCGCTAACGGGGCACGAGACCAGATAAAGGGACTTGCATTCCCAGCCTCCACCCAGCTTGCCCCTCACTCTGGATGCTACGCCAGCTCTTTATCCCATAGCTGGGTGTGTGGAAGAAACCACATGTGTTATAATATAGTTGCTATTGTAACACATACAGTACAGCCAAGTAGTTGACTCTTGAGATATACAGAAAATGCTTTTCGACACAGAGGAGATTATGATGCACGCCTATGGCTGAATTTCACAACTATATGGGATATTTATAACTCTTAAATACTGCCTTTCATTATGTATTCTCCCCCAAAGAGTTGACAAAGGAGAGGGCAAATTTAAAACGGAGTTCCTTGACCCCCCCGCCCATGTGTGCTTGCAGGGCCTCATGAGTCATGGGCTGTGTGCATACAGTTGGCTCAGATGAGCTGGCGCCCTTGAAGCCGTAGCAGCTGCACTGCACAATTACCAGGCTCTGACTGAGGACATTTCCCATGGGGACAAAGAGCCAGCTGGGCATTGCTGGTGCTGCCTGGTGGATGTTTGTTAGTTTGCGCGAACACTCGAATTCCCGGGGCAGCGTTCGGTGGGTGAGACAACTCAGCCTAGAATACACTGACCCAGAAAATAGCAACTGGAGAAGACCCTTCTGTGGGGGCACCGTGCCCTTCAGCGGGCACGTGGGCAGGCCTCATCCGGAACATTCAGAACTTGGATGAAGCCCCTGAAGCTGGGCATCTCATTCAAGGAGTCTGGAGCCCATTAATGAAATTCAATCTATCAGTCCTTAGCTTTCTCAGTGTAACCTGCTGAAATAACGTCCTTAAACTTTCAGGTCAAAATTACACTGGAGTTTTATACACAGACTGAACTTTTGGTGGTAATCTTCTAGGATATATTCATTATACCAGAGGCTGTATCTAAATATTAATATTTGCCCGGGATTGCTCTCAGATAAGAACACCTCCGAGCACCTCAATACATCCAGTAATTCAGAAAAACTCATTATCTTGAAACTATCATTTACCTTGTTATGAAGACAGATGCTGAAACGAGGTGATTTTTATAGCAGCGTTTTTTAACTTTAATGTAATACATATTTAAAAGGAAGGTTATGAATCTTAAACTAATGAAGGGTTTTCTCACCACTTCATTTTAAATTACTTCCATTTTGCTAAGCTATATATCATTTGCTCTGTGTCTTTAAGACTATAGATTCATTAGTACATTTTATTAATGCATTTTAAAATATCTTTAAGTAATGAGATAAACAACCAAACAGAGGTTAACCCTCCTTACTACCTGTAGTAAATGATAATGGCAGATAACATCATGTCTCATTTCCTTGCTAACTGAGGAAAGAATACTTTTCCAGAGACTATTTAAAATTCGAAGCTTCAAAAAATAAGATCCTGTTCTTACTTCTCGTAGAAACAGAGCTTCTCAGATGTTAAAAGTGATTATGCATATGATTAAGTCCTGCATTTGCAATACAAGCTTTTATTATAGCAATAAAAATGTGCACTGGTCAGGAGCAGAAGATGTATCCCTGAGCGTCATTTAATGTTTCATTTGCCTCAGGAGATAGGAAATAGGACATCTAAGGTTTAGGCTAGCCACGTAAACCTTGTCCTTCACTAGCACCTGTTAAAACTATATTTAAAGATAAATTTTCTAACTGCAATGAAAAGGAAGAGAGAAAGAGAAGTATAACATTTTTGCCTGGGCTTTGGTAACAAATTAAAGGTAGTGTCTTGAAGGTTTAGGGGCTCATGATCATTCCTGAGACTTTGCAGCTTCCTGCCAGGATGACATTTCTCTGGGTTGGGAGCTCTCACCTCCTAGTTTGGACTCACTCAGCAGGAGACTAAGGCCCTGCAGGCACCACAAGTGTTTGGAGCTTAACAAGCCTTTGGAGAGTAAAGGGGCAGGTTGAGCAAGAGGCAAAGGCAAGACAGAGGGTTTGCAAGTTTCCTCCACAGGGAGACTTGAGAAAAAGAGTCAACAGGTCTTCCCAGTAGGCTTTAGAGAAGGAAATGTTTTAAATGGGGAACATTTTCTTTTCTTTTTTTTTTTTTCTTTGGCAGTTGGCAGGCCCTAAAAAAGCAGTCTGTCATTTCTGTCTTCACAGGGAATAAAACTGATGAACATATGAAGCAAAAATATTATAAACTCTACAACAAAATATTTTGTTCTAATGCTTCCCTATTTTCAGTCTTTTTATATTACTGGATAAAATATTGTTCAGCTCTTAAAAGCCAAATACCATAATAGATTTAGAAGGGGGGCTTGGTAGAAATCTGGCTCTGAAACCAACAGAAAATCATAGCAGACTAGATATATTAAAATTTAGCTTTTAGTTAAAAGTATTAAACTAGCTCTTCTTAACAGTCATAGCTGCACTGGAATGTACTCATGTCCTGGGCCTGTAGGCTTTGCTGTAAGCAAATTTCAGAAGATATACTCCACTTAAGGTAAGAGAAGACTATAGCCAGTTAAGCATAAAATAGATAGCTCTGTTCTTTTTTTGCTCGTAAGAAAACATCACTGACTTACAATCCCAAGATGTCTTACAGATATCTCTTTCTGTTCTAGACCATCTGTCCGCAGTCACATAGACCTGGTCAGGATGCCACCAGGAGATAAGTAAATCAGATTGCAGAAGCTTGCATAAGAACTGACCAATCAACATAGGCCCCCCGACCTTGAATCCCTTACTCATGATTACTCATGATTTTTGCTCTATAAAACCTCTTGTCTGTAAACCTTTGAGTAGTTCTGGCTTTGAGCATTAGTTTCCCATTCTGAGTGGTGCCATTCATAATAAAATAGATAATCTTTCCCCACTGCAAAGCCCAATGTCAGTTCTCATTGACTCAGTGGCACACAGGTGGGCATGGATTCTCTTTTGACATGCTCAGTTTAAGCTCCACCTTGCTTCCTTAAACATAGGCTTACTCTTCCTAAGAAAAGTAGATATCCATCCATCCATCCATCCATCCATCCATCCATCCATCCATCCATCCATCCATCCATCCACCCATCCATCATGATCTGTCCATCTGGCATTTGCTGAGCGCCTTCAATGTATCAGACGCTAGAAAAATCATGAGGAACAAAAAAAGCACTGCCCCTTCTCCATTGAGCTTACATAAAAGAGGGGGAAGGCAGGCATAACACAAATAACTACACAAATAAAGATTTGATTATAATTGTGATATGTATAATAAATGATAAAAGAAAGGCACTAGGAGAGTGTAAAATTGGGTGAATTTAACTTAGTTTGGTGGGGGGTGAGGGTGGTTAAAGAAGGCATCTTTCAGATGGTATTTAAGCTGAAGTGGATTAGGTATGCTGGTGTCACATAGAGGTGAGACTAAAGACAGGCAGGGCTCACATACCTGGAATTACTGCCTTGAGGCTCCCGGTATTTCCCTAGATTTAGGAATCTAGATTTCTCCTGTTAGAAGCTATCTTCATC
Organism: Miniopterus natalensis; assembly: GCF_054644295.1. Classification (NCBI taxonomy): domain Eukaryota; kingdom Metazoa; phylum Chordata; class Mammalia; order Chiroptera; family Miniopteridae; genus Miniopterus; species Miniopterus natalensis. The sequence continues at coordinate 47,945,416 of NC_142088.1, read as the reverse complement.
TCTCATCTGTACCCATGTCTTCCCACTTAGTTGTTCTTTACAGCTTTAGGAGCTTCAGAAGTTTTCCCATGTGGATTAGTTTATAGACTATTAGAGGTAAACAAGGGCCAGCTGATTATTAACAAGCAACTTTGATATCCTTAAGGTCACAGAGCATCATATATTACCTCAGTGTTGAACATCTTGTAGATTTAATTGCTTGTTATAAAAGTTTTATGTTTATTAAAAATTGTTTGTAATTTGTACATTCATTCTGTGATTCTTCTAAAGTAACCGTTGAACATATTTTGTTGGTTTCTGCTCTTAGGCTAAATATTTCCTTATTTCATTTTGCAAAATTTCCTCTCTACCCCACAAAAAACTTGTTTTAGAGAGTGCACAAAACTATTTTGAACCAGGTCATCATCTGGTTAACTCAAATTCAAAATTACATAAGTCGAAATAAATTAGGTTTTTAAGGCTTTAGTACACAGCTTAGTTCCCCGTCTTCCAATCCAATACGAAGCCACCGAATCATGAGTTCCTGCCATTTCTGGTGCTAATTTAATTTCAAACTTGCTTGCCTTTGGTGTAAGGTAGGCCCTCGGGCAGTTTAAGCTCCTGACCTACTTAGAGTTTATTTTATGCTCTGGAATGCAGCCCATTTTATAGAGCAGGTTAAACTCTAGAACAGGTCATTAATCATTGTAGCTCCCTGGGCTTTCCTGGTGCTTTTGAGAAAGAAGCAGAACTCATACAAATAAAACATGTAGGGAATTTTTATTTTGAAAGCTTTAAATCTGTTCACAGAAATCACCAGGGAGGGGAGAGAGATACTGTATTCTAAATTTAGGTAAGTGAAGAAGGCTCAATTACTGGAAAATGCTGCTTCCTCTAACAGGAATGGGGAACACGAGGCTCTAAAAGCCCTCTTTTAAATGATATAAAAGCTCATTTGATGTATTGAATTTATGTCATATATTTGTTGATAAACTGAATATAATTTATCCTTTATTAGCTAAAGGATACCCTTACTCATCAATCAAAGGTTTTATTTTATGTTATAGAACTATCAGAGCTTGGATTTCTGGTGAAAGCAAAAGGCTTAAGAACTTTATAAATTCCTGTAGATTTCAAGAAAGCATACTTACTTATTAATGAGAGCCAATGAGCAGCGCCCAAAGCACAACACAAAACTCAACTGAATGAGCAGTTAGCTTTCACAATTTAAGTGTAAATCAAGTAGTGATACATATTTTTCTCCTTGTTCAATATGTATAGATTAGAAATGAAATATATATGTTTACTCATAGGATAAATAAGCTCTCAAAGGGCATTCGTATGAGGAACCTCAGAAGGATCAAAGATAATTTAGTATCGAGACTAAAAAGTGTGAGGTTATACGGACAACTTTTGTGAGAACAGCAGCATTGTGGGGGTTTTTTGGTTTTGTGTCTTTTAATATATCTTTATTTATTTCAGAGAGAGGAAGGGAGAGGGAGAGAGAGAGAAAAACATCAATGATGAGAGTCATTGATCGGCTGCCTCCTCCACGCCCCCAACTGGGGATCGAGCCCGCAACCCGGGCATGTGCCCTGACCGGGAATCGAACCCTGATCGCCTGGATCCTAGGTCGAGGCTCAACCCCTGAGCCACGCCGGCCGGGCAGCAGCATTGTTCTTGATATTCCCTTCTCAGTTCCTCTGTTGGGCCTTTGCTCAGCTTCATCCTCATGGCTGTAGCATCTTCACCACTGTTGCAAATGCTGCGCATCATTCAAGGCTCAGACCAAGCCCTCTCCTTCCCATGCAGTTTCTCCTGAGCAGGGAGATATACCTTTACCTGAGTGCTAAGTGCAAACATTGTCTGGCCCATACGTGTTACCCTTCATACACAGCACTGTAGTATATTTTCAAATTATGTCATATATTATAAATAGTGTTTCTACCTAGGCTTCCCAGAAATAGTCTCATTGTACTTGCTCATGCATAGCAAGGAGAAAGCGTCTTATGTGTCATAGGTACACAATAAATGATTCCCCCTGAGGATAGATGCAGCGGAATTAAACTCGAGATACAACATTAAGAAACTCTGCGTGCATCGTGAAGATTGTTCCTACTTGTATGATGACTGAAGTATAGACAAGAATTCGATCTTAAGAGCTGAAGAAAAATATTTTTACCTACCTGGGATACCTTTGGAGAGGCCTTGATAGAATTCCTACAAATGTCTTTTTTAAAGTTCTGACTTTCTGTCTTTCTTAGAATGGAAATAAGTGCAGGCTAATCCTCAAGACAGAGGGGTGGAATTTATTTTAATTTCTACTTCATGACAATGTCATCTTAGATTTCATTTGAAGGTATGGCAAATGTAATATGATATTCTGTGAAGAATGATTTTGCCAAGGAGACCATAATTTCTCAAGGGTTTAATGAAGCTATTTCAAGACCTTACAAGAGGAAAGAAAATCTCTAGTTACCGGCAGGCGTCACATTAAGCTATAAAAAAATGAAATTCTGATTAGTTAATATAAGAATTCTGTGTTTTAAAAATCTAGGTTTATGGGAATGCTATTATTTTAGATAGACCCCGGTGGTGGACGCATTTTTCTTATCTTCCTTATTTTTTACCTCATTGCAAATGGGTCTGTCTACAGTAAACACAGGAAGCCCACCACATCCGTAAGTTTATTTAGGATCACTACTAAGGTGCCTCCTTCAGGAGAAGCCTGTTGGACTGAGCCCCTCACTCCTTCCGAAGGGGAAGGAAGGGGCATGATTATGGCAGTGGGAGAGGGTGGTACCTGAGGAAGGTTAAGCGGCAGGAAATTCGTTAGGATAAAAGGCCTGTTTTTAAAAAATACGTTTTCTTTCACCTGTTATTCCTTCACCTCCTCTCACCATGTTTTCATCAATAAAAGATTCAATTAAGTCAAGAGCTTCTCCGTCACAATGCAAACATATCCCGAGGAAAACAAAACTCCATTTTTCATAAAGCTTTTTATGGGAAATGCTCTAATCAAATTAGTAACCTTCAGAAAAGCTGGATTTTTACTGCAATGAGAACAATGGAAGGAATTTAGTTTTAAACAAACTCCAATTGCAATTTGGTATATTACTTTAAAATATTTGGATAGTCTGTAGGATATCTTACCACGGCAGCCTCTGGAACTGTGTCTCCCCTATTCACCGGCTTGAAAAGCTCTGAGCTAACGTCCGTGTGTGCCTTGTGCCCTCGGTGCCCATCTCTCCGGCTGGCTAGCATCTCCTACCCTTTCCCTTCCTTCATGTTTCAACGTAGGCATTGCCTCCTCCGACTCCTCCAGGCAGGGTTAGATGCCCCTTCTCTGCTCAGAGATCACCCCTTGCTCCACAGTATAGCTTTTATCACACTTTTCTATGGGTTCTGTTAATCTTTCTATCTTTGTGCGCTTGAGTAGATAGATGGCAGGGATGTGTTACTACTGCAACCAGACTTTCCAGAACAGTGTCCTGTTCAGAGCTGGTACTCCATTCATATCTGCAGAATGAGAGAACCATTTGTTGTTGTGCCTCAGACCTGACACTAAACATTCAGTGAGTGCCTACAGCAAGGGAGATGTTGTCCCTACTCAGATCCTAATTAAGATTCCAAAACAAATTGGAATCAAACAGTGTAACCAAGAACATGGGTGCTATTAAATGACAAGGCCTGTAATTTGAATGCAGGCGACATTCTCTTATCTCCATTTAGATGGGAATAGTATCAGAGTTTCAACCTCTAGCAGTTCAGCCTAGGCTGGCCTTCTCCAAATTGCTCCGTCCAGCACAATGTCTCCCCATCATTTCTTGCTTCTTTGCTTATTTAACCTACCTGGCACTTAGAAGGAACTTTAAATGCTAAATGAGTGGGTCCATGAGGCCCTTCCTCCTCCTTACCAAAGAAGTATTATCAGAAGTTAGAGTTTTCTCTTGTGAGTACCAAGAATGTACTATATATAAAGCAGCATTTTAGTTAGCTTGATTATAGTCTGATGAGTGAGCACTGTGCTAGTTTCTTTGGAGTATGTGTTTCAAATATATTATAATCCTATTTCTCAAAGCATAGTTAGGAAGATAAAAAAGATTCATTATACATGAACACATACACAGAAATATCTATCATCTACATATCTATCTACGTGTCTGTCTATGTACCTACCGACCTACCTACCTATCATATGTCCATCTAACAAGAGATACAACATAGACGTAAATTGTTTGGTTGTATGGAAATAGACCAAGTGTCTTAGAGTCTAAGCACGGAAGCGGTCAATGCAAGGTAGGGTGCCTGACAAATTTACCTGGAGACGGTATGGATTTCAGAAATGGGTAGAATTTGATATATAGAGAAGAAGATGGCACTATTGCAAGTCTAGGGGTCATTGCTAACAAACCTCCAAGTTGTGTTAAGAGCAGGACAGGTAGAGCTTTAAGAACACTGTTGGCCCAAAGGCAGTATTGCTGGTGAGGAGTGAGAACACCGGTGGCAAAAAAGGGGGAAAGCACTCGTAGTGTAAGAAGGCGTTGAGGGGAAGAAATACTCAGATGTCTTCTGCAGTTCATGTGTATTTGTTTTCCAGGAATATGGGAAAAGTTTAATCCAAAGGACACATTAAAGTGAGTTCATGTGGGTGAGAGTTCAATAAAGAATTAGTCCACTAAAATAACAGCGTTTTCTAAGACAGTGCTGGGAATAACTGTTTCAAACAATGCTAATACTTTTAAGTGGCTATACTGAGTTCACTGGTTGAACCAGAGTCAAGGTGTGGCGGTTCAATCAGGTTAAGCATTAAGCCAAAGCAAGAGAGGAGAATGATGTTATTGATGTCTGCTGCCTTTGACAACTGCAGAAGCTGGGGAAATTGGCAATGTCGCAGAAGCAGGGTCTCCTAACCTCTATAGGTTAATCAAGAATTTTTCCTTCTTCTGTTGGATAACTATACTAAAAATAAATGTTTCTTTGCAAACTTCAAAGTCTATTCTTAAAGTTTCCTGGAACACAAAATGAACGTCAAGTGCCAACTGAATAAAATCATATCCCAATTATTAGCAAGTTAATTTTCACATGTTGTAATAAAGAATTCCTGGCACCGTTAGCACCAGTAATTGTGTTTTGGGTTCATTCTCAAGGGTAGAAGATGGGGAAGGACTCCTATTATAAGGAATTAACTTTTCATAAGCTATGGAAATAAAAATAGAATCCAGAACAAAAAACAAATTAAGTTACTGATTTGAATAACTTCTCAAATTTCATTCTTGAAATTCAGAAATTTAAAAATTCTAATTTAACAATCCTTATGGATGGAAAACAGAGAGGTATGTGTGTTAAATACATAGAAAATATTTTAAAAACTCTTACCTTAAAGCCAACAATTGAAAAATTTTACAATATAATATCTTTAAATATTGTGGACAAGGGGCCATGCTGGCCAAGTGAGGTTTCCGATATCTCTCCCACTCGTAAGGCATGTGTTTTTGTGTTTTGCTATATGGCCTTTTGATATGGATTTCAATTTTATATACAGTGAAAAAGGATTCTGCAATGTGGGATTATTGTTCTTGACAACATTTAGGAATCCTATTTTTCAATGAGAAAAATAATTTCTTAAGTAACAGAAGTTCATTGTTTTTTTTGTTGCTTTGCTCTTGTATATTGTGTCTCTTCTTGACAATATCAATTCTATATTTAAACCTGTTGGCACAAAAGTAGCATCGGATTCTTTTTTCTGAGAATATTCTCAGAAAAAATAAAAAAATAACCCCAATCTTTGTGACTGTGTTAAAAAAATTGTTTGCTTTCTCATAAAGCTAATTTTCTATGCAATTCTTGAGACAGACAGTAGAATATTCATTTTCAAAAAAGTAGCCTACTTGATTGCTTGGTTATAACTAGTTATGGAATCTCATTTCTGGTGATACAGGAATTAAAATGGCCCTGTTTCCAAGTGCAAGTGGAAAGAGCCCCAGACTCCAAGTTCAGAAATAAGAGTTCTAGTTGTAGGTGCGCAGTTAACAACTTGTGGAACTCTGAGAATTATTAACTTGTGGAACTAAGTTAATAAAGTAGTTAACTTGTGGAACTCTGAAAAACTTGTGAAAATTATCTGTAAAAATAAAGACCTGATGACCAGAATCAATGAAGAAGTCCAAGTAGTTTTCAAGTTTATATAAAGGAAAGCACAAAATAAATAGGACTAGACCAAAGTTTATTTAGAGTACCTGATCCTCCCAAGTTTGTCAGAACACGCCACGCGCACATGCACACACACACACACACACCCCTACACACACACCCTAAGAGAAAGCTAATACATAAAACAACTCAGAATGAAGCTGGTCAGGCTGAATCCGGGGGTAGTGTGGAGGTCCCAGTGCTCCATCCCCGTAAGCCCCATCCTGCTGATTGGCAGCTTGTACTTTAAGGAGTTCAAGTTTCAAAACTACTGGTATAATTGTATTATGACATTCTTATATTTTATAAAGGAGATTTTCTCCAAAATAACACTGGAGAGTTTCTCTCTATTACAGTCTTTAAAAAACTTTTATTGCCATAGCAATAACATGGTGAAGAAAACAGAGAGACCACAACTGTCAGGATGAGCCCCCATCTAGCCACACAATATGTTATCACTCTTTTCCTGGCAGTTGGACAGGCCAGAGAAGATCACGGTGTGGAAATGAAATAGGAACTAAAAAACCTGTGTCTCTGTTGTTTTCCTTGAACTAAAAAGAAGAGGGGGTGGGGGTGCTGAAGGTTCAGGGTGGAACAAAACTGCCTCAAAGCCTGGCCATGCGTCGCTCAGCGCTTGAGCGTTGCCCTGGGATCCAGGAGATCGGGGTTCGATTCCCGGTCAGGGCACATGCCCGGGTTGCGGGCTCGATCCCCAGCAGGAGGTGTGCAGGAGGCAGCCGATCAATGACTCTCTCATCATTGATGTTTCTCTCTCTCTCTCTCCCTCTCTCTGAAATCAATAAAAATATGTTAAAGAAACAAAACAACAGAAAAAACAAAACTGCCTCAGAGGCGAGATTCCTTCAACTTCTTTCTGCACTGATTTTTTTCCCCTCTCCACCTTCGTGATTTTAAAGGAGGAGTTTGGCTTCAAAGTGTAGGCAAATCTGAGGGCATCTGTGTAAGAAACATATTCAGAATCTTCGTATGACTAAACAGGAGTCAAAGCTGAGGGGTTATTTTATTATAGAAATAATATAAAATAATTCTAAAATATAAAAATATGATAATGATCTCTCTGTTTTTAATATCCAGGAGACTAATGATTTAGTTCTGACTCACTTTCAAGTAATAGGTTGTGTAGAGTGGACACCAATGCTTGTTCTGTGGAAGATACTCTTTTTTAGTTAACTGTACACTGAAATCTCATGCTCGCAGTTGCCCATTTACTAGAATTAAAGCACTGTCTTCGGTAGGATTTATTCATTCATTTCTATGGAAGAAAATAGAGCAAAGGGAAATGAGAAGTCTTTCTTCACTGCAAACAGAAGGGGGGCCGGTAGGATCTAACAATGGTAGAAAATAAATGAGAGGTAGTACAGTAGTCAGTTTCGGAAGTAATTCAGGTGCCTGCAGGTAGGAAAATGTAGGGGCCTGAAATTACTATTTTCTAATCCCAACCCATGAATAATGGATATAGCTATTGGCATAATTTACAAACGACAGCTTATCACCTTAACAGGATGTACAGCTCAGCTGCCAGTCAACCAAACAGCAGCGCTAGAACATTTCTATTACGCCTTTTGCTCCTTTTGATTTCACTCAGTTTCACCTGGCGTTGTCACCACGACCTGGGAATTAAGACTGTGTCCCTGACAGTGGTATGGGAGTTTGTCAGCTCGATTCTAAGCTTCAAATGTGAGAAAGATCAACAGGCACCAGGAACTAGACCTGGCTGCAGACTATTTTTTAAACATTTTCTGCCACATATGAAAGGAAAACTGAGAGACCAACAGGAAACAGAGGAGCCAAGAAGTATGAGAAATAGCTTGTTTTTGTAACCTGGTTCAAACCATATGCCACCTCATCTGTCCCCACCTTTGTACCACCAATCTGAGGACATTGGGACAAGAGACAGAAAAAGAGCTTTCTATTCTCAAGTCTGTGGCCACTAAAATACAACAGAAAGGCAGCTTCGACTACGGTACTCTCAGGAGAGAAATTTAGACACATTTTAATTCTCTCTTCCATGGCCCTGCCTCCCACATTTTCTCCTTTCTACCTAAGTGACTCTAAAGGAGTAGGCTTCAAAGTACAGGGGTATTTGTGATGGATACATTTAAAACATAAAAAGAGATACGGGTGGCATTTAACAGAGAAAAGGAAATGCAGTTGGTGTTTTTCTCAACCTTCTCTGAGCCGACTTCTGTGTTTGGTACAAGGTTGGAAAAGAAGCCTGAGTGGACTTTACTGAGACAAAGGGGGAAAGTGGGCTTCGCAATGAGGGGAGCGAATGCTGTGACTCCAAAACATGCCACTTTGGCATGTGGATTACCTGTAGCTGAAGACAATCAAGATCCAACAGACTTGGAAAGAGTTGTTAACTGCCGAAAAAAATTTAGATAGAGGACTATACCAGGAGAGAGCTAATACCAAAGATGACTTTTTATCTGACGGGCTTGTCTGCGTAGCAAGGCGAACATTTGTTTACCCAACACTTGCTCCCCGTCTTCCTGTGAAACCTTTTTCCCCCCTGCAGCCCCGACACCTACCCCTCTCCTGAGCTCAGGATGGCACATGAGCCTCAACTGCCTGACTGCCTTTGGGTCTCATGTTTTTCGGGCCCCTCCATACACAAAATTTGTTTTTCTCCGTTAATATGTCTTATGCCATTTTAATTATAAGATCATCCAAAAAACACAACAAAATAACACAAATCTAAAAAGGAAGGTTAGAGTTTTCAGTTCTTATAACATCAGGTATCACCCGCTTCTCACCACTCATACCTCATGCCTATCTCAAACCTTCTTCCTTTTAACAGTTTTAAAATTTCTCACACATCCATGTTTGAGTTGAATATTCAGTACTCACTGTCATCTGTGAAAAAAAGCATCATTTAGACCAACATTTCCTAAAGACTCTCCCCTCAAATATGAATTCCTCAGGATAACAATAGGTATAAAATATAAAGACAATGAAAAACATGTTTTTGTCATCAAACATGTTTGAGAAATACTGGGTAAAGCAAAGTTTTATAGATTTGTTTAATTTAGGACGTCTCAGAACTTTTGATGTGCTAATTTGCCATGTTAATTTCCAGGGAGAGTGGGTATTATTGGACAAAGAAAACTTTTCTTCTAGGAAACACGTATGAGCCCACTGTTCTGAAGAAGAGACTTTACAGCCCTCCAGCCTGGGCACTCTCTTCACCGGAGCTTGTTCCTTTGAGGAAGATTGTTTCATTAATTCAATACGGCAGTAGCCCCGTTACAGGATAGTAAGGAGCTGGGAAAATTTCAGGGCAGGAGGAATTGAAAAAACAAGACAAGAACATTAAACAAGGCCAAAAAGCTTCGGCAGCTTGCAGCCTACTTGCAGCAAAACCTGATCTTGATAACGGATGGCTAATACCAAAGAATGCAGGAAAGGAGGGGAGTTACAAGGCCTCTCCTCCCTAACCAGAGGATACAGAGCGTAAATCTCCCTGGAACTGCTGAGGCAGGAGGGGGTGGGGGAAGCAAAGAAGGAAGAGTTTTATCTCACTCTTTAGACAGAGAAGCCAGCAATCTCCGAGTTTGTCAAGATAAAATCGCCAAAAGTTTCTCATAAATTCTGGGAAAGCCATAACTAAGTAAAAGGGAGACCTTGAGAGTTATCTGTACCAAGATATCTGGCAGAAGAATTTTAAAACCTGTGGGGAAAAAGTATAAAAAGCCAAACCTCTACCAGGCAGCACTTCTCAGAGTAGCTGACAAGTCCGTATGTGCTTCATGGCCAGACACACGTATAGATTTGCTTGCCTTGCTTCTGTAATAAATTGACTTGCTTTATTTCTTTAACAAATTCTCTTTACTACAATGCAGTCCTCTGGGGTCACTCATTTGGGTTCTTTCCTACGAGACTGACAGGAACCGAGGAGGCTCCAGCCCTCTCCCTTCAACTCAGGGGGCTGTCCAATAACACTTTTCTGGTGCCTATAACAGCTCCCCCATGAAAGTAAGCCTGTTACCCAATTTACGTCTTTTTTTAAACAAAATATTATAATTAAAACATCGAAAGAATATATAACTGAACTAATTAACTCATTAAGAAACCTATAGAAAAAGATACAATGTATAATACCAACTGAAGGAATATGGAACCTAAGTCTCTGCTGGGTTCTCTTTTCAGCTTCTTTAACTGCAAAATAAAGGACTGGGCAACATTCATGTTTCTCATATTTGCCTGATCTTAATAATGTGGAAACAGAGGTTGCAAATGGAATCGGGATTTTTAAAAATTCAAACCCCTCAGGCTCCACTGACACTTATTTAATTTCCAGGGGATGGAGGAGAGGGAGAGAGAGGGAGAGAGGGCAAGAGAGAGAGAGAGAGAGAGAGAGGCAGAGAGAGAGAGCCCCCATTGATCAAAAAGTTTTGAAAAAACCTAGGGAGGATGATATCTAAAGTTTCTTTGAATTTTAAAATTCTATGAAGATTAACTACTTTTAAATGAACTTTTTTTTTTAAAAGCAATTGAGTTTTATAGGGTTTAATATCTAATTACATATTTTTCATTATAAATGTGGTTCACACAACACAGAGAATTAGAGCTAGAGGGAAAATATATTACCCGCAATTAAATCAGCCAGATAACCAATGGGACCTTTTATTTTATTTTATTTTATTTGACTTCCTTATTTGGGATTTCCTTCTAAATAATATTCCATGGTCAAAAACGCTTCCTAACTCAAGGAATAGTTCACAGTTGCTTAACATTACAAGACTTTGGGTTGCTTGTGTAAAAAATGCCATGTGTGCTCCGGATTTTCACACCTGATAAAAAATCTTTTGCCTAATTCTCACCCTGGGAATCATGGAAAGTTTACTGCTCTTGCCCACTTTCATTAGGCATCCCACCTAACTGAACTATGCTTGTCCCAACCACTAGGCCATGAGGGCAAATGCGCAAAGGAACTCTCCCCCCAGTGCATTCTTTCTGTTCCTGAGTCTGGCTTTAACCCAAGGCTCACACTAACTGGGGGGTTAAAACTGAATCATCTTGGTAACACATATCTGCCGTCTTCCTGTGTCTCCATTGCCATAGCAACCAGACAATTGCTATGTACGTTAAACTGTATTTTTACCTACCTCTTCTGACCACTCATATTTTAGTTTTTTACTTAAGCATCTATTTTCAATTTGTTTCTTTGGTTGACAGAACTTTTAAAGGAGTCATTTTTTTGGCCTCCCTTCATTTAAAAATGTGTGCTGAATGTACAAAACTAAACAGGTGCCTTTTAAAAGCAATTATACGTTCATGCTTCCCCTACAAGCTATGGCTCTTAGTCAGTGGCTATCAGGGTTTCATATGGATACTTTCTTTCATCACCTAGAGTATGGATATGTATGACTTGTAAGCTAATTAAGGTATTTTAAATTGAAGTGAAATTTTATTAATTGACAGTATATGTCAGCAAGTGATGGTCAGTTTTGATAGGTATATAATATTTAGTGAAAATAGTTAGAAAAGTAACTCCTTGATTTTTTAAATTACATACTTCCCTTTTCAAAATAATGAACATCCTTATTTTATATTTAATATACATATAGCATACTACATTCTTTCATTATACAATTGTTACTTAAATGTCTATAGTTACTTTTTATCTATATCTTAATATTGACAAAATTGTAGAATATACTTATTTGCCCAGTTAAAAAGATCTCAAAGGTCAAAGGTTTGTATTCAATCAAAGGCCCTTAGAGGCAAGAACCTTGACTTATATGTTTTTGTAACACCATGTACATAATACAGGGGTTCTATGGAAAGCAACCTTATATAGGGTGATCTGATCGTAAATTTCTAACTAGGCAGGTCATGGAGGGTAGTCATGCCCCTGGCATTTAACTTCTTTAATAAAAGGTTTATCTTCTCCTTAAGTAAGCCCTGTTCATTGTTTCTGTGCATCTGGGTTAGCACACCTTTGCATGGCCCCCTTTCAGATCCACCAAGACAGCACATAGTCGTAACTATCCTGTGAGACCATCCCAAGTTGCTCCCTCTCATCTCCATGTAATCTTCCTCGCATTCCCTCCTAATTTAAAATGTATGAAAGAAACTGCAAAACTGTTATTCTCTGAAGCATTTGAGATCTTGCTTCCCGCATATGGCATATGTCATCAGTTTGGCTCAACTAAACTTTTATGAAAATTCTCTAGAGGTTTGGATGTTTCTTATATTAACAACACTTTGACTTATATTTAGTAAGCACCCATGTGACAAAAAAAGGGCCACAAACTAAACCTGACAAACTCAGGGGAGGCCTGCATGGTAGCCTTACAAACTCAGAGGCCTACAGTAAACACAAAGGATGGTGTGAAATTAAAAACTTTCTAACTAAAATCGAGACATAGCAGGTAGTCATGTCTAAGGTCAGTACCTTTCCTGATAAAGGTCAATCTTTACCTTACCGAGCCTGTCGATCATCCTTTTTGCATCTAAGATATTAAAGCTTTGGAACGTCAGGGTAATTTTCTTTTTCCAGTCCCATCAGGGCACACTCTTCCATCAGAGCAGGAGACCACACCTCATTGTCATTATTATCCGGTTAATTATTAACTGTTAACTGTCCTGTACCCACTTATGGAAAAGAAGTGTCTATTCCTTTTACTTTTTACCCAGTCTCAGAGATTTCCCCACTTTGCTTTCTCCTGCCTCCCTAATCTCTTACCAACGGATTTCCTGTAAACCCTTGGGCCTCCTCTTTTGATTGTAATTCATAAAATAAGGTGCAAAACTGCCATTCTCTGGAGCATTTTCTCAATCCGTTGAGATTCCGATTCCCAGCAATTATGGTCAGTTTGGCTCAAATAAACTAACAAAAATTCTCTACAGTTTTAAACATTTCTAACATTGACACTCACAAATATTGAATCCATAATTATCCTGATGAATATGCTTCACTTGTACTTGCGTCATCCATTTATATTGTTTTCCTTTTCAGTTGGTGTGAATGGACATAGACCAAATTCAGAACATGGGGAAACGTTGGATGGGGGTTTTTGTTTTGCTAAACCAAATTTGATGGTATTCTATAAACAGCAGTAGGGCAACGGATAGAAAACTAATGTCTTATTAAACTGGAAGTGTTCAGAGGCAATTTTGAACTTGTTTTGCATTTCAAATTTAATTTGGAATTTTGTGATTATTACTGTTTTGGGCAGTTTGAGATACTCTGTATAGTTTTATTGAGGTTTGCTTGACATTTAATTTGGGTGAAAAATGAGGTTTATTTAAATCATACTGGAGAAATATTGTGAATTTTGTGTGTTTTTTAATTTCAAGAGTGAGAATCAATGAGGTTTCATAAAAATAATTGTTGAAAAATACACTTTTTAAATAAGTGTAATTTTAAATTCACGACTGTGATATTGTGATTCATTTTAAGAAATATGCAGTGTGTCCCCCCAAAAATGTATACACACTTAACAGCTGATAGCTCAATTGATGTTTCTTTCTTTTCAGATTTAACCCATTGGAATTGATAATTATTATGTATACATTTTTTGGGATACCCAGTATATTTGGTCTAAATCTCTTGTTTCCAAAACAGAATACTTAAAATTTCCAAAGAGTTGAGAGAGATCAAGGTGTCCTTTGTTATGTTAATGAGATGACCTTTGGAAAGCCCCCAAATCACAAAAGGGTTGGGGCTGGTCACCAGAAGAACCAAGATATTAGAGGAGTGGAATTTTCAGTTCCACCCATTTACCTCCAGGGTAGGGAGAGGAGCTGGAGGTTCAAGTCTTCACAATTGACAACGAGTTATTCAGTCGTGCTTCAGTAATGAAGCCTCCATGAAAAAAAAAGAGTGAGTTCGTAGAGCTTCCAGAACACTTCCACATGCTCAAGCAACAAGGAGACAGAAGCTCTTTTGTTCAAGATCTTCTTCTATGTATCTCTTCATCTGGCTGTTGATTCCTATCCTTTAATATATCCTTTAGTATCAGAATCTGAACTGGAGTCAGAATTACAATGATATTAGCGTTGAAAGTTTTGCTTTATATAAAACCACTTTAAATTTGTAGTTGTACCTGGAAGACATTTTTAATACTATTATCGATACCCTTCCTAACCAAAGGTGGTTTAAATCACCTTAGTCAGAGAGCTATATAACTACAATAGCAACAAAAACAAGTAGAGCCAGACTAATCCAAGATAGAGGCGAAACTAACCAAAGAATGACCCCTGACCCCAGTACACACTCATTTTGATACATGGGCATACTAAAGGGCACATCTGGAGATCTAATAGATATTCTGTTGAGATCGTCCCCTGGGACCTCCTTTAAAATTCCTGCCTATGGAAAATAGATAAAACTCTTAGGACAAAGGATGCCAGTTCATGCTCTTCTCTGAGCATGCTAGCACCTCATCCCCCCCTCCCCTTTCCTCAGGCCTGTACTTTGCCTCCTCGAGCCTAAGCTCTAAGGGTCCCCGTGAGACTGGCACCCAGGGAAAAAACAGGCAGTGGCAGCTAGTCCTGGGCTTACCCCCTTGTCTTGTCTCCAGGGACCCTCCCTTTGTCTCGCTGTCCCACACTTTAATGAACTTACTTTCACTTTCACCTGAACCCCTGTCTTGAAATTTTTCCTGCACAAGTTAAGAACCTGGAGGTCATCTGACACACAATGGTCCTGGACTTGGCATGGAAGCTGTCATGACAATAATAAATGTTTTTTTAGGTTTATTGAGATATAATTGATATATACAAATTACAAACATTTATAATTTTAAACATTAGATAATAAAATGAAATCAAGGCTCTCTTTCTATTATAAATCAATCTTTATTTCTGAAGTAGTACTGAATTATAAACATTGTTTTGGAGTTCTGCCGAAATTAATATAAATTGAGAGCCACTGAATTCCATGAGGAGATAATGAGCATGTTTACAATGGACAAAGTTCAATGGAAAGTAAAAAACCCACAGTCTTTAAACTCTTCTTTATGTCAGTAATCAGTGTAATTTTGCCTTTCTTGCAACTGAGTGGCATGCCACCAAAAAAACCGAATCCTTCCACTCTAATCTAAAAGCAGCATAAGAAAAATGGGATCTACCCTTAAACAAGAGATAATGTTGAAATGAAGCTCCCCTATTAAGGATGGTTTTCTTTAGCTTTTTGAGGAATTTTAGAGAAAATCTACCAACATTCTCATCTTATTTATCTGCAGACTCGCTTTTCCAATTAGTCACTACTAAACTTTCAGATTATGACATTTTTAGCAGACAGTCAAATGTTACAGGTACTGTACATCCAAATGCCATGCTAATTTCTGAATAGATTTAGGGGAAAAATAGAGAAACAATGAAATCATAGAGAGGGTGTTCTTTAGAGATTTAGAACTTCATGTTCGGCGTCAGATGACCTGTGTGAAGGCTACTCTATCATTAACCATGTGACCTGGGCAAGTTACTGCCTCTCTCTAAGCTTGATTTCCCCTCTACGAAATGGAGATGATAATAATAGTACCAGCTCATAGGACTGTTATGTGGATTAAAATTGATAATCTATCAAACCACTTAGCATAGAGCCTGGCACATAGTAAATGCTCGATCAATGTCAGCTATTATTAAATCTATCATAATTCTATTTTTATGAGAATAATATACTTAAATGATTCCAAAATAATGGGAATCTATTTTGGCTTTAAAGTTCTTTATAGATTTCAAGATTATATGGCTTTTTATACATTCAGAAAACTCTTTCTTATGACCTAAGTCTCTTTGTGATTACTCCCAAAACTAATTATCTTGAGTACTCTCCTTAGTGAAGCTATAAGAAAACTACTTGTGGACTAGTAGTAAATCTCTTTCCCATCATCTCTTCTCCAGATTAAAATCTCCTGTTCATCTAGGCTTCTTCATATGTGTTATTTTCCAATGATCCTGATATGGGTTTCTATTAAATTTATCAGGCTGTTAAATAATAAGTTAATAAATGATAGAACTATTTGGTCATAGTTTGACCAGTGCAGAGTCTTAAAAAAAATCTCAAACTACCTTTAGTTTCATGATATGACTTTGTAGCATTTTTCACATTAGCATTTATAAATGCTATTATTATGTATTGTATCGTGTTTCTCCAAGTCCTTTATAAACCCTTGTATAATGGTACTAGGTTTTATACTTCTGTGTCTCTAGTGCTTCCTCAGCACATAATGCGTATTCAGTGGTGTGTGTGTATGTGTGTGTGTGTGTGTGTGTGTGAGAGAGAGAGAAAGAGAGGGAGAGAGAGAGAAAGAGAGGGAGAGAGAGAGAGAGAGAGAGAGAGAGAGAGAGAAACACAGTCTAAATTCCTATCTTCATCTTAGCAATGGACCACTGCTGATTGTCCTTCCCCCTTAGTGGATCTCTTCTCCTAATTAATTTTTCTGGTGTGGTTGTCAGTCAAGGCACTACACTTCTTGAATCACAAGGATGAGCGCAGGACTCAAGTTGGCCAATCAGGGGCCACTTTCTCAGGAATGATATGGACACTAGACGAGAGAAGGTCCTTCTTGACCAACTGTGAGTATTACGTGAGACAAGAGAGTCTCAGGGCCTTGCTTCCATGAGATGCATAGTGAAGTCAATACAGAAGAAAACATGGCTGATAAGCAAGAGAATGTCATCAGCTATTTAAACAAAGGAGGCAGCGGTGCCCTAAAGCAGATCTGCCTCTGATTAGCTTATATGATCCAATAAACTGTCCCTCCTCTTTTTATTTTTTGTTTAAGGTGGTTTCAGTTAGGCTCTGTTAGTTGCATTGTGCTACAGCATTGATTAATAGAGTGTCACGTGACTGGCCAATAAAGACTTAGAATGCACAGTGCCATCATCTTATAAACTCTTTTGATACTCTTCTACATATCCAAGGTGACAGACCTAATACTAAATTTGTAAAAGCTGAACATGACAACAAAATGAAACATTTTATTTATCATAAAATTAGCATGGCATTTGAACTGGAACTAGAATTAGCCTCAGGAATAATGAAATCATATAAGATTGCAAAAGTTTTGTTTACTTTCTTTAAAAGGAGGTAGATATAACCAAGAATTTGATTATCGAGATCCACTCTTTCATAGTAAAAGGAGAACTTTGTTTTTCCCCCTACTTTTCTTCCAGTTCATTGTTTTCTCTCCATGACACCGCTGAATTTGGTATAAACTGGCCAACCAAGGCCTTGCCTCCCTGCAGTAGACCTCACTACACATCAGTCTGTAGCAGCTGGGTTGTAGTTAAGATTTAAAAAAATCCACACCTTTTGAGAGTTATTTTCTATTTTTTCTAATAAATAGAGAAGGTCAGCTGGACTATAACAGAAAGAGCTGATGCATTCCATAAGTTTGCCCTATAAGAACAGACAATAGAATGGGTCTCTGTACCTAAAACAATACAAAGAATCAAAATCTTGTCTAAGGGGAGCATTTAGAAGGCAGACACTTGCTTTAGGGATTTTTGACCCACAGATTTATTCTTACTTAATTCTCTCCAATACCTTCACTGGTCCTTCTGAATCTTTTAAGATTCTCCTTAAGTGTTTTGTATTATGCTTTGCACTAGTGATACGAATACTTCATGCTTCACTCATTCATTGATACCCACAGTTCGCCAAGCGTGCCCCACTCCAGATTCTAATTCCTAACCTTGGAAACTTCTCAAGCTTCAAAACTCACCTGAGTTTTATATTCCTCAAGCACTACCCCAAACTCCCAATATAGGTAAAGTTTCCTCTCCTGGCACCCTCTGCACTCTGAGGATACCTGTAGTGTAATACTTCATGCTGCATTGTAATGCCTGTGTACTGTATTTGTCTGTCTCCCTCACTTTGCAGAGATAGAGAATTTGCCTTTTAACATGAATTCGCTTGCTAAGTGAGTAAACGAAAAGATGAATGCATGAATGTATGGATGAACCAATGAATGATCTCTACTCTGAAGAAGTCCACTCTAGCCTGGAAGGCAAATAAATAATTGGCTAATCAGTAATTAGTCAATGTATAATAGAGATGGGACACAAAGGGGGAGAGAGCATAACATGAGCAGAGATCAATGTCTTTTTCATTTATGCCTTTTTTTTTTATGTCTGCTCTATTGTTTGTGTTCAGAGGAGCATTTAAACTCACTGTTGGATGATCTATGAACAAAACCCTGATACATTCTGAAGAGAGGGTTTCTGTAAATGTACTAAGGGAATACAACAAGTAAGAACATTAGGTACAGAAAATACTGCCGGCTGCCCAGAGCAAATATGTTGTGAATATCTAGACAAGGAGAATTTCCACACAGGCCTAACAAAGGGAATAATAAAGCCTTCAGGTTATTACAAGTTATTTTTAGTGTCTAGGAGACAAGTGGTGTTATATGTTGCGACTATGGGAATTCCAGAGAGAGCCATGATCAGGAACCTTCACAAACACTAAATGAGAAAATAGTTATAGGATCACCCTGCTTCAGAGCGCTTAAACAAAATTTCCAGAGGCA
Source organism: Miniopterus natalensis (assembly GCF_054644295.1). NCBI lineage: Eukaryota > Metazoa > Chordata > Mammalia > Chiroptera > Miniopteridae > Miniopterus > Miniopterus natalensis. The sequence continues at coordinate 47,926,736 of NC_142088.1, read as the reverse complement.
ATGTCTGCAGGAGGAATTTCTCAATATTTGATCTCTATATTGTATGGTATGACCTGTGGATAATTAGGTTTGTTATTAAGAGCTAAAAGGGCACTAAAAAGAAGACAGAGCGATCCTACTGACCTCTTCTTTCTAGTTTTCCATCTCATTCTTTTTCCAGTCCCTCATCATTTCTGGCCAGAACCATAGCCAGCCACTTAAGTGTTTTATCTGCCTCCAGAACTGCCTTCCTATCACTGTATTTGTCACATTGTTTTTTAAAAAAAGATCCTTTATATAACAAGATCCAATTCCAATCTTCCAATGTCTTAAAAAGGTTTTTTGCCTGCACCATACTTATCCAATTGGGGTACTTTGGAGGCTGTGAAGAGGGGCATTGCACAGCTTGGGTGAAGTATGAGAAGCTGTAGGAAAATTATGAGGTCTTTTTGTGGGTCTCTTAGTCCCTCAGTGCTAAGTAGTTTAAAACATTTTTTAAAAATGTTAAAACAAATATTGGAATACTATGAAGCTAAATGCAAAAGTCACAGGGATTTAAAGAGAAAGTATGAGACCCTAAAAGAATGCTTTTGATGGCAGCTATTGCATTTTACTCAGACCCCCAAGGCAGTTATGTAAAAACGGTAGTAAAGAACCATCTAGAATGGAAAGTTTCAGCAGCTCCCCCACCTGTGATGAGCCCCTGCCCAGCCTAGTCTCATCCTGGTCCAGGAAACCACTTGTTCTCATAAGACACATGGACTTTTGTGCCTCTAGAACTTTGTTCTTGCTGTTTTCCTACCTGGGATTATCACCCTTTCCCTTGTTCACTCGGCCAACTTCCCCTTCAGCCCTCCCTCTCCCTCCCTTACTTCCTGACTGCTTTACTTAGGCTACTGCCAGAGCCCTGACCCTAGTATTTGCTACCAGTCTTCTGTGCAGTTTCTAAAATCTCTTAGTTTTTATATATCCATATGATAGTTACTGTCTACAAATAATAGAATTTTTAAGGTAAAAGCAATTGCAAGTAAAATTTGAAGCTATCAAAATGGTGCCAATACAGTGGACTCTTCATTTACCATTATTAAGCTCAGTTTACTAAGTTAAGAAGTACAAAATGCCAAGGGTAGAAAGCCTCATTACTACATAAATATCGAAGTAATATATCAGAGCACGGCATGTACAATTTCCCATCTCAAATAGAGACTGCTCAGGTCTATTTACAGCTGACTCATGGTCATTACATAGCTATCAGCTCACACAAGGAGGTTATTTACAAATTGCTAGAGTGTTGCTTGCAGTGATTATAATTACAGAACAACTTTATTAATTCAAAATCTTCAATGCTTGGTATGGAGATTCGGGTCTAGTCTACCTTTATATTGTAACAGTTTATGAAAAGATTTGCTAATCAAATTTACTAAATAATTTGTTTGTAAGAAGAAAAAAAAAAACACCTGTTTACTTGACACAAATTTTAGAGCCATGAATTCCCAAGAATGTAAGTGAATTGTAAGCAAAAGCTAGGTACTGCTTAGGTTGGTATTTTAATGTAATAAGTACAAATCATTTTCCCTTATTCTTTAAACCATGACTCTTGTTAGACAGTACCTTTTTATCCTAGTTCAACATGCAATATTTATTTAAAAACAATAAAATATTGTTCCTAGGAAATACATTGGTTTACTCTGACTTCCCATCATCTCAGTCAGCTCTTTTCCCCAAGTCAACTGATTTATCTGACTCTACTTAGTAAAGTTAAAAAAGAAGGCCACAGTTAAGAGTAAATACCAATTAGTCATCTAAGCTTCAATAGACGCATCCATTATAACAAAATACCATGCTTTAATAATGCAAGAGTTGGCAGCAAAACAATAAATGTCCAAACATGATGAATAGCAGGTTAACCACCTCTACAAGAATGGGAACAACAATGCCAAGTTAGCCCATTTTCCATTTTTGCTCAGTCTCGTAATAGACAAAATCACAGTCTATAGCTTTATTTATTTGTGAGGGTCACCCAACATCTCAAGATAAATTGGAGTGCAAATAAATGCCTTACCTCTCTTGATAGTCATTCATAGAAAAAAGAATGTGTTTTATGGTGTAGAAAAGAACCTTAAAAACAGTTGAAATTGATAGTAAAATCATGTCCTACCTGGGTAACTTTCTCTGTCACATTGTGTGTTCGATCTTTAACCTTGGGTGCAATAATGGTTTTATCTGAAGAAGGAGGGGATGTATTCTTTTTTTCAGTTTTGACATCTGAAAAATTCAGAGTGAGCTGTGGAATCTTGTTAATGGTGCTGTATTTGTTGAGGTTTGAATCCGATGTGGATCCCAGAAGGCTTGACTTGATATGGTTAAAAGGCCCTAAAAAAATTGGAAAGTATTTGTAAAAGCAATATCAAGAGAAATAGAAGAAGAAAAAAAATAGTCCTGAATGACCTGCTGGTGATCCATAACTAATATGCCCCTGACTCAGGTGTGACTAAATTTGGTAGTTAATACCTGAACACAGGGTTTAGGGTCACTGACTGCTGAATGGAGTGGCACATGGGTATCTGAGGGTAAGGTGGGGTCTAGGTGTTCATCCAGAGAGCACATGGAGGCTTTAGCTATTTCTCAGCTTCTTTCATCAAGGGCTGAAATAAAAGAAAAAAACCCCACTCTCTGTCATGGGCCAAATTCTACCTCCAAAGTTTCTCAAGAATTTCATTTTATAATCCAGGGATTATTCAAGGAAGGACTTGCCTATGGTTAAAATCATGTTGGCCATATTTCTGAATGGGCTGTCTACCTTGCTCCAATTACTATTATTTTCCTCTCTGTGCCATGACAGGTGACAAGTCAGCTGGGTTCTTCATATGCTTCTACTGCCTCTATGAGATATTTCTGCAGAGCTTCCAGAACAGTTAAGCCCAAATGGAGGAATTTCAGATAAGACTATGAAGGGCAAATGTCTTTCTTTTTGTGTGTGTGTATGTGGACTCTATTGAAAACTCTAGGATCCTGTGTGGGATTTTAAAACCTTTTCCTTGGCAAATGATTTCCAATTGAAGTGACCATAACTAGGTAATAGGACATACCTGGAATTGGTAGTACCTTGTTATTTCTTTTTCTTTATTTTTTTAAACCATGCTGTATATTAGACCCCCAGAACTTATTCATCTTTTTAAATAATATTTTTATTGATTTTTAGAGAGAGAGAGAGGGAGAGAGAAACATCAATCAGCTGTCTCCTGCATGCCCCCTACTGGGGATCAAACCCTAAACCCAGGCACGCCCCCTGACTAGGAATCAAACCCGTAACCCTTAAGGTGCATGGGATGCCGCCCAATGAACTGAGCCACACCTGCCAGGGCAACTTATTCATCTTGTAGCTGGAGGTTTGTACCCTTTGACCAACCCTGATGACACCTCAAATTCCTTTCCCACAAATTATTTGACAAGGTGCCAGGACTCCTGACCCTTTGTTAAAGATAAGTACACTGACCAGCTATATCTTCTTTTGAGATGAACCTATTGTCTGCTACTTATGAAGATTCAGGAAATGCTCCAGAGGTTCTTGTACAATGGATAATGTTATGCAACTCTTAGAAATTAGCATCAGGAAGAACTGTAGAAAAATCTTGAGCCCAAGAGTATTATACAGTCATTAGCTTTTTACCTCAGAGAGTGCTTAAAACATAAAAACTGCATGAATGAATTTGGTAGTTAACACATTTTGCCTTATTTTTCTTTCTTGTTCAGAATGAAACTAACAGTTTAGGGATCCAAATGTACTTTATGCACCAAATGAGGTATAAACAGAGGAATATTATATTGATAGTTTGTATATTTTGGACCTCAACAACCAATCAACTCAGAAAAAATATTATGCCAAGAAAAAAATATTCATCATTTAGTTCATAGTTTCCTTGAAGAAAAATCACATTATATTTATTTATAAAAGTTATGTTTGATTATTATAAAAGTTTGAAGTTATTTAAAGATAATTTTTATTGAGGTAGCAACCGCTGTGTTTCTTGAGGTGCATTTCTATTCATTTCCTGAGTTTTTTCCTATGACGATGACCATGTCCACCTAGGTGAAAAATGCCACTTTCTCTGCACATTTATTGCCCAGTATGTTCTCATTTGCATATAGAATTTCACTCTTTTTTCTATTTATATGACAAGGGGAGGACTAAAATCCAAAAGTGGCACCAAACTGTTCTAGCCTTCAGGTAGGACTCTGACAGAAGGCCACTCTCCAGGTCTGTATAGAACTCTCCACTACATGTACTAATTTGTTACTGGGACAGAGTTTAGATGATGTTTCATTTTCTTGTGTCATTCTATGGCTACACTCCAGGTCTGTATCTTAATATTTACAGCTTGTAAAATTCCAGGACTTCAGATTTCTTGTTATTGTCTTTTGCTCAATTTTAATATATTTTCACTCCTTAGGTAATTTTATTGTACACAGGGATACTGGTAAGAGATTACAGAAGGTTAAGCTCATGCATAATTGTGTTTAAAACCCTTCAGCCCAATCTTCAATTCCCTTTCTCTGCATGTTGGGTTTCTGAAGCAGGTTATCTATAAAGTTGTTAAAAAAACTTGGTAAAAACATGGGTCATTTATGTTATAGCAGAAAGACACTGTTAAATATACTTTGATTATTCTGTGACCTATTCCAATAAACCCCACTGAATTGGCTACACCTCTACGCAAGTAGTCTCAACTATGAGAGTACTTCAGTCTAGGGCAGCGATTTTGAATAAATGTGCATGAGAATTTTTAAAACGTGCAACACCTAACTTTTTAGTCAGGGGCATTGACCTCTTTTCCCTTAGTTTATCAAATAAAGAAATGACAATAGCTAACACAACAACAGCCATACCTATTTTTTGTCAGATCAGCAAAAAGCATATTTTTGGGTGTGCCGCAGTGTTTTAGTAATTAGTTTGTGTGCCATGAGATGAAAAAGGTTGAAAATGCTGCTCTAGGGGCATTTGTGAAACATTTTTATTTGTCACAATGATGGGAGGTGGCTATTCTCTCACCTTGAAAAATTGTCCCATATGCCCCATGGGCATTCACGTAGGTGAAAAGCCTGTTTATAATGATCTGAACCTTGAACCTGTTTCACATGTAGAGTACAATGCACTTTTAACATGTTTTTAATTATGGAACTTTCCAGAGCTACAACTATCATGTAAAGGGAAGGTTTTTTACACTGTTTTATTCAGAACTTTACCAGAAGTTGTTCACCATTTTGGAAAATCATATCAGAGCTACACTATTTATGGCATTTGAGTTGTCAGTACAAAATTTCAAGCTTTAAGTCTGTGTTTGTAGTCACATGCAAAAATATGTAAGCAAAGAAATTTAAATCTTATTTTAACAGTGTTGATTGGATATTACTAAATTTGTAGAAATTATAGGAATCACATCAAAATCATTAATAAAATTTCTTTAAAATATTTCCTACTTTTGCTCTCCTATATATGTAAAATTATGTGTGATACAATGAAAAGAAATCCATGCGGTAAAAACTAAACATCTGAAATGAACTGTCTTGGGATTGCCTGTTAGTTTCCAATATACCCCTAATAACTCCCTAGAGATCTGCCATAACTTCTCCAGAATGCCTTGATTGCCATTTTTTCTTCCAATCCATCTTCTAGTTCCCACTGCCTTTGAAGACATGTGGTCTGCAAGGTCTTTTTTAAGTGTTGGAGGATCAATATATGTCCTGACATTCAGTGGGATTTCTTTCTTCTGTGCAATTCATTACTACCGCATGCTAGCACAGCGGGAGTCGCTTTAACGCTACGCTTAAAAGCAAGGGCCAGCTCAGCTTTGAAAATATTATGCTCCCTCATTTTCTCCCCACTTTATCTTGGTATATTATTCATAATTCAGCTTTCGTTTCCCACTGTTACTTTTTTAAGTGAGTATTTTTCCCCTCTTTATTTTATTATTTTTCCCCCATCACCATTTATCCCCATATGCCCTCTTCTACCTCCACCCACCCCTCTCCCCCCTGCAGTCACCACAGTGTTGTCTGTGTCCATGAGTTCTTACTGTTAAAATTCATAAGTATGTATAGATATGTCCAATGTGTTACTATTTATTCCAATTGTGAGTTTTATTTTGTTAGCCAACCATACTTTTGTGCTATCATTTTATTCAGTACTTACATGGAGAGTTTTCTCATGTTTTTAATCACTTAAAGCCGTTTTTTTCCCTTATATCTAATTATTGCATTATGTCTTCTAGTGTAGTTACATCTGAATATTAACATATTAAGATAAATATCATTTTATTATAAACTACTTTTATCTCTTATTTATATTACAGTTAAAAAATCACATTGTTCTTTTAGAACTAAGTTAAATTATTTCTGAATGTAGTTTCAGGATAGTAAAATGAGTATAAAAAATATTTGTTGCAACAAGAGGACGTTAGATCTGAAAGGGCTAAGATTTGGCCTCAGAGTATTACAAATGCATTGCAGTCTGTATTTTAGCTTCTCTTACTTACTGGTGGAAAGTCTTTCTAAACTGGCACTCTATTTTCTTGTGTGTGTGTTTTTTTAAGCTTTTAGAATTAGAGATTTAATCTAGGTTACCTTTTAAATCTATCCATTTAAAGAATTCAACAAAACAAAATATTTCTTAAAGTAATTCATGCATGCTCCTTAGACAAGACTTTCACAATTTATTTTACCCTGTATAACAGATGATTATGTTCCTTTCCACTGACGTTGAAGCAGATATTTATATGCAGAAGTCTGTTAGAGTCTTCTAACAGATCAGTGTTGGGTTAGGTAATTCTAAAATCTATTAAAATTCTAACGAAAAAGTTTCCAACACTTTAATTAAAGATAGGCATTAGCAATATCTTTATTTTACCAACTGTGAACCAAAGCAGACAGACTATGAGGCCAAAAAGAAATAGGAATCTAGAAATCAGAATACAGGGCTTCCTACCTCCTAGGTCTATATTCAGAGAGGCCTTGGCTGAGGATTTAAAGGTGCAAGGCAGCCTCCCTGAGTGATCATGAACAGTTGGGGTTTAGGATTCTAATGAAAGAAAGGAGAATAACCTGAAAAACAAAGTTAAATCAATTTAAAGAAAATAAGTGGGCAGACATAAAGGGAAATAATTGATTTAGTAGACAGAAATGTAAAACTCAAGAGTCTATAGAAGGACTCAATATTTTTTAGAGAAATATTTGCAAAATGGATGACTGGATTAAATTTTCCAATATACTTGGAGGAGGTGGAAAACAGGTGACCAAGAAGACTAAACCAGCAGCTACGTAAAGCTCTAATATATTACAAGTGTCTGATTAAATATAAAGTAGGCCAGGTTCCAGCTATAAAGAAATACCCTGCATTTAGAAATTAAGCTAGAGGCAACAGCAAAAATTGGGAAGAATTTTAAATTTATCATGAGTTACAAGATACCAAAGGAGAATATGTTTTCTTTTAGGTGGTGATGGAAATATAGTTAAGGACATTCGATATAATATATATAATATATATAATATAATTATATAATTATATATAATATATATCTTATATGTTATATATAATTATATATATATATTATATATATAATTATATATATATATATTTAAAGATCATTGCTCTTGAGGGCCAAATGGGTCAAGGGGGAAGGAAATTAAAAAGATCAAGGTTGTTTTCAACTCACCAGGTGTTTGTACGATATTTCCTAGGGCACTGAGTTTATTTTGCTAAGGTTTAATGAAACCTAAGTCACTGAAGTGACAACATTAAAGAAAATGCAAGAACAGTGTTTAATAATTGAAATTTGTTAAAGAACATTGTCAATAAACAAAAGGACACCCCACTAACACTAGAAAAAGATAAAAAGTAATCATATTATTTGTAGTCAATATCTATATTGTCTGTTTCAGTGCCCGGCATATAAAATTTACAGAAGAAAACCATCACCATTGAAAAATCAACTTGCAAATCAACTTATAAAATCACAAATCCTCAGTAATCACCAGTGTAACTTATGAGAATCAGTTGTGTCAGATCAATTGATTTCCATTGTGAGTCTGATAGTTTTTGTGGCTATAGAAAAGGTAAAAGCTGTGATAAATCTTGAGAGTAGTTTTCTTCTGACTCATATGCCAGATTCTTAGACAAGTTAGAAACTGAACATACCATTGCCAGTGGGATGCAGTGTTACAGGGGATGAGAAGGAGGTGGAAGCACTAAAGGGGTAAAATTATATGAGTGACTTATTTACTAAGTAGGGTAAGGGGTTAATTGTTATTGATGACTTGAAAAGCATAATAAGCAGATAAACCACTTAGTTGGAGGTAGAAATCTGTTTATGTGTGATTGTAGGATTAGGTTCACTTCTTACATGTTAGAGAATTCGTGGAAAAATATAATGTGCACCCACACACAACAATAAACAGCAGATGCAATTTATTTAACGTTGTCACTCTGATAACGAGTTACACTTTTTGATCTCTAAAGTCTAATTTTAAAGAGTCAGAGCGCTAAGGGAATTTATTAAAGGGAAACAAAATTGATCCCAAGGAAGAAGGGTAAATGGAAATTATTCCATTTAGAAGAAAAGATTGAGTATCAATTTGCTGTTTTTATTCTGTGATATAACATCAAGATTAGAAGTGGCCAGCTAGCATCTCTATCCAACTCCAGATAGATGAAGGGGAATAAATTACATTTCAGCAAGAAGGACTTAGCTTCGCTCTTTGTGTAACCGGCAGTAAAACAGATTTCCCAAGAAAGTTCAAGAATGGACTCCACTGGAGATAAAGATGCCTCTAGCACCTGTGCAAGGGATTTAGACAACAACCTTGCCTGAGGGGAATAAAACAGATGATCTTGAAAACCTTCCAAATGCATTCCTAAATTATTTATTTTATTTTGGTAAGGAAATAATTTGTGATTGAGTTAAATATTGAAAAAATAATTATGCAAGTATATACAAAGAAGTATAGAAATTTGCTTTTATTTTAAAAATTTTTTAATTTAAATGTAGTTTAGGACCCCTCCCCCCAAATTTAAAAAGCACAGTTATTGTATTGTCCTATATCTAAGTAGTATATTAATTGCTCTGTGAATACTTAAAGGAGGCAGGCACTTAAATATTTTTCAAATTGTTTTTAAAACCAGAGCCTGAACAAATAATGAAGACTTTGGAGGGCACAGGTACATTGCATTTTTATTAAATTTGCATGTGTTTTAACTAAACTGGGAGTTTACCTTCATAAAAATTAATATACAAAAACTTTCTACAATGGTTTAGAGTTTCTTAATTCCAAATTCTGACTTTATGATTCATTTTTGTGCAAAGACTGTTGCTATTTTAAAATGGGGGGCTGAGAAAAAAAGGTTGGAGAGTAACTGGATTTGTTTATGAGACAAAAATAAAATTGCTGTGGTTTGAATGACAATTCTGCAAACTACTAGTTTGGAAGATAAGCTCAATTTTTTATTTATTGAGAGAAAATTAGATTCATTTCTCACCGCATTTAAAAGATTACTGGAAAATTAATGTCTAATAATTTATTGTTAATTGTTAAAGCTAAAGCCAGCTAGATGTCACCGAGGCAAGTTGGTGAGAGTTGTTTGTATTCTGTTCCTTGAGGTGATGTTCTGAATGATATCAACTCAAATCACCACCCACAGCTGACACTAATTCCCTTCCTTTTAGAAATCTTAGGCCAAGGGTAGAATATGCATGCAGATGAAATCTCATCCCGGTTGCCTGCATAGGCCCTTTTTGAAGTGCTTACAAAATAAAACTGGGATGGAAAGAAGTTGCCACAATTTCCCTTATTTTCAAATTATTCTGGGCTGCTGGCCAGAAAACATCTTTAGTTTTTAGTGATATTAATTCTTAACAGTCACCAGCTCTGAATTAATTAGAGAAACAATTGAGAAATCAATATCCAAAACTTCACAGTGATTAGAGAAGCAGTGACATAGGAAAGAGATCAAAACAGTGAGTTCTAAGTAATGATGGTTACTGGTGGAGACGTGTCCATGCAACACACATGCACAAAACGAGTCATTGTCACCACATGCATACCCACAGCAGCATGCATGGTCTATGTTAAAAGACTAAGCCCCACAAGTTTTCCATTTGATGAGAATATAGGATTATCGTATTTTGTGATTCCTTGTATCCACTCCGATCTAGTAGAAAAACAGAAGTGAATTTCAGATTTTTAGCCAAATCCAGATTTATCCAGAGGTATTTCTCAGTTAACCAGTACCCTGTAGTAGCTGTAGGTCATGCCGGTGATTTCCGACTAATATAAGACACCATTCAACATGATTGAAATGTAATATAGGAAAATAGAAAATGACTATCATGCATGTACAGTTTACTACTACAGTAAGCTTAAAACCATACCCCCTGCCATCCAGGAACGTGAAACTAGTTTTAAGGAAACAAAAGAAGGAACAAGTGAAGTGATGCTGTCATGTAGCACTTTGCTTATTTAATCTTGAACTCAGAAAATATTTTTTTTGGCTGAAATAGCCTTATGCACCTCTTTCACACTGGAATATATTTAGCTTGAGATTTGTATCTTTCCAAATGACTTAAATATTTAGGAAGTATTGTTTGTCCACCTAGGCTTATCCTTCTTGCAGGGTTGGGGGGGGTGGGGAAAGTTCATCACATGACTGAGAAAGGAACAATGTCTCCAACCCAATCAAGCCGTGATGTCTCCACCAGGGCCCGGCCTCGCTAAGGGAAGCATGATGTGGCATCGGGCAGGGCATACAGCAGGCAACTTAACATGCCAAGTAAAGGGGCACGTTGCGCTTCAGATGTTAACATTCGAGTTTGTACTTTACCTTTGACACTGCGACCATTGTCTGTTTTCAACACATAAGGATGAAAAAAGAAAGAAATATAAAAAGACTAAAATTATGTTATATACACTGAATTACCTCTGTAAAAAACAATCAGAAAACAGAATGCAATGCTTGAAAATTTATCCTGGAAATTAACTACATTTTGTACTATTCAACCAAGTAAAATGCATATGCTAGAAATAATATCTGCTGTCATAAATGTTCATGTTAAAATATGTGAAACATTTATCTCACTTATTAAGTGGATTCCAAGATACAGATATTGTAATAATGATCGTTTGGAGAAAGACATCCTCAGCTGCCTGCAGTTGTGATAAAAACTTTCAACCTTGTCAGAAGCCAATTTTACTGTTGCTTCAACTATCATTGAAAAGACAGGCTACACAACATTTTGCATGTTAATTTTTTTGAGTAATTTCACCTAGTATGTTAATAAGAAAAAATATTTCTAAGACAACATTCTAACTTATAAACCAACTTGCATTATTAATCGCAAATTTATTATTTGTCCCTTTCATAAACGTTCTTTAATGTATATTTTGAAAATGCCAAACTGTACACAAAGAGTCATTCTTAGGCAAAAATAATTGTAAGAAATCAATGAGACATTTGACTGTTCAAAGGTAATGTAAGGTTTTAAAAATTATGTTGTCACAATGCACTCTGTATAATACCTAGAATATTTAAGAAATTTGTTTACATTAAAATTGGCTGTTTTCAAATCTCAGAATGGAGTGTTTCCAGATTTATTTTGAGATTAGTATCTGACTCTTCGTTACATATTTGCTACCAACAAAATATGCATTACTAGTTTTTAAACAAACAAGCTTAAAAATAAATAAAGTCATGTCAAAGCCATTCAAATATATCCAAGATTTGAAAAATCTCTTGAACATTTGTTCATATCGCTAATACTGTGCATATTTAAAATCTTGGGATATATTATAATTGTTCAAAGCTTACAATTGAAGCAATTTCAATAGTGGGGTATATTGAATTGCTAGTGTAGTCATTGCCTTGGACAGAGATACACAAATAAAACTATGACCTTAGATGACTACTCTCTACCCACTTTAAGGGACCATTTAAAGCAAATAGGGACAGTGGAAGAGGCCTTGATTACGTAGAATTAATTATCCCCACCAGAAGCTGGGTTCAAAAATCATTAGTAAAATAACAAGTGCTTTCAAGAGTTTAAAAATTATAATTCTACTCCCCAAACCTGAAAGTTATAAATAAAAATTATTTTCAAGTTAAAAAGGGAACTGACCATTATAGAGTCACAGTATATAGCTCATGCTGAGTTGAGGTTCTAAGGCAGAGCATGGGTCCCTGTGTTGGCTCTAGCTAGGTCTGCTGGTTACCCCCCCACGACAGTGTACGTGCAGGTGCTGGAGTAAGCACTTAGAGTCTTGTAGGAGTTTGCCAAAGGGAGTTTACAACTTTCAATCTAATAATAAAGCAACTGGGGTTTATATTTTGTGTGTCTATTTTTTAAATTTCATTTTTCTAGTAGTGTATTTTTATTGTATTTACAAATGTATTGGTTCATGATGGATTAGATTAAAAATTCACCACAAATGGTTCTAAGGAACCTGATAATGCAGATTAAATGAAAGGATCATGTAAAATATTATGTATGCACTATTTGCAAATTGCTTAAAGGTCTATAAAGATAGCCAATATAGGAGGAAAATGCTCTTCTTAAAACAGGAGACAACAATATGAATTCAAAATCTGGTGCATGTGGGGTGGAACCTGTTAACCAGTTATATGAATTCATAAAACTAAAGTCTGTTTTAAAAGCTTTCCATCTTCCTTTATCAGTGGCTCAGTTGCTAAAATATATCAAAGATATAACCTTAGGAAGTATAGTGTTCTATGCCAATTGGTGATTTGGTAGCTAAAATCATTCTAAAGCTGAAGTACAAAATGCCCAAAGAATTTATCAGACATTAACTGTAGCATCTGCAAGAAAGTGACACATTTTTTGACAATAGCATGAGTTGGATGGGGGAAGAAAATTGAAGATGATCCCAACATCTCATGTCCATGTATAGAACCCACACTGAGAAGTCAAAAAATGTTAAATCATCCTTTCCCATAATTGCATCAGTAACTGTGCACTAAATGGAGATCACATAAAATTGAAAACAATAAAGTTAAATCATGAAATCTGATCTAATCTTCTCAGTACCACTGTCAAATCACAGGCTAAGTTTGTGTATGTATAATGCACTGATTATGTATCATTTAATACTCATGTTTACTGTTTCTGAATGTTATTATACTGTAACTCAGCTTCCAGGCAATAAGGCCAATCTCTGAGAAGTCAGTATAATTTCTAAAAATGACTACACTAATTGGATTAACCAACTAAAACATATGTTGGTCATTTAAATTACTTTGTTGATTTTACTGTTTTTCAGCCATAAGATCCATTGCTCAAAGATCAAGTTTCAGAGCTCTCATTCCATCAGGTGATATCGAGTATGAAATTACTACATGGTTTAGGGCCTTAGATTATTTTCCAGTATCAAAATTGTCCTTAATTTTATTTCTTTTCTCCTTTTGACATTCTTTGGACTACAGATCAAAATGGATGTGCTAATTGCTCTTTGGCCATGTAGAGTTCCTCAAACCTATCTTATAGAAAACCACTTCTCTTTCAGTGGTACTGATTTTTCTCTCTGAATTTTTCCTGCCAACTCATTTTCTTTCACCTCTCCTACCTTCTCTACTTCACAGTGCCCTTTAAATATAGATCCCCACATGGTTCAATCCTAAGATTCTAGTTTAAATTTTAGAGCATTATGGGGCAGGTAACTCATTTCCTGATGTGTGTGTTTTTGAAACATAATTCACGAGCATGGTCCCCTCAATTTTAACCAGCACTTACTGAGATCCTGTCATGGCATAAGCAATTGTTCTGGATACTGAGGCTGCAAAGCTGACTATGCCAGAACTCCTGTGCTGGAGGAGCTCATAGCAACATAATTACATACTTGCACATCTAACAGGAATGACCCAGATATACAACGCACAATAACATAGACTGCATTAAATGCTCTAATACATGTAAACACTGCTTTGCACACTCGGGTGCAAGCTCCATCCCTCTGGTTTGAGACGGGGAAGTGGGCCCTTATGGCTATGGAACAGAGTTGGGAAGAGTATTCCTGGCAGAATAAAGTATTAAAGCCAAGAAAATGTATGATATATTTTTGGAGAAAGGTAATTAGTTTTGTGCAGGATTAAAATAGACTACATAGGAGGGGACGGAGCCTTGAAGAGGCTGGACATGAGACTTAAAAAAATAACAGTGACTAACTGGCAAACTACGTAGCCCCCTTCACTCAGGAGCCCGGAATAGGATTTCTGATTTACGAAGCAGCAGCATGAGTGATGATGGGCCCTCGCAGGAAGGAATATCACAGAAAGGACAGTGGGTCTCTCAAGAGCCCAAATCCGTAGGATTCAGAAAACTGATGTATCCATGCAACAGGCACTCTGAATCTCAGACCCCCTGGGAAAAGTTCAGTGACTCAATAGACCCTTTCCATAGCAAGGTTTCATGGAGCAGGAGTGAGGGAAGAAAAACGAACTGACTCTGGGTTCTGGGTTTAAGGGCCAGCTCTGACACTCTACAACTTTGAGCCAGTTATTTGTTTAGCATATCTATGCCTCAGTTTCTTCATTTATGAAATGGGAATTAATAATAGTCCCTAACTTACAAGGTTATGGAAACTAAATGAGAAGTAATGTGTACCAAGCAGTTACACTGCCTCTCACATAGCAAATGCTCAACAAATGTTATTCATTATTGTGTTAATGATGCATAGTTTTTGTCAATGCTTTTTATTAATCCATACTTTCATTACTAACGAATGTAAGAATGTGAAAAAGAAGCCAAGGAGAAACAAGCGATTCTGACTTTGCGTTTCATTTGAGACCAAGAGTTTTTTGGCCCTAAGCTTTTCCCTTCCCCCACCTATTCCCTCCCTGCCTTTAATCAGCTCATAGCTTTCTGATCACTCAGTATGTAACATTTCATACACCTCTTCCTTCGGAAAGAGTTGGTCACTTACACAGTCCTGTGAAAGCACACAGTGTTTCTTCCAGAGCTTGACTATTTGCTAAGTGTAACAAAAATGATTACTATGCTTGAGATGATAGTGTCACGACCTAAGCACATCTTACATTACGCATTAATTCACTAAACTTCCATAAAGTAGGCAGATAATGGCTATCATACTATTTCAGAAACACAGATAAAGAAGCCAGAAGAAACCAAATTATTCACTGAGGTTCAAAGAAGAAACCAGTAACAACT
This sequence comes from Miniopterus natalensis, assembly GCF_054644295.1. Classification (NCBI taxonomy): domain Eukaryota; kingdom Metazoa; phylum Chordata; class Mammalia; order Chiroptera; family Miniopteridae; genus Miniopterus; species Miniopterus natalensis. Next base: position 47,911,533 of record NC_142088.1, on the reverse strand, counting down.
CTGAATGTAGTACTCATATTTTTTAATAGCCTTTGCTCACTTTTCTTCCTCTAAGGCAGCGATTTTCAACGGGTGAGCTGCAAGAACTTTTAAAAGATGCACTATGTATTCAGGGGCACTATCTCTTTTCCTTTAGATTGTCAAATAAAAAAATAACAACAGCCAACACAACAATAGCTGTCTGCTGTGAATGAATCAAAATTATACCTATTTTTTTTGTCAGGCAAAAAATTTATTTTTTGGTGTGCTGCAGAATTTTGGTAATTAGTTTTTGTGTGCCATGAGATGAAAAAGGTTGAAAATCGCTGCTCTAAGGCATAAGGATTAATGTCCAAATTAAAAACAACATGAAAATTCCCTTTCATTGCCCATAAATTTATGCTTTCATATTTAAAAACCCCCACAAACATACCTTCACTGGCATGTCGGTCTCTAAATACGTTCTTGGGGTGGACACTGAATCCTTCTATATCATGAACAGAAGAAGCCCTCCGTATGCTACAGATGCTTTCCTTCGATCTGGAATGAGTCAGCTGGGAGGTTGACTGCAGCATGTCAGGGTAGAGTCTGTCCCATTGCCTTTTGGGAGAGGAATGGTCAAGAGGTCCAGATATATTCACCAAGGGGGAGCATTTGCTGGGCTGTATCAAGGCTTTTGTATCATCTGCTTCAGAGGGGCTGCAGCTTTCTTTTGTGGGAGACTTGAAGTGCTTCATGGCCACTGAATCGTCACTGTGCTTAGATGAGTCAATTACAACCACATCGGGGTCTTCTTGTGGTAAGGACTGCTTTCTGTAGGTGAGAACTCTCAGGCCAGGGAACTTGAACCCAAAAAGTTTCCCTAAAGTAAAGACAGAAAAGAGCATTATTAGAAGACAAAAGATATCTCTCTTAAAACAAACAAACATTTTGGCTCATATTTAAATGACATAAAAAGAGTTATTAATCAATACTTAATTTACAGTTCAAATGAGGGACATTGTAGAAACTTCTTTGAGAGTAAAACAAATGATTATAGAAGTGTAAAAAAGTAGTAAAATAATTTTACCATGTTTTTGATAGATATTCTCCAGGGACATGAAAACATTATTTGAATGACATGAGGGTTTTTGTTTTAATAAATTAAAAACATATATCCACTATACACCCATTCTTTAAGGGGATTTGAAGGATAGAGCATAGTTTAGAAAGAAAAAGAAGGGATGGGACACCATGTGTAAAAGGAACACAGAAAAGATTATAATGTACGCGAGTGTGTGTGTGTTGGAGGGCGACTGTACTGCCAGTAGGAGGGAAGGGAACGAGGTGGAGGTAAGGAGTTGTCCTGACGTATCTAGAAGGTTTCTGTTGGATAATAATGTGAGTTGAGTGTGGATGGAAAAAGTGGGGTCAGGTGTGTATGAGATGTCTCTCATTCCATTTGGAATTCTTGCAAGACTTTTGGTTTCAGAGAGAGATGTATGGTAAAGATAGGAATTTCTTTTTCCTGATTTCTTTGTTCTAAAATCTAAGAATATGGCATAAAATGTTATATATATCTCAGAGTCAATGATGCTTAGAAGAGGCAAGTAAATATAAACATTAAAGGGTAGATAATAAAAATTAAAATATTAGCTAAGAAACACAAACTCACTGGTAGTAAAAATGCAAACTGAGACAAGATTATATCATTTTTTACTCTTCAATCTAGCAGTAAATGAAAAAAAAAAGCATAACATCTAGTGCTGGCAAAGAATGCTGGAGAGCATTCTGACACTCCACTGGGGATTGCAAATTCCTACAAATTCTTTGGAAAGTCATTTTACAATATCTATTAAAAAACAACAACAACACTTTTCACTTGACTCAGCAATTCTATTTATAGTATATTATAAGACACAAAAACTGGACATAATCAGAATGTCCATTAGATGAAGAATGGTTGAATAAATTACGGCATTATTATACTTTGAAGCCTTATGATATTCGGTAAAAAACAAGAATATGTATATGTTTTGATTAGAAGGTTACACAAATGTAGTGTTAAGTGAAAATGAAAGTCTCAGCTTAAATGTGTTTATGATAATATTTTTTCATTAAAAATAACAGAACCCTCTATTAGTCCATATAAGTTGTATAGCAGTAGAGAAAGATATGGAGGAACATACTCCAGACTTTTAATGTTGATTGGTTAAGCTTTTCTAAGAATTGTCTACAAGAAAATTCAGAGTTTCTAATTCTAGTGCCAGCTCAGTAGCTTAGGTCCACGTCACCCATGGCTTTACAATTACACGTCACCCTTCTAGTTAGTCAGCTGGTGTCTTTGGGTTATTTATCTTCTTACATTCTCTAAGTGTCATGGGCACCATTATCTTTAATATATTTACTATGAATTTTTCCTCAATGCATTGAAGATGGTCTTAAAACATGAAAGAACACTGAAAACTTTTCTTCATTTTATTTGAGTATACTCTTCTAGTGGACGGTCTCATGCACACACACAGTTTCAATTCCATGTTTAATCCAGTGACGCATAAACTTGTATCTCCAGCCCAGACCTCTTTTCTTAGTTCCAAACCTTAGTTCCATATTTAATGGTCTTATCAACATCTTCATTTAGAATTCTTAATGATGCCTCAAAATCCCATAGCAAATCCACTCTCATGGTCTATCTTTCCAAGCCCAGACCTTTCTTTCAGTGAATGGCACTACAATCCATCTAGTCCTATTAGCCTGACCCTCGAAGGTCATGCTAGTTACTGTTCTCTCTCACTTCTATGCCCCCCAATATCTGATCATATCTAATTGTGTTCATTTCACCTCTGGAAAATCTTTTTAATGATAGTAATTCATAATAATCATTTTCACTTCTCTAACCTCCACTGCTCTCACTTTTGCTAAGCTACTATCAGTTCACCTAATTTCTTGCAATAAGATGCTAATTACTTTCCACATTGCATCATATTGTCTTCTTTTGTTTTTTAATTTTTTTTTTAATCCCTTTACCTGAGGATATTTTTTTCCATTGCTTTTCAGAGAGAGTGGAAGGGAAGGAGGGAGGGGGAAGAGAGAGAGAGAAACATTGATGTGAGAGACACATCCACTGGTTGCCTCCCTCACATGCCCCTACAAGGGTGAGGAGCGTTTTGCAACCCAGGTATGTGGCTTTGACCAGGAATCAAACCCGTGACCTTTGAGTGCAAGGGCCGATGCTCTAACCGCTGAGCCACACCTGCCAGGGCAGTCCATCCTTTAAAAAATATTTTCTATCTTTCAAGAAAAATTCACTTTTGATCATGTAGACTATTATTTACTCTTTCACTGCTCCCAGGAATTCCCTGCTTTGGGGATGAAGGCAACCCTACCTCCACTCCACAGCTTCATCTCTCCTCTTTGCCCCTGGGATCCAGTCATATGGACTTTATAATTCCTTCAGAGGCCTGTGCTTCTTCCCAGGCTTCCTGTGTTTGATACTTTTTACTCTTCCTACTAAGCACATCCTTTAGGTTTTAGTTCCAAAGTTGTCTCCTTTGAGGAGCATTTCCTTCTTTCTGAACTGGATTAGAATCCCCTTTGTACCTTTCACCACAGTTTACTAGTTGCTCATTTGTTGACTTTCTTATTTCTCTTCTTGAGTGGACTGTATGCCTCATAACGGAAGGGCCCCTGTCTGTTTTGCTCACCCAACCTCAGCTCTGACAGGATGCCTGAGCACAGTAAATACATTTTCACAAGCAGATGCTAAACTGAAAATGTGCTTCAATTTTTACTGTAGAAAAACTAGAAGATTTAATTGCTTTGACCAACTTAATTAAAGAATCTTAGCCTCCTGAAATTGCATTGACCCCTATTTACCAAAAAGAAGTTGAACTCGGTAGCTCATGGAAATGGTGAACTGTATACCATGTATTATAAACTTCATACAACTCTTATTGTAAATTTTGTCTTTTTTCAGTGGTTATTAATGGCTTCCATTCTGATCCTAGAGCATAGACAGAAGTGTTTTCAAACTCTTTATCATCCAGTGAATTTTGTGTAAAATACCAGTTACAGAAAATTTTAGAACTAAGTAGTTTAATTTATAATTGTAAGCTTTCATCTGTAAGCTAGTGAACTACTAGTTAAGAGTGTCAAATATAATTGAAATAGAATTTATCTTTCTGGTATAAGATCTGACCCAATGCACAGAAAAACCCCAAGTATGTTCAACATTAAACCCGTGATTAATAAAATGCAGAAGAGAGTAATGAATCTGTGCAAACAGGATTAAATAACAGCATATTATAATAACTGTTTTGCAAGCATCCTTACATAATTCTACCAACAACTTTTATATGCTCAAGTGAAATGCCAAGCTAAAAATTAGTGAACTGCATCAGAATCATTTGATTAGTTTTTAATGCACATGAAATTGAATATAAAGCAGTTTACAAATCAATTCTGCAAGCTTATTCAATGGACTGAAGGTCAATGCCTACTTTTATTCATTTCTCATCACTTACATTACTCTTTTCTTTTAAAAACAATTCACTGTCTTTCTTAAATTAATGATCATGCAAGGCATGTAGTTTGCTCCTACAGTTTAGTCATGTACAAGGTGGTACAGATGGTTTTTTCTGCATCACTAAGTTTATATGACCATGTTATAGTGCATTACAGATTTAGTTGTCTAACTGCCGTTCATCCGGAAGGAATACACATTGAGAATTTTGCTTACTGCTGGCACTTTCAGGCATGAAATATAAACCACTAAATGAGTGCAGTCCTGTTAGGGTATTAATACTGAAAAATTCCCTTGTAATTTAAGTCTCCAGAGTTTACTATATTTGTATTCTAAATTTAATAACTAAAATAGATACAATTTAGCCTCTTTACTAAAATGTTCAATACATTTGAAATAAACAGCTGAAGAATGTTTTCAACATTCTTCAAAATAAATATAAGCAGGGATAAACTACTTGCAGAACATAATTTTGTTTAAATACACCACTTTCATATAAGGAGAAATATAGTTTCTAAAATACATGAACTTAAAAGTAACAACTATGACAAGTTCTTTCTCTGGATATGTCACTTTGGTGGAGCTGCTAACTACAATTTAGAAGCTGCATCTCCATGTATCCTGTGTCATCGAACTAAGAGCTTTTTACTTCTCTCTAAAGAATGCACGTTGATCTCCCCATTGTCTTTTTCTTTGAAAAACTGAGAATTTTGACTTTAACCAGATATGGAAAGATGTGAAATACTTGGCCCATGGTCAAATAAGAAATCAGGGTAAAGTCAGAATAAAACAGTAGTTTCCCTGATTTAATTTCAGTTTGTCCAAAATTTGCTGTTTTCTTGGACCATAAACATCCACTTGAGAATCTAATGAGAATCATAACTCTTCTTGAAGTAAATGTAGATAAATTCATACATGCGATTTCATTTATTATCTCATAGGTTGAATAATAAATTCCCCTTCCCAAACCAAAACCCTTCCATTAACCTCCCCTAGAATTCCCTAAGAGAACTGACTGTTAATATTACTTCCAGTTTTGATGTATTTTGCTTATATCTTTGTGCTAATCACAGTTCTCACAAAATTATAATGATTGAAACTACATTTCTACCCTCTCTCTTAAGGTAACGAGACTTTAGAAAATGGTTTTGCTAAACTTTCCCAAATTGAGAAGATCTCATCAACCTGAACTGTTATGTATCTATATCTATCATCTATCACATCTATCATCTATCTATCTATCTATCTATCTATCTATCTATCTATCTATCTATCTATCTATCTATCTATCATCTATCTATCATCTATCTATCATCTATCATCTATCTATCTATCATCTATCTATCTATCATCATCATCTATCTATCGTCTATCAATCTATCTATCATCTATCAATCAATCTATCTATTATCTATCTATCTATCTATCTATCTATCTATCTATCTATCTATCTATCTATCTATCTATCTATCTATCTACCTATCATCTATCTATCTATCATCTATCAATCTATCATCATCTATCATCTGTCTATATCTATTATCTATCACCATTATCTATCTAATCTCTCTCTCTCTCTCTCTCTCTCTCCATCTCTATCTCCATCTCTCTCTCTCTCTCTCTCTCCTCTTCGAGCTGATTCTCATCTACTAGAGTTTGGAAGAAAACTATTGTGCCAATTTGACTTCAAACAACTCTTCTATTAGGAATATACCTAGGAATGTTAGAAACAATAATATTTCTTGCAGAAAAACAATATGTTTGTAAAATCTTCCAAATATTCCTAATCACTGAGTTTCCTCACAACTACAAATTCCCAATAATTCCCTTGATTCAGTTTCTCATCATTTGTACAAACTCTTAGAACTTTATTAATTAAAATCCAGTTAAATATAAATTAGAAGCATTTTACTCTTGCTTGTTTCTGCTTAGTTGAATTATAGACTGAAAAGTAGAGAGAAACTTAAGTTCAGTCATGCAACTTAGAAACTATAGTGGCATAAGGACAGGGCTTAAGTGTATGTGTGGCAGGCAGTAGAGTGACGGATGTTATAAAGGCCATTAATAGAGACATTTCCCCTTACAGAGGATTAAGGGTGGTGAGAACTGTCTTTGTTTGGATCCCTGAAAACTGACTGTGCAAAATGTTCCAGGGGTGTTCTCAGGAGATATGAGGAAAGGAGGAAGGCAGGATTGGGCAGAAGAAGGCCCACTATTAATGCAAATGCAGCTGAATCTTCAGCAAGTCCTCCTAGAGCTCTGCAGCTGGAAAGCCCTTCAAAGTTATGCCAAACTAAAGCAGGGTTATCTGGACTTTGGATCCCTTCAACAGCTGTCACTGGCTCCTGCCAGGCCATGGGAAGGGCCATGATGTTGGAGAAGGCAGTTGCCTGCCTTTGGCATTTCCCAGGGAGGGGCAGAACCATGTACCCTCAGCAGGTGACATTCCAGCAGCATGGCCCCAGCCCTGAGAAAGGTGTCTGCTGAGCGGCACGGTGTACAGTACAGAGGGGGAAGGAGAGGCAGCTTTTGGTCTAAAAACCCCTGATCTAAATTAACTCTACTAACAGCTGTAATCACACAAAATCAAAATTTTTGAATTAGTGTCACTGTACCTTTCTAAAATCAGGATATTCAAAAGTCTGACACTTATACTGGAAGCCCTTAAAATCACTGTGAATTTTTTTTCTCCAGTCAAATAGTTCTGGATGTGTAGAGAAACGTGACTTTAATTTCTGAGTCAGAGAGAGCACCTTTTCAAATTTTATGGGAGAAACAGGCAAGATAATCAACATATCTGTCTTTTCTTTTTAAAACATTTTTTTGTTAATCTTCACCTGAGAATATTTTTTCCATTGCTTTTCAGAGAGAGTGAAAGAGAGGGAGGAAGAAAAAGGGAGAGAGAGAGAAAAAGAGAGAGAGAAACATCGATGTGAGAGAGACACACATCAACCAGTTGCCCCCAGCACACACCCCGACTGGGGCAAGGAGCGAACTTGCAACCCAGATACATGCCCTTGACCAGGAATCGAACCCATGACCATTCGGAGCAGGCTGACGCTCTAACCACTCAGCAAACCAGCCAGGGCTGTCTTTCCTTTTTAGGAAAAGAATTTCCGTACAGGTACCTGGCAAGGAAAAGAGTCTTTCTTACTCTTAACTATATAAGTAGGTATACAGTCTCGCCCATGGGCTTTCAGACTAACCCAGACTATTGTCAAAGAAGGCAGTAAAGAGCAGTTAGGCTGGGAGAAAGGATCACTCCACGTTAACTCAGTACTGGCCTAGCTACCCTGATAGTGGCTGACAAGTGGAGCAGGGTGGCCAGTATGGTCCTGGCATTGTGACAACGCAAGATCACCAGGGAGTAGCCGACCTAGTACCCCTGAAGCTAAACATGGGACTCTAAAGGGGCAGATGTGGAGACTGAGACTCCTGGGACATTTCCTAGGGCGAGGGCATAGTGGAGAAAAAACAAGATCCTGCAACAAGGCAGGAAGCATAGGATCAAACTAGAATCTTGACCCAGCGTGGGTCCTGACCCAGTAGTGCTCGGCCCACCCGTGCGCACGTGGGCAAAGTCAAGGCTGCGGCCGGTCAGAGCGACCCCGGGAGCTGCGGCGGCAGGGCCTCGGCGCCAGGGCCCCGGAGCCTGGGCGCCGCCTCCAGCCTGGCCGCTCGTCCTGGGGGGAAAGGGGCGCAAAGCAGGGCCTGGGAAGGGACGGGGGCGGACGGGACGGAGCTCGAGGGTGCAGTCCCTCAGCGAGGGGCCGGCAGAAATGAAAGCACCACATCAGTGTTACTTCATTAGGTTTCTGTGTGATAGCTGCTTAATAAATCAGTGTATGATTTGCGAACACTGATGTTTTGTTTCTCTTCAATTGATTTCTTCCTTTTCGAAATGCCAAGTTAAACAATCCATTCCAGTTGTGTAAAAATAATAACATGTTCAGGATGACCGGGTAGTTATAATATGGACAGGGACTCTCTTCATAGAATATTCTAAATACAAATGGTACAAACAACAGTTACCCAAATGTTGTGTGGCTAGGGACTTTGCCTGACTTGGGGGTTGCTAAGTAACAGAAGCTTCCAAATGATACTCACATGAGGACTGTGGTGTGGATATGCTGATTTAAGTGATCATTAATGCTCACTGTGAATGAAGGGATAATGCATGCTTTATCTCCAACTACCAGCAATTTTCTTGATCTTAAAAATATAATTTTGCCCCAATCCTAAGGGGAAACGTGATATAAAATTGATTGCAACCTATGACTGAACTTTTCCCAGATTTCCATTAGCAGCCAGTCATGGTTCCTTTTTCTATATCAAATTTAATCTGTAAAAGGAGGAAATTTCCAAACACATAAGAGAAAACATTAGCTGCGTTGTAAAACCTTTCATTAAATTCATCTGAATAATAGATTGTTTCTAGGTAATGCTGGTTGAGAGGGAAATTCTATATCACTATAGCAGCCCTTCATCTTTGAATTAAAGGACACTTTCAACTCCAATGGTGAATAAAAACACCGAGACTGCCCTTTTATGAAACAGCTCTACAGAAAATGTCTTTGTTCCTTAGCTTGAGCTCTGAACATTGAGATACAAATTTGAGGGAGTAATGCAGCTATTCACGAAAACATATAATTTATGTGTCAATTATTTAAAATATTGAGTCCAAATCATAGAAATACATTTTTAATGGCTTAAATTAGCTGGATAATTCCCTAAATTACCAACTTTATTTTGTGTGTGGAGACAGTTTCAGTCAAAGCTTTTAGAGTAACACGAACTTTAATTTTAGTAAGAATGAAAGTAAAATTCTGCTTTGATTTGGGGAGTATAATTTTAATCATTTCAAAGGTAATGAAAGATAATTATAGTACCTTAATAAGATTAAATAAAAAGTTCCCTTGTGAAAATTACTGAGAATAAAAAATAATAGAAATTTAACTTTATTTTACTAAACTTTTACATTTAGTTTCACTTAAAATTTTTCTTTATAGTTTTATATAAACATTAATTAAGTTAGACCAGTAGTTTTCAAAATTTAGGTATCAGAATGATCTAAAGAGTTTGCTAAGGCACAGACTTAGCAAACTCTTTAGATCTGTATTTCTGTATTTCTGAATTAGCTGTTCTGGCGTAAGGCCCAAGAACATGTTATCTCAAACATGTATCTCAAACATGTTGTAAGGTGATGCTAATGGTCTCACACTTGGAGAATCACTGACTTAGACAATCCGGCTAATGCTGATTCAATAGGAGAAAAAAAAGCCTAATTACTCAGTGTAATAATAACATTCATTCCCATTAAGTACTTACTATTTGCAAAATGTTGGGGATACCGACCATGAACTAGAGCTGAACAAATTAAAAACACAGAATAGCCCTGGCTGGTTTGGCTCAGTGGTTGGGGCACTGGCCCTCAGACTGAAGGGCCCCAGGTTTGATTTCGGCCAAGGGCCCGTGCCTCGGTTGCAGGCTCAATTCCTGGCCAGGTTGGGGAGCTTGCAAGGAGGCAACCAATCGATGTGTTTCTCTCACATCAGTTTTTCTTTCTCTCTCTCCCTTCCACTCTCTCTGGAAAACAATGGAAAAAAATATCCTTAGGTGAAGATTAAAAACAAAAACTAACACAAAATGCATTCAGTTTCTGTTTGGAAGGATATTGTTAAATTCAAATTTTTTTAAAATCAAGAGGTTTTTTGTGAAAAGCAATATAGAGTTACCTCAAAAAATAAAAACTGGAGCTGCCTTATGACCCAGCGATTCCAATTTTGGGAATTTATCTGAAGAAACCCAAAACACTAATTCAAAAGAATATATGCACCCCTAGATTCACTAGAGTGTCATTTACAGTAGCCAAGACATGGAAACAGCCCAAGTGCCCACCAGTAGATGAGTGCATAAAAAAACTGTGGCATTTTTACACCACGGAGTACTACTCAGCTGTAAAGAAGGAAATGCTGCCCTGGCAGGGTGGCTCAGGTGGTTAGAGCATCGTCCTATACACCAAAAGGTTTAGAGTTCATTTGACTCCTGGTCATGTGATTACATACCTAGGTTGCAGGTTTGATTCCTGGTCAGGGCGAGTATGGAAGGCAACTGATAGATGCTTCTCTCTCACATTGATGTTTCTCTCTCTCCCCCTTCCTCTTTAAAAATCAATGAAAAACATATCCTCAGTGAGGATTGATTAAAAAAAATAAATAAGGAAATCTTATCCTTTGCAACAGCATGGATGGATCTGGAAAGCATTATGCTAAGTGAAACAAGCCAGTCAGAGAAAGACAAGTACCAAATGATCTCACTTACATGTAGAATCTAATGAACAAAGTAAACTAACAAAATAATAAGAAAAATAAGTTTTCTCAATCTCCCTCAAGATATTTTTAACAAATTATAATATGTGTCGTGTGTGTGTGTGTGTGTGTGTGTGTGTGTGTGTGTGTGTGAGAACCAGGCTGGTGATTCTAGATTCCTGCTAAGAAAGAGAAGAAATATAAAACTCAATTATACTTGTACATAATTTAAAATGAAGCTTAAAAAAATTTCATTTGAAAGAATAAAGGCAACATTTTCTTAAACTTGACAATTAACTTTGAAATTAATAGGGTAAGCTAGAATACTTAATTTGGTTATTTTCCACAGTGTACAAATATTTCATAGCACCAGATATATTAGAGCAAAACAACAACAAAAAACAATAACAGAGAACTCGTTTTCCCATTGCTATTATTTCCTTTAGCTGTGGCTTCCTTCTACTTGGTAGGAAAAGCACAGTTTTCTTTTCGAGTCTGTATCATTTCTATTTTTTAGATTGCAGAGTTTTTACAGAAGCCATCAGTGAGATAAATATTTTAACTATATCTTTTACTTGGTATTTATACTAGTTACATAGCAATTTGTTCACTCAGTTGTGCGGTATTTATCAATTTGATAGATATACTTATCAAAATAATACTCTCTACAGTACTTGCTTCATTCCAGGGACATAAGTCATCCATATGCGGCTGGTCCTATATCATCAACAAAGGATAAGTTTGTGAAAAACTAGGTCTTCCTAGAGAAAGCTATTCCCTTTTCCTGTGTAGAGTTCCTAACCCTGAAACTAAATAGCTGTCCTGAGAAATGATCCACCACTTCATTCAATTCAAAACAAGTCTCTAGGTGTCCATAACGCAGGCAGCCCCATCCATCACAGCCCTTCTTTATGATCCATCTTTTCTACCGTGCGTTTAGCTCCTTTTCTTTCACTTCATCTTCTCAGTTTATACTTCTTTTTCTTTTGTGTTTCTTGTGTTGTCACTTCACTTTTTTTCTTCTTTATTTTGTCTACAGTTCAGAAGAGACATTTAAATTTACAGGCACACACATCTTCTCAGTTGCCTTTTCCCTATTCTCATTTAAATCCCACCTCTAGGGGGCCCTCTTGGGGGCACATAGACACATGCACACTCCTTATTTAGATAAGGCATTAGATATTTTGAAGGTAAATGCTTCTGCAAAAAATATATCTCGACATTTAATTTTTTTTAATTTCTTTTTTTTTGGTTTATTGTAATGCCCACTCCTGGAACAACTTTGGAAATAGCCAATAACATTATTTTCTACAATTCTAATAAGTTACACTAAGTTACGCTTGAAGAAAAAAAATCAGCAGGAGTTTGCCAAAGATCAGGCATAATACAAAGTAGAAATTATCTAGAATCAGAAGTTACCAAGCATAATTTGTCTCTCATTTTTCTGCCCGATCTAACAATCAACTCTTCAAAAACTGACACCAAGTAAAAGGAAATTTAGAGTCTATAATGACAGAGGGGTATAATCTAAACCTAATATACTGGCTGTAAATAATGGGCCTTTGCAATGCCCTGGAAACAGTTTTACCTGCATGTTTATACTGTCTTCAATGATTCCCTGTATGAGTGACAGCTGCAGCGTGGGGGAACCATCCGTGTTCACAATATAAGAAACGATCTCTGCTAAATTTGCCATCACTTGCACATGAGATACTATTTTAATCACAGTATAGAGTAGCATAGATAATGTATTATATCCTAGAAGACTGCTGTATAGGTTATCTTCCATTCAAGGTCAAAGTTTCAATTCTCCATTTGCATTGTAGTTTGAAATCAATACTTTATTTATTTAAAAAAAATCCCCTCTCTGCCATACTGCTGATACAACCTTCCCCTTTTCACTTTCATCCATTTGATGAACAATGCAAGGCAACCATTCTATGGAAAAAATAATTCGTGAAAACAATGAAGAAACAAAGCCAGGCATCCCCCAAACAGATGATCTTATTAACATTTATGACCAAACTACAGGCTGACTTTACCTAAAGTATACTCTCAGGAATCATTCAATGATGACTGAATTTGTTGTGAGCAATATAAGAAAGCAAAACAGTCATCAACTTAAAATTTAGCAAAACTAGTACTGGTAGAGCTGAATAATTTGACTAGGCCAATCTCTGGAGGGAAAAACAAGTAAAAAAGTTACTCCACAAATAAGTACCAGGTCTTGATCATTTCACAGAAGACTAAAACTTAACTTTTAAATCTAGATGATATCTAAACTGTTTAAATAATTCTGTAGCATAGAAAATAGAGAAGAAACTCCAGGTTATTTTTTGAAGGAATTATAATGTTGATACCAATACCTGATGAAATTGCACATACACATAAAAATATTACAGAATCCTTAATAAATATCAATGCAAACATTTTAAATTAATTTTAGATAAAATAATCCAACAGCATATTACAAAATAAAATACATCATGTCCAAATGTGGTTCCTTTCAGAGATGCAAGGATGATTTCATATTAGTAAACTCCATTTATAAAACTTACCATAAAAACAGACAAGTGCACTCATTTCTATAGATGCTGAAAGGCAATTTACTAATTTCAGCACCCATTCTTAATAAATATAAGTGAGTGGAAACTTTCTCAAAATTATAAAACACATACAATTCATCCCATATGCCATCATTTCAATTAATGGTGAACATATGACGTGGACAAGAAAATCAGAAATAAGGCATGATGCTCACCAACATCTTTTTAATGATACGTTGGGGCTAATAGTAAAATTAGACAAGAGAAAACTATTATAGGTATAAGAATTGGAAAGGAAAATGTAAAGCAATCTGTATTTGATATCATAAAATACTTGAAAAAACTCACGAGAGTCAATGAATAGGCCACTGCAAACTAAGACATTTCACTAAGCAAGTAGAATATTATATGAACCTACTAAATCCATAGACGTAAAAATAGGAAACAGAATAATAGCAACAACAAAGAAATTAAATGTCAAGTAGCACAAAAAACAGTGAAGAAGTTTTAAAAACATGCCTAAAAACACAAAGATTAGACTTAAAAACTAAATATGTAAAATATATAATTTTGCATAGAATGACTCAACAGCACAAAGTTTTCAATTTCCTTCCAATTAATTTATAAATACCGAAGGGATTTTTTTCTATCCAGATGAGTTGTTTCTAAAGTTCATCTAAAATGTTAAACAAGAAATAACTCTAAACCCCTGAAAATGAATATCAAAAAGAGCATTTTCTATCAGGTGTTAAGTCTATATTAAAAACGTGAATTCTGAAGGATAAATAGAACAGAATCAAGGTGAGAAACCGACTAAAGTACACAGGAAGTTTAGCATGTGATAAAGGTGGCATCTCAAATTCCTGGTGAAAAGATAGACTTTCTAATCAATAAAAAGGTGATAGCCATTGATAAAATGATAAATTAAATTGATACCTTGCATTATAAACCAAGCTAAACTTAAATGCACTGGAGATCTTAAAATATAAAACCATAGAAGTTCCTAGATAAAAATGAATTTACTTACAACCTTGGAATGGTTAAAGCTTTTCTAATATAGCTCAAGAATTCAGAATTCACAAGGAAAAAGGTTGATAAATTTAGCCATATTACAAAAAATGCCTCTGCATGACAAAAATCAGGAAAAAAGATAAAAAAACAAATTATTTGCTGGAGAAGTGATTTGTAACTTATTCTAGAATTTTAAAGAAGAGAAAAAGCAAAAAAAAGTATACAAAAAATGGACAGTTGACAGAAAAACATGTCTATATGTAGTGCTTAAATATGTGAACCTCACTCATAATAATGGAAGGTTGATTCACTATTAGTATTGCTTTGGGGGAAAGGTCTAATATATTGTTTGTAACAGTGTAAATGGTTCAAACCATAAGGAGGGGAGTCTGATAGCATGTATCTAAAAAGATTACATATGCATGTACATTTTGACCCAAGAATCCCACTTATAAAACCTACCCTGAAGATACTTTTATCCAAAAATACACATATACATATATGAAAACATATGTGCATAATTCATTCTGGCGTTATTTGTAATAGCCAAAGTTGGGAAACACCCTAAATGTCTATCAATAGGGGGCTGGTTGAATTTACTATGGTATATAGAAGTCAAATGGCTTTAAAAGCAACTGATTGATTCCATAAGGCAACAAAGTGTAACTTCATCTTTGGCTTTATTTATGGAAAGTTATTTTATTTAAAATGTAAAAATATTTTGAGAATTGAAATATGTAAATGAAGAGTGTATTAAAATGATCAAAGAGCAGAATATCAAGAACATTATACACATGTTACTTTTACTTACGGTTGATGGTTTTGACTGGTAATATTGGGTTTACCCTCTCTGGGGAAGCAGCATTTTCCTCATCTGTCACATATTCAAAATTAATGATGAACATCATAGCCACGCCCTCTTGGTTTTTCACTGGAATTATGTGAGTGTTGCAAATGAAAGTGGACCCTGAGAAATGAAAGAGGAGTGCTGCGTTAAAAATATGCCAACATTTAGAGGTATCGGTAATATTAAACTTTTAAAGAAACCCTATAGAATTTTCTCTTAAATGATATTTAAAATTAAATTAAAAACACTTTAATTTTTTTCTCATTGTAGATGTTTTTATCGCAATAAATAATACAGTTACATGTGAAGCCTCCACATCATCAATTTGCATACCCTGAATTACTCTTCTTTCCCAGGGTAACCACCACACTAATTTCACATACATTATTCCCCTCCAATTTTCACTATAATTAAATACTAATTATCATTTCATAAACAACTGTATTCTTTTCTATTTTAAAAGATTATATAAATGGAACCATACAGTACATGTCATTTACAATTGGCATTTTTTCAATTATAGTTGATATTCAATATTATTTTATATTAGTTTCAGGTGTACAGCATAGAGGTTAGACATTTACATAATTTACAAAGTGACCCCCCATAAGTCTAGAACCCACCTGGCACCATACATACTTATTATAATATTATTGACTGTATGCCGTGTGCTGTACTTTACACCCCCTTCATTATTTTGCAACTACCAATTTGTACTTCTTGAAAAAATACTTTGATTTTTAATTTCATATTTTATTGCATGTATATTTACTGAAAATATGCACAAAATGTGCCATAAAGTATTCACCAGCAAATTCAGGTGCTAGATTATGGAATAACAGAACATCAATTCTAATTTTTCACTCCCACCACTGTAATAATTAGTATGTGAAAAAAGTCATATTCTCTAACTTTCTAGGAAAAAACTCTTAGCCTTTCCTTACATACTTTGCTTAAATCTGAATCTATATAAAATATATGTGTATAAACAATAAAGATAACTCATTTTGTGTTATTTTGATTTCAGCCTTAAGGGAATGATTTCCTTTTTCTCATTTACTTTCTTGGGCATAAACTAGTAAATTACTGACTTTGTCTCACATATGTTCCAACAATTGTTTTCTTTTTTTGTGTGTGCAAAATTCCCAAAGCCCAAATTATAATAATTTTATTTGGTTTGTAATCTGTCAGCAAAAAAGAACAAAAGTTTGTCTATATTATTGTGTTAATTTGATCTCTTCAACCAAAATGATAAAATTCTTTTATACATACAACTATAAGGTTATTAGATATATTTTATTAGAATCATCCAGAAATTATCAAAGGGACGACTCAGGTTACAATCAACTACCACTGGCCATCCTTGAACAGAAAACCCAAGATCCAGGATTTAGAGACTATAGTCAAGAAATTAACTTATTTTAAATCAATTGACTTCCGATTGCCTTCTTGGGTCTGACTTTTAAAACGAAGTATAACCACAAAGCATTTTCCTTATATTTTTATCATCTGAATATTTTTATTGAGGTATAATTAAAATATGACATTATATTAGTTTCAGGTATACAACATCATGATTCAATATCTGTACACATTGTGAAATGATCACCAGTGTCTAGTCAGCATCCATCACCAAACAGTTAAATATTTTTCTTTCTGTTCCTGTTCTTTAGGATCTACTCTCTTAGTAACCGTTTAAATGTGCAATACAGTATTATTATTAACTATATAGTTACCATGCTGTATATTACATCCATTACTTATTTATTTTGTAGCTGGAAGTTTGTAACTTCTGACACCCTTTACTCATTTTGTCCACCCCTCCTATTCCCTTCCCCAGCAACCATCAATCTGTCCTTTGTCTATGAACTTTTGTTGTTGTTATTGTTTGTTTGCTGGAGTCTACATGTAAGTGAGATCATATGGTATTTGTCTTTGTCTGTCTGACTTATTTCACTTAGCATAATGCCCTCAAGGTCTCGAATAATTTTTTTTAGTCATGGTGACAGAAATCTCACAAGTTAGGGATTTGTTTGGGCTCAAAAGTATTGTATGTTTGAACAAAAACCTCAGAAAGAGTCCTCATTCAAGTAATAGTGTATATTTTGATTGCTTTCATTTTTCCACATTGTTAACTAAATTTATTGGGGTGACGTTGGTTAATACATTTATGTAGGTTTCAAGGGTACAATTCTATAATATATTTGTATATTGCATTGTGCATTTACCACCAAAAGTCAAATTTTTTCTGTCACCGTATATTTGACCCCCTTTACCTTTTATTACCCCCACAACTCCTTTCTCTGGAAACCACCATACTCTTCTCTGTGTCTACGAATTTTTGTTTGTTTGTTTGTCTTTTTTTTTCATCATTTGCTTTCAGTTTTATATCCCACATGAGTGAAATCATATGGTTCTTGACTTTTTCTGTTTGACTTACTTATTTCCCTTAGCATGATAGTCTCAAGACCCGTCCATGTTATTACAAATGTCAGTTTCTTGCCACCCCCTCTACTCCCCACCCATCCTTTACTTTTTTCTGCATTACTCCAGGCCCCAAAACAGCTGACTTCTTTGGCTTTCTTGACTCTGGCTCTCTTGGCCTCTGGGCTCTGGATGTATTTGGTTAATGGGAGGCACTGGCAAGATATAGGAGGGTGGGAAGGTGAAACAGGTGGTACCCCCAACCTTGCCATGGCCACAGGTTCTGGAGGACCGCCCCTTCCAAGACTGGTAATGGTTCCTGGCCAATGCTAGGCCCTGGCTGCCTAGAAGTTCCGCGGTGGCTCTTGTAACCTTTTTCACACCTCTGCAAATGTCCTAAACTTGCTTCTCTTTAATGCCCCTGGTGTCCTGCCAAGACCCCACTCATATACCTCTCCCCTGAGCTTCCTACACTGAGGGTGGGCCCTTTCCTGAGAAGTCAGGAAACCTGATAGAAGTCACTAAACCCCCAGAGACAATGTTCAGCCCAATTGCTTTTTTAAAAAAATTATTTTTATTATTTTAAGTATTACAGATGACCCCCCTTTCCCCCCATTGATCCCCTCCACCCTGCATCCACCCCACCCCTAGGCTTTCCCCATACCAATGTCTGTGTCCATAGGTTATGCATAAAAGCATATAAGTTCTTTGATGAATCTCTCCCCACCCACTCCCCCTCCCCTGCCTTCCCTCTGAGATCCTTCAGTCTGTTCCATGCTTCTATGTCTCTGGATCTATTTTGTTCACCAGTTTGTTTTGCTGATTGTATTCCACATATGAGTAAGATCAAGTGGTACTTGTCTTCCTCTGACTGGCACATTTCACTTAGCATAATACTCTCCAGTTCCCTCCGTGCTGAGCCAAAGGATAAAAGATCCTTCTTCTTTACAGCTGCGGAGTATTCCATGGTGTAAATGTGCCACAGCTTTTTTATCCACTCATCTACTGATGGGCACTTGGGCTGTTTCCAGATCTTAGCTATTGTAAACTGGGCTGCTGTGAACATAGAGGTGCATAAGTTCTTTCTGATTAGTGTTTCAGGATTCTTAGGATATATTCTCAGAAGTGGGATCACTGGGTCTAATGGCAGTTTATTTTTTCTTTTTAAACAACTAGTTGAGATGGCTTTGACTCTTGAGGATAGTGATGTTTCAACTTAGAGTCAGGAGCAGGTTGGGAGCAAGGTGGGATGGGCATAAACTTCAGGGGGAGATGCAGGAAAATGAAAGGACACCATGAGGCTGGAGACATGGGCAAAAGCAAATAGAAAGATGTAGTTGGGGGCCCAACATTCAGGAAGGCCAGTGGATGCTAGTATTCCAAAACTGTGCCCCATCTATGGTTTGACTGTTAAAAACAAAATGAGTATGAGAAAATTCTTTCCTTTCTCTTCACTTCTGTAACATGGTGTCTGCTGCCAGAGCTGAGAACAAAGGCTACTATTGCTATAGCTTGAGACATCACAGGTTGAGGGTGGGCCTGGAGATCTGATTATTATTTATGAAATTATTTATATGGGTGAACATATTCTAATTTCCAAGGAACTCATTTACAATAACACTTTTAGAACACAGAATTTGCAAGTTGGAGAAGCATATGTGCTAGTTATGATTCACATTTTGAAATGTGGATAGCTTCCCAAATTTGTAACGTAGAAGACCTTATTTATAATTAATTTCATACTTTCCACAAATGTGTCCATGGTTTTACTGATGTGGCAAAGTGTGTTTTAAGAATGACAGGCTGCACCTTCATAGTCTTCTACTACATCTTTAATTTATTTAATAAAATAGTGAGCTAGAACACTTGTCACAGTTTCCATGGTAACAGGCAAGATAACTTTAGTAAACAGAGAATAAGCAATTTAAGACTGTTCCATTAGAACTAAAAATAGAAGTGCTTCAGGGCAGGCATCACACTACAAATTGGTTAAACAGAGAGTCTGTGGAGATGCTAGAAATAGTCATTATGTATTTTGCTAATGAACCAAAATACATATTGATTTTAACACTTAAAATACACGTCTTGGGTCATTAAGAGTATACTTGTGAATTTGCAGATTTGTTACTTAGTAGTTTAAAATTTCAACATTTGAGGTATACTGCTGACTGACTGTACAGGAAAACATAAAGTGCAGATTTGTGATAAATCAATAGATAAAAGATATGAAGATAGAGATCTAACAGGTTTATAATAGAGCAGAGTAATTTTGCTTCTGGTAGCTAAGGGGCAAAAATCACTTTTTCAAAACTAATGCTTGTAAATTTATTGTCTGATGCTAACAAATAATAAAAATACAGTGCTTTATATAAAAAGTTCATCTATATGCATTGGCCCCAAAGCATACTGAATAAGTATAATTAATCTGAGATTTATTGCCCACTATCATTGTTTCCTGCATGTTTCTATTAAGCAACATATCTCCTCTAAAATCCATTGAAGACTCTCATTTCTCTTTTTTCTCTTTTAGTGTTTGGATTTAATGTCTCCATCAATCTTTCATAGCCTCCTGGAAAGCAGATATTGAAAAGAAGTACATGGAATTTAGAAAAGACTGGGAAATCAAATACATTTTATAGGGTAAAAACACTTTAGCTTGCATAATTCTACAAATTCTAAATTCTGTTAAGATATTACTTTATAAAGTAACATTATCCTAAGAGGTTACTACAGTATGCTTCTAAATATTTTTACTGAATGCAAAATTGAGAACAAGAGACATGGAAACATAATTCAGCCAACACTAATCTAGCAATGAAGGAAAAAAAGTCACATTCAATAATGCATAAATAAGGAAACTAAAAAATATAAAATAAAAAGTTTAGTCCTTGTTAAAATGAACCTTGTATTCCAATAAAATTGTATGTAAATAAGATTACTTATAATAACATTATCCAATAATTATAAAATTATATACACAATTTTGCTAATGTTATTTAGAATCAGGTTCATTTCCCTGTTGTCTCCTGAGTGAAAACATTCTCCATGTGGGAAAGGATGGGTAGGAGGAGCAGTGCTCATTGAAATAAAATGTTTAGAATGTTAATTTGAACTGTCAGCACAGCGCACGGGCTAAGAGAAGGAAGCACCGCAGGTGGAGAGCATGATAAACTGCACGAATCCAGCCGGTGGGCACAGTGAGTACTGACAAAAGATCATGGAACTGCAGCTAACTTCTTTTAAGAGATACTTTGCTAGACCAGTGTCTATGAAACTGTTTGGAATGAATTCAAAAGTACAATAGAAGTGTACATAATTATAGAAAATTCTTTAGAAGTGTTTTACTGAAAAGGTGTACAGAAACCTGGGGTGATAGCGGAAGATTTGGAGGTGATCAGATTTTGCATATTTAGGTGAGAGATATTGTAGCATATTAATATATAAATGGATTGTTTCAAATTATTCTATTTTATTTTTTATTGCATAAAGTCCTATCAGTTAGTAAAACTCAATAAAAGTTTAACTCTACCCCAAGACATGGCAATTTTATATTGTTTTGCTCCCCTTGGCTAAGTGCAACTCAATTCAGTGTGAATTGACTTCCCATGTGCATAGTATCTGTAGATAACGGTGTATAGCCTGTTGTTTTAGAGCACCAGCTCTCCAAGCAGACTGTATGAATATGAATCTTGGCTCTATCTTTTACCTGCTGAGTAAATCTCAGGTGACTCACTGAATGATTTTCTAAATCTAAATGCATTCCAGTTTATCTATCTGTACAATGGGGATAATCCCTATTTAATAGAATTGTTTTGGAATCTAAATGAGTTAATACCTGTGTACAAAAGTATTGAATAAGGTGCTCCTTATCTCAGTTTTCACTGATATGATATTATAATATAATAGATAGCAGATAACTAAAGTGAAAGTGGCCCCCTTACACTCCACAAATGTGGATTTACACAGGAAACAGCTCCAGAAGCTTTATATCAAGGATGTAAACTAGTCTGGGAGCGACGAGGAGAAAGGATGAGTGGATTGGGACAGAGGTTTCCTTGGAGAGGACAGTCCTATTGTTGTGAGTTTCCCTCCTTCCTACCCACAAGAACTGCCACCTTCCAAGGCCAGACTTAATGAGACTTTAAAGTCCATTCTAAGATCTTCTACATGTGCTCCCTGCAGTTGGAAGACAAAATGGGCATTTGAAAGTTAATGTGGATGAAGATTAGGCTGTTGGGGACCCCAGCCCTGGGTATATAGCATGCCACAGGGGACAAGCTCTCTGCTTCTGTAACAGAGACAAAGGACGATTATTATTTAGACTGGTGGGTGAGCTCAAGTGTTGGTAGAAGGGCCTCATAGTCAAGTCTCTTAGACCAGGAGTAGAATATCTTGGACTGAGAGTGGGCATGGGGGTACTGGTGGGATCAGGGACGAGGGGACTCCAGGGGAAGAGACAGCTGGTGAACCACCTGATGCTGGGGCCAAGGAGGGAATAAGCGAAGAGCCCCGAGGCGGACGGATAGCAGTGGAGCGGGGTGTGGGAAGCAGATGGGGAGGAAGGGAGGCAGAGTCCCAGCAAGGCCTCTAAAGAGCCCACCCAAGTGTCCAGGAGAGACATCAGCTTTGACCACCTGCAGAGAAGGCAAACATGCCAGCCAGGTAAGGACTTTCCTGCTCCATTACCTTTCCTCCCTTTCACCTTCTATCTGGAAGGAAGCAAACAGCAACCAGAGTACGAGAAGAAGGTAAAGGGCAGGAGGCTGAGTCTGGCTTCCCGTTGCATTCCAACCTGAAACAGTTTGGGAATTGTAATTTTAGAAATAAGACTGTTTTTTACTACAGAAAGTGACCAGAAGCCTTTTTTCATCTGAGAGACACCCAGTAAGTTACAAGCACTGAGTAAAACTCAATAATGTGAGCTATTATTTTTGCCTATTTTTGGGCAGTTTCCAGAGGGGGCAGTTAATTCTCATGTCTCTCTGAAATTTCCCCCAGTCCTTTACCATTCTTGGAACCAACCACAAGCTACATACTTTTTCATATTTTGGGACCAAGTGAAGATTATTCTTCTCTGAGCTGATTGTGTTAGTGAATGCCTGTGTGTTTTTATTTCCTTTCTTTTTAGTAGACTGGGGTAGGGGTGGAACTCTTTGAAGATTAAAAAATACCATTAGAGACCTGCCCTAGAAGAAAAACAAAATATGGCAATCTCAGGATACAAAAGCCTCTTTAAAAAAAAAATTGAATTAAAAAAATTCAAACCAAATATTTAATACATTTCTCAAAACAAACTATCTCCACAGTGCAATTTTGACATAAATCTCAAATTCTTTAATCTACATAGTTAGTAAGAAAATCAGTAAACATAAACCTGTTTTAACATGTGCCAACATGCTGTTAAAAAAAATTAAGTCAATGTCATTTTCCACGAACACATGTTGGTCATTTTCCCTGCATGTTTGCTAACTCTTCTCCCTCCCCCGCCCCTCCACTTCCAAAGAGGGAGCTTAGCTGCTCTTGAATTAAAAAGCCTATTAGAAAGAAAAGGGGACGGCAACGAGCAGAAGAACGCTACCCAGTCATGAGTGACTGCAGCCAAGTGGAGGCACAAGTGAGAAACCAGCAACACTTGTATTTGGCTTTTCTACATCTAATGTTCCCTTTTATTTATTTATTTCAGTACTTCTTCCATCTTCCTCTGCTCTCTTGAGGCCTCCAAGGTGAAATATGAAGTTCTCCTACTAAAGAGGATCATGACATATGTTCATTTCTCACAATGACATACCAGGTTACCATTCTTAAGAGCATTATTTTTAAGGAGAGCTGTGAAAAACAACTATCACAAAACGAGCTCTAATGTACCCTCCACGCAGAAGAAATATCTTGTTTGTGACCCTCCAGATACCCCTCAATTCACTCCTTATAACTAAGTAAACACAACAGAGACTTCATCTTCACTCATAAACCACTTCCAGAATTTATCCCGAGGTTTGCAGAATGCTAGAGCATGGAAAATATTCCATGTAAAGCACATTTATAAGTAGACTGCAAGCTCTCCAAAGGCGAGATATTATCAATCTATGCACATAGCCCTCGACACATACATGAAACTCAATAAATATTTGTTGAATTAATAATGACTTTTACTTCTCCCTGGCAGTGTGAGATGGTTCAGGAAAAGCTGTTCATAAGAGGTGGCACTCGAGCAGCAATTTGTGACCATGGTGGGTGGTAGCCTGCAGTCTGAAGAACATGAATTTCCAAGTGAAAGAGAGGCCTGGGTACTACAATTTACAAGCTATTTAGCTTCTCTCTGTTCTGTCTTCTTTCTCTGTAGACTCAGGATAATAGCATATATCCGTTAAAGTCTGAGCAGTAAATGAGATGATACATTTAGAGTACAGTGCTGAGCACAGAGTAGACACTTAATGAACGGTAGCTCACGGGAATGGAACATTTTAATAAAATGTGATAGTTATAGAAACTGGATATGCCCAAAGTGCTACTATTAGAAGAAGCCAAGAAATGCTGGGCCTAAGTTTCTAAGGTCGAGTAGTAGTAAACTTGGAGAAGAAAGTTCCATGGAGAAGAAACGCGTACAATTCAAACCAATTTCACTTTAATAACTGATTATTCAGAAACCACTATATGTCAGGCAATGTTCTAAGCACTGGGGCTTGAGTGGTAAACAAAACAGACGCATATCCTTGCCATTGTATAGCTTACAATCTAGTGGAGTTGAGAGAGACAGATATAAATAAGTAAAATATGTAGTAGATTAAGTGAGAAAAATCATAGAATATTATGGAGAAAATAAAGGAAAGAGAATAGTGAGTGCCAGGAGTCGGGGAAAGTTTGGGCTGACAAAGAAGAGCTATTAGATGGATTGAGAAACGGAACTGGTAGTCTCTGGCTGCTCTAAAGACATGAATACATTGAACACTTTATGTTAGTTTATTAGGCAACTTGGTTTAATAGACTAATAGAATACTAGAGCATATAGTGTAGCTGGGCAGTGAGAGATAAGGCTTGAGCAGTAGGAGGTCACGCCCTGATGCTTCCATGTTCTTGAAATTCAGTCTTTTGGTGTTGGAGATACAGTGAATTGTTTCATGTGTGAGAGGACCTTCAGAAGTATTTTAGGGTAGAGACAGGACGTGCGCAGTTTTAGGTACCAATGATGTCTCAAAGAAGAAAAGTAAATTCAAAAGACCCAGGAGCTATTTATTTCATTGAAGAGACAGAAACAAAAGGCACATTTAGAAAAACTGCTTATTAATTCTTATACAATTTAATATCAACAAGAATAAATGGAATAGCAGTTCCACAGAGTACATATAGTCTCTTCAGCCTTGTGGATTGGGTTGAACTGGACTGCTTGTGGGAAGCAAGTATCCTAATACTTGCCCATTTCTCTTATCTCATTAGTCACCTGCTTAAGCCTGGAGTCTAGTCAAAGCATACAGAGACACTCATGTAAATTAATAAAAACATTTTATACAGAAACATTATTAACAAAAGGACTAAGCTATGAATCTGATAATACATTGTCTAAAAAAATAATCTTAACACAATAATCACCAGCATATATAGATTTAACATAACAATCATCAATATAATTTAATCATAACAATTGTGAACATACTTAGTTGATGTAGTTGTTGGAATATCATGTGACAACAAGTACCTTTTGAAATTTCCAGGAGAGATTATTAATATGCCTTTCATTTGAAAAATAAAATACTAACCTAATTTACACAGATTTGGTTGTCAGATTCTTGTTCTGTGTAGCAGTATTAGCACTGTCTCAGATGCCAACAGATGAATGATTCATTTTAATTACTTCTAATTTATTTATTTATTTTTAAAATTTATCTTTATTGTTGAAAATATTACAGATGTCCCCTTTTCTCCCCATTAACCTCTTCCACCCTCCACCCGCTCCCTGCCCCAGGCCTTCACCACACTATGGTCTGTGTCCATGGTTATGCATATATGCATATAAATTCTTTGATTAATCTCTCCCCACCCACCCCCAACTTCCCTCTGAGATTCGTCAGTCTGTTCCATGCTTCTATGTCACTGAATTTATTTTGTTCATCAGTTTATTATGTCCTTTACATTCCACATATAAGTGAGATCATGTGATATTTGTCTTTCTCTGCCTGGTTTCTTTCTTTCTTTCTTTTTTTGCGGGGGCAGAGTTTTATTTTATTCTATTTTATTTGGACATCATGCACCAGTTGGATCACTCTTTTTGGATTCTCTCTCTCTCTGTCTGATGCCCTAGTGAGAGACTGGAGAGCCTCCTTTCACATATCATAGATGGTAGAAGTGAGGCACTGCAATGCCATTGCTACGTCAGGACTGGATTTCACAGTTTAGAAGAAGGAAGTTACTCAGTAACCTCCATTTCGTCGCATGCCAACGTTCCCTCCAAGTCTTTCCTTCTCACTCAGGCGGGGAGTCCCAGGAAACTTAAAGCCCCAAAGAAATTCCTCTACATGAACTTTTCCACATGACCACCAGTGAAACTCCTTTCCACGTAAAGCCATGGCCTGGGTCCCAGTGTCCTACTCTTTTGACACAAGGACAGTGAGGAAGACCTCTCTTCCCACCATAGCGGGAGAGGGGACAGTTATATATATGTACTGGGGGGCCCAGAGATGCTGTGTGGGAGAAAGAACCACTCCTACTGCCTCCCGAGGCTGGGCTGTAGGCGTTACGTTGTCGCAGCCACACAGAACGCTGCTTCTCCCAGCAGTCATGGAGAGACAGGCCCTCGTCAAAGGCCCTTCATGGCAACTAGAACATGGACATTGCTCATTCTCAACCTCTCTCCTGTCCTCAGGCCAGTCCCTGGAGCAGTGAATCTCATGTTTTGTTTGATGGCTGCTGTGACCTTGGACTCCACCAGTGAATCCAGGTGAAGTCATCTGAAGTGGTCTCTACATTATGTGGATTTACATGAAAGATTTCTGCTGCTTCAGTTTCATACATCTCAATGAGGTTTCATCGGAAAGTCAATCTTTATTTCCCCATTTGCTTGGGTATTTTGCAGTAAATGTTGACATTTCATTGAACTTAGTCGTCTCAAAAACCATGATGGTGGAGATGGTGTATTCTTTTCACTCTGGTGTCCAAATCCTATAAGCTGAATCTATGCAGCTTTCTTGTTTCCTTGGGGTGTGTTAAAGGAAAGGGTATTGGCTTTGGTGTCAGATAGGTGAGGGTTAGGATCCCAGCCCCACATGGTACTTAATCCCTTGGTGCTTCACTCATAGATGCTGTAATACCCTGTGTGCTAGGGACGTGTGTTCCTTTTCAGAGCTTCAGGAGAAGTTTCTTTTTCTTCTACACATACCTTGTTGTCAAGAATGCGTTCAACTTAGATCACTTTACGTTGACTTCTTGTGAGATCAGAAAGCTGGCTCAATCTCTGTGCTTTCATTGGTGATTTTGCTGTTTACAATGGCCCCCAAGTATCTGAAGTTCTGTCTGGTGTCCCTGAGCACAAGAAAGCTGTGACGTGTCCTCCTTTGGAATTTTTTCAGAGGACACACTCTGCAGTTCTGGGTTGCTGCCTTTGTTCCACTCTTTCGTGGGTGGCCCACAGAGTGGGCTGATGTGACCGCAGAAGCATTCCAAGTGGGTGCTCAACACATTGTAGGCTTGGAGTGCCAGGCGTGGGCCCAGGCCAACCCGAATGCTAGTGTGACCCCAGTCCCTGGCCTTTCCTTAGGTGACTAATGAATGGTGGAGGGATAGCTTTGTGGATGAGCGTGTTCCTCTGCTCAAGAGTCTCACCCTGTTACCGGTGCCTGCAAACTGGAAACCAGAAATGTGGGATGGGACCAAACAAATGGAAACATTGCTAAAAGAAACTTGCTTAGTGGGGCTTGGAATGCCTGAGGGGGCTGGGAGAGGCCAGGGGGAGCAGGGGGAGACACTGTGCAAAAGATGAGGGCGCATGAAAAGGCCAAATAGCTGAGCAGACGCCAGCCCATCGGAACTTCACTTTCCTCTTCTCGTTTCTGTTTTCCTTTCTCTCTCCCTCCTTTCCCTCCCCTCTTCTCACTCCCAGCCTCCCCTGGCACCCCAGCCTGATCCGTCCCTCCTCTCCCACGCATTCGTAGCTCCCTCATTTCTTCCCTCCCCCAGCAGCCAGCTGAGTAACAGGTGTTTACTGCACGGCACACAGAAGGCCCAAGGGGTGAAGGACCATTTGCTTATTGCTGCTGCCGTAGCAAAATGCCATAAATGTGGTGGCTTGGAACTACATAAATTTATTCTCTCACAGTTTGCTTGGCTTATTTCATTTAGCATAATATCCTCCAGGTCCCTCCATGCTGTCCCAAAGGTTATAAGATCCTTCTTCTTTATAGCTATGTAGTATTCCATGGTATAAATGTCCCACAGCTTTTTTATCCACTCATCTACTGATGGGCACTTGGGCAGTTTCCAGATTTTAGGTATTGTAAACTGTGCTGCTATGAACATAGGGGTGCATATATTCTTTCTGATTAGGATTTGGGGATTCTTAGGATATATTCCTAGAAGTGAGGTCAATGGATCATTTTTTGAGGAACCTCCATACTGTTTTCCATAGTGGCTGCACCAGTCTGCATTCCCACCAGCAACGTACTAGGGTTCCTCTTTGTCCACACCCTCGCCAGCACATGTCGTTCATTGATTTGTTGATGGAGCCATTCTGACAGATGTGAAGTGTTACTTCATTGTGGTTTTAATTTGCATCTTTCTAATGATTAGTGACGTTGAGCATTTTTTCATATGTCTCTTGACCATTTGTAAGTCCTCTTTGGAGGAGTGTCTATTCAGATCCTTTGCCCATTTTTTAATTGGATTGTTTGTCTTCCTCTTGTTGAGTCGTATGAGCTCTTTGTACACTTTGGAAATTAACCCCTTATCAGGTGTATTCTTGGCAAATACATTCTTCCATACCATGATGTTCCTTTGTATTTTGAGGATGTTTCCTTTTGCTGTGCAGAAGCATTTTAGTTTAAACAATAACATTTACCATTGCAACTAAAAAAATAAGATACCTAGGAATAAACTTAACAAAGGATGTAAAAGACCTGTACTTGGAAAACTACAGGACACTGAAAAAGAAATAGAAGAAGATATAAACAAGTGGAAGAATATACTATGATCATGAATTGGAAGGATTAATATCATTAAAATGTCCATACTACCCAACACAATCTATAGATTCAATGCAGTTGCTATTAAAATACCAACAACATATTTCACAGAGCTAGAATAAATATTCCAAAAATTTATATGGAACCAAAAAGACCCCAGTCATCTAGAGAAAGAATA
The DNA here is from genome assembly GCF_054644295.1 of Miniopterus natalensis. NCBI lineage: Eukaryota > Metazoa > Chordata > Mammalia > Chiroptera > Miniopteridae > Miniopterus > Miniopterus natalensis. The sequence continues at coordinate 47,882,574 of NC_142088.1, read as the reverse complement.
ACAGAGTTGGAGGGATCACTTTACTGGATGTCAAACTATACTACAAAGCCCCTGTAATCAAAACAGCCTAGTATTCATACAACAACAGACATATAGATCAATGGAAAAGAGCAGAGATCTCAGAAATAGACTTACACCATTATGGTCAGTTAATATTTGACAAAGGAAGCAAGAGCACACAATGGAATAAAGGCAATCTCTTCAATAAATGGTGTTGGGAAAATTGGACAGGTACATGCAAAAAAGTGAAACTAGATCACCAACTTACTCCATACGCAAGAATAAATTCAAAATGGGTAAAAGACTTAAATGTAAGTCATGAAACCATAAAAATCCTGGAAGAAAACATAAGCAGTAAAGTCACAGACATCTCACGTAGTGGGCTCTTCACTGATACATCTCCCAGGGTAAGAGAAACAAAGGAAAAAATAAACAAATGGGACTATATCAAACTAATTACTTCTAATTTAAAATGATTTTAAACATTTAGAAAATAGTGAAGCAGTGCCAGAGAGTAGTGGCTCTGTGTAGTTGGACAGATCTGGCTCTGCATTACTTGTTGAATGACCTTGGGCAGATGACTTAATATCCTCAAGACTCAGATTCCTTATCTGTAAAACGAGAAAAGGAAGAGAGTACCCCACCTGATACTGTTACTGAGAAAATGAAATTAGGTAATACATGTAAAGTATTTAGCATGGAGCCTGGAGTATAGAAAGTGAGCAGTAAATGAGTGTTATTATTACTTAGTGGGGTTGGGAAATCAATTTCTCAACTTGAAATGGTGGTTATACTTTCTTCAAATGTTTGATAATGAAATTGAGTCATTCAACTCTCAAAGGGCTTCAGAGATGAACTCATCAGCTTATCCCCTTGTTTTCTGATGAGATGGTTCATCAAATAGCAATTTGAACAGGGTGAGGACATAACAGAGGGAATTTCCTTTTATCACCTAGTGTCTTAAAGTGCGTCTTGTTTACTTTTCAGTGACAAGGCCCTTGGTTTATCTCCTATATTTCTCCTCTCCCTGTGGACTCTCTTACTGTCTTTAAAAAGTATACTGTGTACTACGTCACTTTTACGATAGCAGAACTCGGCTTCTTTTGGCAAGCTCCATAGTCAATAGAATTTGTTATATAATAGAAATGTCTAAAACAATATTTCTCAATTTATTCTAGGAGTTCTATAATCAGTATTTGAAAGCACATTTTAGCAAAAAGGGTAATAATAACAGCTAACATTTATTGGACTCCAGCCCTTGTTCTAGTGGCTTTCCATACACCTTAACTATATTTGCATCTTCATAAAAATTTGGTGATGCGGCCATTCTCTTCCTTATTATGCAGAAGAAAAGTAAGCCATGCACAGTCTCTCCTTTCCCATGGACCTTTGGGCACCTCTTTCCTTCCCACCATTGGGGCGGAATGCTTGGGTTCCAATTCCTTCATTTTAACGGCCCTGATTTCCATGAATTTTTAATCAGGTATATTCTCTTATCTTTTTTTCTTCTTCCATAAACAACCTTTTATATGCAATTTTTATCTTTTATACATTTTTAACTTTTGCAAGGAATGGCTTGTGAATTAAAACTCTTTCCAGGTCTTTCTCTCAGTCTCTCACATTTCTGTAGCCCCCCTGGCTTGGGCAGAATTCCCTTCTCCTGCCACCATCCACTTACCCAGCCCGTGAAACCCCACATTTTATTTTAATCCATTCAGTCTTATACTGCCTTATGACTATTTTTTATCTCCCCTCTTATTTCTTCTTCATCAGCTATGGGCTTTCTAAGAATAAAGGTGCTCTACACTGTTCCTTTGATCCCTAAATATTTTCTTTACTACTACCATTAACAGCATAATTAAAGCATAGCTACTGTTTTCTAAGTGTTTTTTATGTGTCACATATGTCTTATGAAAAAATGATCTTAGAGATTTTTTTCTGTAAATAGAAGAACAGCATTTGACCCAGACCTTCCAGCTTTTACTCTGTCTCTTACATCAGTGTTTCCAAAGCAATGAGTTGTAATAGATGTTACTGGGAAAGGTTTCTCTAATTTATCCAGTTTAGGAAATGTCCTTTAGGAGATGCTCACTGTGTATTATTATATTAGAGGTTTTGAGAAGTTCTAAAAAACCCACTAAGAATATTCACTTAGTTTAATACAGCAGTTTCCAAATTTATTTGACTCTGAAATCCTATTTTAGAGAAATTTGCAATAACATCTAGCTCCTTGAAATGTCATTGGAAAACACTGAATTGTGTTATGCCCCCTCTCTGTTTCAAGAACACCCTTTTTAGAGGGAGGAAAGTAAATATCATAGGTCACTTTGATGCTTATTGGAGAGGGAGGAACTACCTTGAACAAAGGTCTGGGGCAGGGTGGGGAGGGAATGACAAAGGCCATTGTCACCCACTCAATATATTTTTCTTGGTACTGGTCCTGATCTGAGCACTCAGAAAACCAACTAAAGAAGCACTGTCATATTTGATCACATATCTTGCAGTAATGATTTCCCCATAATCTAGCTCTAAGTTGAAAGGCAATCACTAAGCACCGTGGAATACCATGCAGCTGTAAAAAAGAAAGATCTTTTAGCCTTTGGCACAGCATGGAGGGAACTAGAAAGTAGTATGCTAGGTGAAATGAGCCAGTCAGAGAAAGACAAATACCACATGATCTCACTGATATGTGGAATATAATAAACAAAATAAACTGATGAACAAAATGAATCCAGAGACATAAAAGCATGGAACAGACTGAGGGTTCTCAGAAAGAAGGTGGGGAGGAGGGAGTGAGGAGAGATTAATCAAAGAACTTATATGTTTATAAACATAACCCATGGACACAGACATTGGTGTGGGGAAAGCTTGGGGGTGGGATGGATGTGGGGTGGAGGGGATCAATGGGGATAAAAAGGGGACATCTATAATATTTTCAACAATACAGATAAAGAAAAAAAAAGAAAGGCAATTACTAAATAAACCACAATAGAGTGTTTCACATCCTCCATCCAGTTCATACTATTTGACAAAGAATAGTTTTTAGCCCATAAAAGCTCTAACTCAATAATCCATTACTATTCTGTGCCATTTAATTGCAGGAGATAACTTTGACATCTGTAAGGAAACATTTTCTCTGCTTCCTCAGGAGTCTTTCTTTTTCATTTTCGAAATCTGTGCACATGTAAACTTATAATTATTTGTTGACTCTCACTCTTTTCCATTGGCACATTCTCTGTTAACATTTATGCTCAGGTATAAAGTTCTCTTTATACTGATAAACTTGAAAAAAGCAAGTTCAGCTATTTTTCTGTACTTGATAAACCACTAATAAATTATTTGAAGATTGAAATTAGAAATAAAAATTCTTACACCTTGTCTGACTCATATATCAGATTGTATCTTAACATGTGCTATTATAATTACCCCTTTCCCAGCCCTGATTTCCATTCAATTTTGGAGTTTTGGTTTGAATTAGTGTATTGGAACATATGAGTATTAAAACAAGCTGAGCTAATTTACAGTGCTATACTCAGTATCCCTCAGTATCCTGGCAAGCTAAATCTACATTTGTAATCGGAAACTTCGGGGCTTGTTTGACACAATTTTTAAATACTTTGTAGTTTTTACACACAAGTAAATATTTGGTTATTTGGTTCAATTTTTTTTTTCATAAGACGTAATCATGTTTCCAAGCCTCAAATGTAACCAAAGCCAGGCGACTCCACTAAACTGCCATTCATTCAGAAAAACTGCATTAACTCTGAACTGCTGGACTAACTCAGAATAGGTGTGACTTTGCACATCACCATGGTATACACATTACTGTCAAGGTCAAACACAATTAGAATCCTGAGGTCAGTCACCACTGTGTGGATGTCATTGGTAACTAGGGCTGTACAAGGCTATATGCGTGGCTTGCTCTGTTCATGGTGTACCCATGAATACTGAAAGAAAATATATATTTTTTACTCTCATTATGTTTGCAACTTTGGAGCAGAACAAAAGTTGTGAATAATGTGAGTTTATGCATATCTTAGAATGAGTAAAACATATTTTAAATTAATAAAATTTAACATGAATGGCCCAGCTGGTGTGGTTCAGTGGTTGAACATCGACCCATGAACCAAGAGGTCACCGGTTTGATTCTAGGTCAGGGCACATGGCCTGGATGCTGGCTCGATCCCCAGTGGGGGGCGTGCAGGAGGCAGCCGATCTATGTTTCTTTCTCATTGATGTTTGTAGCTCTCCATCCCTCCCTTCCTCTCTCTCTCTCAAAAAAAAAATCAATAGAAACATATTTAAAAGAAAAAAATTAACGTGAATGTGTTAGGTACCTCCAGTGTTACAAGGTACTATACCTAAAATTGTAGGACTTACAAACATGAATGAATCAGGGATCTTTCAACAACAGGGAATCTACTCTGAGGGTGTGCTGGAGTGGCTGAGAAGAGAGCAAGACCTCCCACTCAGGAACGCGGTTTCACGCGGAATCATTTAAGCCGAGTCCTTAGGGACTGTGATAGGGAGAAACTAGGAGTGGAGCCATCACAGGCTGAGGGGGAAACATGAGCAATAAAGACACATGGTGACGCTAGGGCAAAGTGAGTGATGTGTGGCCCCTCTTAGGACAACCAATTTCATTACCCAAATGCCTGGTATTTCTGATTTTGACAACAACAAATAGCTAACCTTTATTAAACAATTGCTATATGCAAGTCATTATGGTGCGTCCTTTACATGCTTTATCTTATTTAATTTTCATAAGAACCTTAATGAAGTACATACACTAAATATTCCCATTTCAGAGAAGAAGTTCCTGAGACATGGACAGAACAATTAAGCTCCTCCGAGTCACACAGCTAGTCTGTAGGGTAGTCAGGATTCCAGCAGAAATAATCTAACACATGCCATGGACTTCATACAACATGACACTTTTATTTCTACTTATTTATAGGTGATATAAATGACCTCCATCACACAGAGCTCTGTATTCTTCCAGGGTTCGACTTTAGCACATATCTTCAGGGTTCTTAGAGATGTCCTGTACTTCATTCAACACAAAATGACACATTTTAAAATAACAACTAAATTATTGAAGGAGGATCAGGCCTTTTCTTCTGAGAATCCTCTACAATTAGTACAAACCTTGATGGGGTTAAAATCAGGCTCTATAGGCCTGTCTGGGACAAACATGATAGAAGCAGAAAAAGATAAAACTAAAGGTATTTCTCTAGGTAAATTAGCCCTCCCTTCTCACAAAAATTATTATCTTACTTGACCGTTGTAACTTGGGATTTTCATTTTTATTTTTACATACATAGACGGTTTTTTTGAATAGCCGGAAAGCAGATAGAATGTCCTAGAAATGAGTGATAACGAGGCTTTCTTCCCATTGGCAGTGTTAGTGGGGAACATCCTCTCCGAGGCTTTGACACCAGGCTTTGGGGCATGTGGCTACTCCAGATGTTCCCTGCTCCCACAGGCTGCTAAGGCACGAGCCTGCAGCAGACGCCTGATGGCAAGGCTTGCTTTGCAATAGCTCATCTTGCCCTGGATATATTTTTTCAAATACCATTGCACAGGAAGAGGGTGAGATGTTTTATTTCAAATGCACCCAAACACATTTATTATCGCTTTTGTGTTTGGCCCATCCCAGGACTTATGATCTAGCCTCATGATTTTTCAAGGCAATAGAGTAGTGACTGATATGGTCTAGTGGTACACGGAGACCACAGAGAAAAATGTGGGCTGGGGGTGATCTAATTTGTGCACACAGCAACGTATGTTTATATGAGGGGCAGGATGCACTTTCTGTGTTCGTGAGAGGCTGTGTGTGTAATGGTTAAGCATGAAGACTCGGATCAGATGGTCCAGATTCCTGGACCTGCCACTTTCCACTGTTTGATCTTGAAATAAGTTACTTAACTGTTCTGAGACTTAGTTTCACCATCTGTAGAATAAGGATGATGAATTAACCCACTTCATGGATTTATTGTGAGGATTAAATATCCTAATATCTGCATAAAGCTTAAAACATTGCCTTGCATCCTGAAAAGAGTATTCACTATTATCACAATAAAGGAATGATCAAAGAATAATTTTCAGTTCTGCAGCCAATAAGTCTTTGACTGAAAGATAAAGCCAAATATTTTTTCAGTTGGTGAAAAGGGGAAAAACGTGCCTGTCATTTACCCATATATCTTGTGAATATCTAACTGCCCACCCACACGCCGTATTTGGTCCTACTGGCCTCTATACAGTTGCTTTCTCAGGCCTTGCTCTTAGTTCTCAAGTTCTTTCACCCCTTATGAAAATGTACCAGCCCATTTATCTTTCTAAAGGTCTTGCCTAAACAGCTTGTTGACAAGAGACATGGGATTTAATTTTCAGGTAAGGAAATAAACCTTAGCTTTGGTGTTTGAAAAAAATTGGCAGATAAACTCTATGTTTGTTTGGTTTTACCCATGACTATATGGGTAAACTATGTTGGATATAGAAGCTGAGGTTAATTCTATCAGCTAACGTTTAAGTCTTCAGCTGGTCTAAACTGGAACCTCCATCTAAATACCAATGACTCATTTTGCCTGATGACTCTGAAGCTCATCAGTGACTGTGTCAACCTGTTACCTCTCTTAGTTAACCCAAACCCACTTGATAGGAAGTTTCTGGAGATATAGTCTTATATCAGAAAAGTTTTATCTAAAGATGGAAATTTCAGGCATCACGGAGAGACATTTTCGTGGCAATGGAGACTTTTATCATTCCTCAAAGAATAACAAAGAGCTGGAAAAAAAAAAAATTTGGATTGAACACACTGGTAAGATTTCAAATAGACATTATAAAACCACAAGCAAGGTTTATGTATCATGTATTATATTTTAGAAGAAAGAGATTAAAAGTTTTGGGGGTTTTAAAAAAGATTTAAAAAAAATAATTGATTTTTAGAGAGACAGAAAGGGTGCGGGAGAGAGAAACATCGATGCAAGAGGGAGCATCGATCAGCTGTCTCCTGCACACTCTGTGTAGGGGGATCATGCCCACAACTTGGGCATGTGCCTGGCTGGAAATTGCAATCCTTTGGTGCAGGGGAGGGTACCCAACCAACTAAACCACACTAGCCAGGGTGAGATTAAAAGTTTTAAGATGAAAAGAATTCATTTCCTTGATTTCCCCCCCTTACTAATGTAAGTTGCTGGGGACAAAGAAAGCAGGCAACATTTTCTAGGTTTAAGGCTAATAAGAACAAAGAAGGAGCCAATGTTTGGTCATCTACGAACATCACAGAAAAACCACAGTAAAAAGGTCCTGCACACACCTTTTGACTGACAAGAATAGGCTGTATTGGTCTCACTGACATTCTTTAAAATGCTGCTCCTTCTAAAAACTGCATCTGAGAAGCAATCAGTATTTCTAAGTATCTCCATGTGGATTTAATGGAAAGCTTCCCAGGGAGGTAACATGAAGTTGCATCTTAATTGGAGAATGTGTCAATATTTCCAAAATCATTTCAGAAGCCAAGGTGATGGCGAATGCTTGGCATTATATATAGACAGTGAATGGTATTTCAGAACCTGGCTGGAGGGAAAATCATTGAACAACGGCATATGCTTCTCCTAAGCCACACCCTTTCCAGAAGAGCATTGAGATAGTAAGGGTGTAAGCAGTGCTGGTATTTCTGTTGGGTTTCTTCAGTTTGCCTTTCCAGGCTCACTCTCCATCCTTCTGCTCTTGCTCAAAATGTAGAGAAGATGCTAAAAGGACTCCCTTATCCTCTGGCTTCCACTGGTTTTAGCCAGAAGGGATTTCTGGCAATAGATTGGAGGGAGGGAGGAGAGCGATGGAGTATTTTTTCCCTAGACTCCAGCCCTACTGGATTGCAGAGTTCTAGATGCATCTCTCACTAAATCTCATAGCTCCTGACAGCCCGCAGCAAATATGTCTATCTCAGGGTTCCAGTAATTATCAGTTTCTTCTCTTGCCCCTTCCAATGGTCCTCCACTGCTGCTAAGCCTGGGGCACTGCAACATTTCTTGTTGTTTCTTGTAAATCCTACTCACATTTTTGTAAATTATTTTTTTATTAGCTCTTTTCAAATTACCTGATTTGTTTTCCAAAAATATTTGGATACCGATTCATACAGGATATAAATATTATTGGACAAAGACAGTAAGTGAAAGTTTGGTAAGCAGACATTCCATATTTAAAAAGTAGAGATGGAAAAAAACTAGGGATAATGAGAATCAGTTGGATATGTTAGACAAGACAAAAAGAACCTAAAAAATTAGGCCAGATAATAATAATATGGCACTATATTTGTCCCCACATAGATTGGCAGAAATCTTAATCAAGACAAAATGTAGGTGTCGGGTATTTGGATAAGATAAATGACTTTCCAAGATTAAGTTCATTTGGAACTTTAAGGGGAATTAAATTTAATAGATTTAGTTCTGAGCAGTGGTCAGAAGAACGGCAAATTACCAAAGGGTAACAGTATGGTCAAATTCAACATTTTAGTGAAAGTGAGGGAACTAAAAATACCCATCAGAAGGAGAGTGATTAACGATAGAAAAGAAACAAAAATACAGCAAAAACTGACAGAATATTTAAAACATTCTTTTAAAAAGTACTAATTAATATAACAGGGGAAACCTTTAAGTCATTTAAAAACACCACAATGTATCTCCAAGAAAGTAAGTTGACCACAACTCCTGCATGACTAAGTGGCAAAAACCATACACTTACATGAAGAAAACAAATAAAAAATTAAAACTTTTTTTTTCCAAAATGAAGAAATTGTGAAAGAGAATCAGGAAACCTAGTAAGAGTTGATGGTCAAGCTTAAAAAATTAAATAAAAAATAATTCGGGGGACACTTGAAAAGAATCCCTAAGCGATTTAAGTTAAATAAGTTATTAGAAGATAAGAAAACAAAAAAACGAAGATGAACTGGAGAACAAATTTGATCAGTGAATATTACTCAATGGAGAAAAAGAAACAGCTAAACATTACTAGATATGGAAGAGTTCTGGAACCACACACTATAACTACAACGCATTAACTATATTATACAAAAACAATAAATAAATCACCTCCCATGATTAATATTTAAAGCACTCAAGGTGTGGTGTTGGCACCGGAAATGTGTAATTTATTTTATTAATGGTCAGTGTGATTCCCATAATAAGCATTTAAGAGGGATCAGCATATTAGAACAGTGCTCCCATGCCAGACAATCTGTTGCCAATGGAAATAGATTGTAGGGAATAATGTGTTGATGGAAAAGTAACATTTTTCTGTAAGGCAAAATCTGCCCTGTTTCATCCTTTGGAGATATTTTAGTTTAAATAAAAATCAAGCTCAACCAAAATGGAAAGAAAAGATAAATAAAACAAAGAAATAGGAGCGAAATTGTTAGCTGGCCACTCCTGACCTAGGACTATGGTAAGAATATTAACACACCCATCAAATACTGACAGTGTTCCAGGAGTAGGAATTATTGTCTCCATTTTACAGAAGGAAATATACTTGGTGGCTTTAAAAGCAGATTTGGAAATCTTCTTTGGCTGCTGGTTTGGAAGAGAGCAAATACCCCTGTTTGAACTGCTCAGAAGGGATGCCCTTAGAGGCTGAGTGTGGTGCTGAACAGACTAGCAGAAATGAATTCTGCCATCAACCAGTGCACGTGAAGAGTTCCTCAGCACAGATCAGAACTGCAGTCCTGAGATGGATAGCTTGATTTCAGCCTTGTAAGACCCTGAGCAGAGAATTCAGTCACAGTGTGTCCAGACTTCCGACCTGCAGAACCCTGAGCCAATAAGTGGACATTAAGTTGCTAATTTATATTATCATGCAGGTATAGGAAACTAATACACAGCAAAAACTACTTAAATTTGTTTTATCTGACATTTTTATGAAAGTTCAGGAACTAAACAGTAAAATTGCAGGAAGCTTGTGCATATAGTAAACGTTTGATCTGTGGGAATACACTAAATGAAGACTGAGTTATTTAAAATATGTGAAATGGCAGAAGTTTCAGTGCAGGCATTAAGGCAAGACATTTTAGAAAGAATTGGCCTAGATGCTATCTCAACCCAACGAAGATTCATTAAAGAGCAACAGTGAGCCTTTTCATTGTTCTCTGTAGACATGGGCTCAACAAGCTACTGTTGAGAAGACCAACAACATTTCTGAGCATCCTCAGGAAGGATATTGAAAACTAGAAACAAAAGGTCTGGAAAAAATATATAGCTAATCCTTTCCCCAGGATAATATGAAAAGTTATCATTCTTAACTAGACATCGGGAAATACATAAGTGATAGACAAGGTGTTCGAAGGAGAAACTAAAATGAGCAACAGCCAAACTTCCTTAGGAAATACATTTCACAAATATTCCCTTTATCTAGTGAATTAAAGATTGAGGAAGTATTCTCAAAGTTTATACAAAATAAAATAAAAGGACTACACAGAAGGTGTGTTGGCAACAATCTGAGAGTTCAGTTGGTGGTGCTGGAGGGATGCTTCTTTCCCCCTTTCGGGATGTGTTCTTTCTATCCGGGAATTAGGTTAGCATAATACTCTTGAATCCTCTCCATCCTTTTGGTCACCTTGCGCTGGGAAGGTAGCGTGATTTATCTGGTTGGTAAAACTGAAACAAAATATTGGGCGTGCTCGACTCAGCTCCTCTCTCTAGCTATTAAGAATATGCCTAACCAAAGGGAGCACACTTCCCCTCTGCATGTCTCTAACTGGGTAGGTCAGGGTGCTTTATTTGGGAACTTAGTATGAGGAAGTCTAAACGTCCCCAAAATAAAAGTCATAAACTCCATCCTAACCTTTTTTTGAGTAATAAAAGTGAAATTTTGCTCCAGAAATGGTATTCTTTTGTCTTATTTTTTCCACTAGTTTGAAATTTGTTGTGAAGTAGGAAAAGAGGTGCTATTTACTGGGTCTCCTAGCAGGTCCTAACAACTAGGACAAGGTAGCTTCTCCTGATGTTTCAAAGAGGAATTCTAAAAATTGAAACTAAAAGCATCGTTTTATTTATAATAAGATATTTTAAAATGGTTACATCAAGAAGTTGTACAGGATGCAAATACTAAGGACTTCAAGAAGTGTTTAATGAATCTAATTATAAATTTAAAAAAGATTGGAGCTTTGTATATATCCCCACATTTCTGAGGTCATATTATTGGGTTATTATATCATTTTGTATGTATCTCTGGTATATTTTAATTCATTCGCTCATCATTCATGCAATAATCTAAACCCAGGTGGCATTTTTAGTATTCAAAGAAATTTCCAGTGTTGGAAGGATTTCTAATGTCAACATATATAGCATAAAAATCACCGTTAAGCCTCAACACGGGAGATTGACAATTCTAGTTCTCTTGTGTATTTTTCTATATTCACCACGAGCTTTACAGTTTGGGCTTTTAATTACTAAATTCTTGATATAGAATGCGAGTTTTGCATAGCATGATTCTTCTAGGAGTTATGAGCACTTTAACCAATGGGAACATACGACAAAGAGGAATTAACCTTTTAAACACAAGTCTCCCTAAGAAGGCAGTGGCAGAGGAGATCCAAACGAAGACCCTGGTTACTGGCCATGATCCACACTTTATTCTCATAGTTCCCTGGACCCAGGAATGGGGGGGGGGGAGTGACCTTCATCTAGAAAATACAATTTAAAAACTCTATGTTTTCTCTTTTCAGAAATTTAAGGAGTCAAGGGCCATGTTTTGACCAATTCAAAAGGACTCTAATTACTCTTTTTTTCTGGATCTCCATAGAACTTTTAAAAAGATTCCACACTTGATTGTGTCCTTTGCTGTGCAAAAACTTTTTAGTTTGATGTAGTCCCATTTGTTTATTTTTTTGCTTTTGTTTCCCTTGCCAGAGAAAATATGTCAGAAAAAATATTGCTCCAAGAAATGTCCGAGATTTTACTATTTATGCTTTCTTCTAGGATTTTTATGGTTTTGAGTCTAACATTGAAGTCTTTAATCCATTTTGAGTCTATTCTTGTGTGCGGTGTAAGAAGGTGGTCTGGTTTCATTTTTTTGCACATATCTGTCCAATGTTCCCAACTCCATTTATTGAATAGACTATCTTTAGCCCACTGTATGTTTTAACCTCCTCTGTCAAATATTAACTGACTATAAAGTTGTGGGTCTCCGATACATCTGGCAGGGGATTAATATCCAAAATTTATAAAGAACTTATAAAACTCAACATCAAAAAAACAACCAATCCAATTTAAAATGTTCAAAGAAAAAAATGGGCAAAGGACCTGAATAGACACTTCCCAAAGTGGCCATACAGATGGCCAATAGACATGTGAAAAGATGCTCAGTGTCACTAGATATCACCTCACACCTGTCACAATGGCCAGCATTAATAAAACAACAAACAAGTGCTGGCGAGGGTGTGGAGAAAAGGGAACCTTGGTGCACTGCTGGTGGGGATGCAGACTGGTGCCGCCACAGTGGGAAGCAGTAAGGAGTTACTTCAAAAATTAATATTGGAATTGTCTTATGACCCAGCAATTCCATTTCTGCGAATATATCTGAATAAACCTGAAACACTAATTTGAAAAAATATATGCACCCCTATGCTCATTGCAGTGTTACTGACAATAGCCCAGATCTGAAAGCAGCCCAAGTGCCCATCAGTAGATGAGTGGATAAAAAAGCGGTGTTAACATTTACACCATGGAGTACCACTCGGCTGTGAAAAAGGAAATCTTTCCCTTTGCAGCTGCATGGATGGACCTGGAGACTAAGTGAAATAAGCCAGTCAGAGAGAGATAAGTACCACACGATTCCACTCATATGTGAAATCTAATGAACAAAATTAACTGACAAGCAAAACAGACACATTCATAGGTAGAGAGCAGGCTGACAGCTCTGGTGGCCAGTGGGGGGAAAAGGGATTGAGCAAAAAAGAAAAAAAGAGAACTCATGGACATGGGCAAGAGTGCAGTGATTGTGGGGTGTGTGTGCGGAGGTGGAAGAAGGTATATGGGGGATAAATAGTGATGGGGGAAAATAAAATAAAAGAAGAAATAAAAATAAAAAATCAATAAAATAAAAAGATTCTGGACTTTGTTATACCATTGTACTTTGAGAGTCTATTTTGTAGGATTCTACTGTGTTACTTATATATGTTAACTTCCCAATTTGAGAAAAAAATGAATTTATGCCACTACTTTGTTTCTGTTTACTAAAACCACATAACCCTTGTGTACACCAAGAATAAATAATAAATAAATAAACTTCCCATAGTAAGTCCTAGCAGAAATTATAGGCTCTGATTCATAGCAGGGTCAGACCCGAAGAAACTATGTTGGTTGCCTTTGCCCACCCATCCCAGGTGTACTTCTTCATGATGTTTAGGAAATATTGGGCTATCAGGGATTTAGGGATCCTAGCTTCAAGAAGTAAGTCACTTCATCCTTGGCATAGACAGAGATAGTTCAAAATAATTATTACAAAAAGCACTGAAAGGAAGGTGAGTCCTTTGTACCATATCGGAAGAATACAACTGGAATAAAAGCTTTTATGCAAGACCACTGAAGGAAACAAGTAAGGGTGAGGATTCCAAAGAGAGGCAGAAAATGTAATCTCATTTATGTTCTTATCAGAACATAACACACTGTAAATATCTGTACAGCAAGTGTTACTAGCTAGTGACACTTTTCTTATCAAACTTGACATAATTGGCTGCTTTACTACCACAAAATGAACTAAGGAATTCTTCATCACAACATACGTTATTGGAAGTATATTAGTTTCCTTTTGCTGCTGTAACAAAACCCACAAACTTAGTAGGTTAAAACTATTTAAATTTATTATCATATGGTTCTGGAGGTAAGATATCCAAAATGTTTTAGTCGGGCTGCATTCTGGAGGTTCTGGGGATAACCTCCTCCCTTTTTTTGCCTTTTATAGCTTTTAGAAGTCACGAGCATCCCTTGGTTCATGGCCCTTTCCTCCATTTTCAAGCAAGCAATGTAATACTTTCAAATTTCCACCTGACTTTGACTCCGGCTTCTGTCATCATATCTTTCTCCCTCCCTCTGCTTCTGGAGTCACATCACCTTCACTGACTGTGACCATCCTACCTCTATTTTATAAGCATCTTGTGAGTACATTGGGGCCACATGGAAAACCTCAAGATGTTGAACTTATTTACATTTGCAGAGTCCCTTTTGACACGTAAACCAATATATTCACAGGTTCTGGGGTTAGGGCATGTAATTCTTTCCAGGGCCATTATTCAGCCTACCACAAGGGATATAGTTCAGTCATGTATCTTTGTCTATAGCACTTCCAGAAGGAGAAGACATCATACAATATTGAGAATTCAAAATCTTCTGGAAAAACATTGATATGTGCATTCACATGATGCCATGTTAAAAAAAACAACAACACAACCAGCCAGCACCCAGTGGTGACTCCAGATTTGCCAAATAAGAGGACCTTAGAGATAGCAAGTTGGTTGGAAAATGAGGGCTAGGAAACTTACTTTGGAGCTGTGTTTACATAGAATCCTGGCATTTTTACATGGATTTTGTGTTAATTTCCGGGCCAATTGAGGTCAGTGACTAATGGAACTATTTGGAGCCTAATTCTTCCTTTCCTTTTCCCCATCAAGCCAAATTCCTTGGCTCTACCTACCACTGCCAGTGTTAGAAATCCTGCTTAATGGAACAGAAGAGAAGAGACAAGATATGCAAATTGGCCCCACAGTGTGAAATTTACTTGAGGTTAACACTAATAAAATCAGTCCTGCTCTTTTTGACATTTGATTTTATCTGTTAGGTCAATTCAATGTTAGTATGCGAATGGCCCTCAGATTTCACTCAGTTTCTCAGTATCTATAATATAATACCCTTTACCCAAATTCTGTCTTCAGATATTATATATATTTGGAATTTACTTAGTCTTTGATTAGAGTTTTACAGGACATAATAAAATATTCTCTTTGTGACATACTGAACTTAATCTTAATGTAGGCACCCAGAGTCTTGAACTAAACTTGATTATTTAGGAGGCTTAATCCTGGTAATATTATGGGAATTTCAGGTTTTAGGTTCTAGTTCTTGTGGCCTTTGTATATTAGTTTCATCAGTTTTATTACCTGAATGAAGACAAACAGTCTCATGGTGTCTATAAGAATTAGAGTTAATAAAGCATTTGCCATATAATCATAAACTATTCTGATTTATCTGAGTAAAAATTTCTATACCTTTTAGGATAATTATTTTTCTAGTTTTCTTGTTTATAGAATCCAGTGTGTAAGATAATTTTTAAAATGAGGATGTTCATTGCAGTGTTTCATATGCTAGCTCAAATTGTAAAGAGAAAATAAAATAGAACCCTGGGTATTTTTCATATTATGTTATAACATGGCTGTAAATTAGGTTATAACGTGGCTGTAAAAAAGAATGAGACATATTTACATGTATTATTATGAAATCATGGTCACATGATGTAGTAAAGATTTCAAAATCAGCTTAAAACTGAGCATTGATGATACCATAAATTTTTGCTAAAAATGTATACATTTAATTATGCATGCTTAGAATAGAATCTGGAAGGAAACACACTTAGACATCAAATTGTTACTAATTAAAACTTGCGTATAGAATGCTTACTACATTCCAAGCTTTGTTCTATATGCTTTGCATGTATCCTTTCATATAGTTCCTCAGGAAGCCTATGAATCATTATTGTCTTGAGTTTATAGGCGAAACTGAATCACAAAGATGAAATAAATTGACAAAAACACCTGGTTATCTAACACTGTCTTTGGGATGTGACTATTCAGAGGACTCTTATCTCTACTTTGTTGACAGCCTATGCTGGAATTGTCAATAATGAGTATTACTTTTATAATTATGAGAAAGAAGAAAGGTGTTTTTCATTTGCTTAAAAAAATTAAAATGATCCCCACAAAAGAGTAAATCAATTGCAAACACCTGGCTGCAATTTACTGACATGATATATTATTTAAAATGTAAGAAAACTGATACTTGAAAACCCATCTTACTGAGTCTTCAAAATCCATTACTTTTGAAAATAAATTCAAATTAGATCCAAAAATCTCCTCTCAAGTAATTGAATAAAAATGCAATGACTCTTTTAGTGTTTGCATGCAAATTCCATCTTTTCCTACAATTTAGTGTTCAGAGTATGCTACAAAACATGTAAAATAATATCTTTATTTTAAAATTAGTTTATAGAATTTTAAAAACACATAGCATCACATTAGTGGTATGAAGAAAACACTAAAGGGTTTTGTTTAAAGATCATGTTGGTTTTAGTCAAATTGTATTAATGGATTCGTAGAAAGAATCAAATAAGTTATGCAGCAGATCATTTGGAGTTCTGGTATGCTATTGATTGCTATGTTACAAACTATCCCAATAATTAGTAGTTTATCATGTATTTGCATGGTTCTGGAGGTTAAGTTCTGAGCTGGGTGGTCTAGCTTAGATTCCTTCCCATTCTTGTACTTAGATTGCAGTTGTGGCTGTGGTCATCTGAAGGCCGGACTGGACTGTATATCCAAGATGGTGCATTCCCATGACTGTCAGTTGAAGCTGGCTGATGGTTGGGAGTCAAAAGCCTAAATTTCTTAGGCTTTTCAGAGAATGGTGCCTTGGTTTCTAAAGGAAGCATTCCAAGAAAGAGTGTTCAGTTGCGAGCTTTGCAAGAGAGAGAGTGGAAGATGTCAGTCCTATTAATGGCTAAGTCGGGAACCAGCACCGCATCACTTCTTTCACACTATTTGTCAAAGAGGCCACAGTCCACCTATACTCAAGGGAGTAGAGAAACAGGCTCCCCCTCTTGATGGCACAGTGGCCAGAGATGGGAGGTAATGGAGATATTGGTTGCACTGTCTTTAAACAATGCATTCCGCTGCAGTTAAGAAGCAAACTTCCCTTAGTCTTTGTAAGATATGTTTGATGTAAAAAAGTTATGTCATTGACAAGGAAGGGTTAAATTTCTGTATTTGAACCTGGTTACCACAAGTGATCTCTTTCTCATTGTTAATGATCATTATAAATGCTGGATGAGCCAGTTTACATTTCTGACAGCCTAATACAAATAGAGGAAATAGCATCCTTTCTGAATAATTGTAGTAATTTACATCTTTGTACCATGTAATTTATAAAAAGGTTTCATATATATTTCCTGTTTTGAGTCTGCATCAAACATTTTATGAATCAGGGAGCTGAGGGATGGGTAAGTTAAGTGATGTCCTTAAAGTCACATGACTAGTAATAAGAATTAAAACACAGGCCTTCTGTGTTCGGAAACCTTCTCTTTGCATCACAGCAGGTTTACAGGCTTTTCTGTTTGTAAAGCAGATGAAGAAACAAGAATGGAAAATGTCAGTGGGTAAGAGGGAAGACAGTCATGTCGTTGGGAAAGCTACCTAACTTTTTTAACCTGGAAAAGAAATAAAATGCAGAAGATAATAACAGAGCCCTCCCTGTAAAATTGTTGGAAAGGTTAAAATGTAATTGAGCGATAGACTTTATGGCATACTTCTATTATGGCAAGTATCATTAATATTACCTTAAAAATATGGTACAGCAGAAAAAGTATGGAGTCAGATCTAGTTTTTATTTTTCAATGTAATTGGTAAAAATTGCTATAATTTTTTAAGGCAGAAAACCACTTGCTGAGAATGCCTTTCTGACATTAAAGTTGCCTGGGAACTATTGTTGAATTTGTCCTTATATTAGTCACTTTTGGAAGACTACAGTACATTATGGACAAAGTGATGTCCCAAATTTCAATAGCCTACTCCAAAAATGGCTTATTTTTTGCACCTGTCAAGTGTAGCCTAAGGCAGCTAGGGGTTGTCTGTGTCTCTGCTCCTAGACCCTCGTTTATAGCAGGACCCAAGCTGAAAGACCTGTCTGTGTTTGAGGCACATTGTCCTAATGGAAGAGAGAAAGCACAACTACAGAACCACATAATGGCTCTTAAAACTTTTGTTCAAATGTGATATATGTCATTTACACTCACACTTCATTAAACCAAGACATATTGTATGGTTAAACTCAGCCTCATTGTGTCAAGGATGCTTAATTCTCTTACAAAAAGATGATTCAATAATTAGAAACAATAAAACAGTTTATTATAGTCCAAGATAGGAATCATATGACTGCTTGACTGAAAGGTCCAGGAGGCACAAAGAAAAAAAACTAAATTAAAAAAAATTTTTTTTTCTCCGTGCCTACCTCACAAATTCATACACTGTAGGTGCTCATTAAAATTAATTGGTGACCTTCATGTCATAGGCCAATATTAACACGTGGCAGACCCTTGCACTGTGACCCCTTTTTCTCACCATACTCCAGGTTGAACATGCAATGATTATCATTTTAATTCCTGTTGTTAAACTAAATGTGTATTGAAACATACTCAGAAAATAAGTAAAGTACCTTTTATATGATTGCAGTAATAATGAAAGAGAGCAAGCTATTACAGGTAATTTGGTCAAGTTAAAGTGGTTAATTCATTTTTTCAATGAACAGGCTAGTAGAGCTATCTATGTGCCAGGCGCTAAACATGAGGTATAGTAACACGTAACTAAATTCATAGTAAGTTTTATAGGCAAAGTTTTGTGGATTAATTTGATGTTTTGATTAAGGTCCTAAACTAGAGTGGGGAGGTAAGTCTATATGTGTGTATATAATTATTTTAGTAAAGCTTTTTTTTTTTTTTTTGAATAGTCCGCCTCATCTAAAGAACATGTGAATTTTTTTGAATTTTCCTTAAAAATAGGAGGTAGCACTGCACACAGAGATATTTTGAAGTTACCACTTAAATCAAGAGCAAATTTATCTTTATATACTATAGGAAGCAACTATTTAAAAGTGTTTTTATTATATACAAAGAATTAGAGTTCAACCTGCAAACTTTATATCATCTCGTGATGATTTTAAATGCTGTCATTTTCATAAAACATATGTATTGCAAAAATAATAACATGCAGTGCTTTAATCGGCATTTTCTTCTGCAAAGAGAAGAAAAATTTTCCATTTCCTTTCCTTTTCTTAACAGAACAATATATATCACAGCTACATCCCCAAGAAATATCTAGAGGTTAGTGAGAGTGTAGAGTGAGTATTGGTGGAAAGAAAGGGAACATGTCCAAATCTGACTTAAGCATTAGGCAAATATTAAATATAAATTTATAAATAAAATTATAGTTTCCAAAACCTCTTCCCAATTAACAACCTGTTACATGAAACAAGTGGGGTTTTTGATAATCATATTGTTTAATAAGTTATTGAAAATCACAAAAGATATATTACATCACTGATAAAACTTTTATTTTTAAAAAGCATTCTTAAAAGTGGCTATTGCTTTAATAGTGGGATCATTTTCTGCAGTAAATTGACACAACATTTGATTTTTACTGATAAAAAGTAGCAAGCACAATGCGTTTTAAAATTACTATAATTTGACACTATTTATTTAGATTGATATAGATGTCATTTTGGGAACTTTATAAGAAGTGCCTTTAAAATAAATGTTTTCCCCCTCCTATACTACAGAATAATTTAGGAACTAAATATAAAAAGATTCAAAATTAAGTTAGTCATCCTCCTGCAAGCTCATGACCAAGTGAGGACTGTGCTGGGGGCAACCATAGGGACCCCCGCAGTGTACATCCCACCCAGGGGCTCTCCGCTCCACAGCTGCTGATCAGGCAGTTTTGTCCTGAGTGCTCCAGCTGGGCCTTCCTCTTTCCAGTTGGTCCTTCTGTCCCTGGACTAACATGGCATACTCCTGATCTGAGTTGCCTGCCTACCTTCTGGAGCAGTTTTGAAAGGACTTCAACTCTCTTTGTCCTTCTACCTCTCTGCCCACCTTCTCCAGAACTACAGTGAAACCCAATTGAGATGACAATCAGAATAATCCCACTTTCTCATTCAAGTGGCAGTTACCCACTGCAGCCTGAAGCCCTGGGTATCACACATACTGGGGCTATGGTACTAATGCATGTTTTCAGGGCAAAAACAAAAATCTGAAAAAGAGACATCAGATTATATTAATTAGAGAGAAGACAAATCACAATTGCAATGTAAAAAGTGTGATTAAAAACAAAATGTCTTACTAAAAATCCTAGGATTTTATGTGCCCCACTTATCTATCCTACTCAAATTTAGTGTTTTTCAAAAATAAAGCTTTTTTGAAATTCTTGTAACTTTAAAGCTCTGTGAAAGCAACCATTTTATAGATGTTGTGAACTCTTGTGGATTATTTTAGATAGATTCTAGTCTGTACGAAGCCTAAAATAAATAAGTCAAAAGAATGAATAGTGTTGTGGTAGAAAATTTACAAATGAGGATTTAAAAAGTCATGCATTATGCATTTTGGGGGAATTCATACCCAACCCTGAACTTTTTTTTAATGCTTTGGTCCACTAAAGAAGGTATGAGGAAATCAGAATATAGTGCATGAAGTTCTGAAATACAAAACAAAGTCTCTTCTTAAAAGGGTCTTGCTAGTCCAAAAGAGTAAATATATGGTCTGCAGGTGGGAAAGGCATAAAAGTCTTTTGATATCAAATGGTTTAGACGACACATAGCCACAAGATTTTAGAATTCATCAGATTTAAGCTCCTTATTTAACAGATGAAGAATCTGAACAAAAGAATTTAAGGAACGAGACACCAGAGTAATAGACAATTTCTAAAGAACTCAATTATAGGACCGGATTTAAATAGCTCTATATCAAAGGCTCTTAATGAATCATTTGGAGAAAGATCAATGTCAGAGTCAGCTGCAATCAGTGATGGCAGAATTAGTAATAAATGTGCTGAATTATGCCAGAAACTGCATAAAACACTCTCTGTATTTACTATCAATCCTAGTAACCAAGACCCTCATAACCATATTATATATATTATTTCCAAGTTGCCGTATTGGTTCTTCTGAGTCATTGTTATTATCAGTATTTGTTATAACTGCTTTAAAATTGAAGCTTTAGGTATGAACATGGAATGAGATAAGAAAACAAGTGGGACCAATGAAATGATGATGGTATCTATATTGCTGGGGTAGGTGTAGCCTTCAAAATGTGTCTGCGGGGACTGCATACATGAACTAAGGTTGGTCTACGTGGGCAAAGGGCAGGTAGAGGGTGTGGGTGTGTGCCTGGAGTATGTCACCAATGATATTCAATGCATGGGGTTCTGAATTATGTGGACAGTGTTCAACGCTAAAGGTGTTATGCCTTTGCACTAGGGCAGCCGAAAAAGTATGGAAAAGAATTAGACAGGCTTTGGAACAGAAAGTTTTAATGTCTGTATCACACTTCCAACACTGAAGCTGAAGAAAACAGGATAGAATTGTTCTCATCTTTAGAAATTGACACCCACTGTGGGCATTAGTCATAGCTTTCTAAAATATTTTTTTTTCCGACTTACAAACTTAACCTCTATCACTAACCTCTGTGATAAAGTTGATTCTCTTTCGGGGTAAACTACAAAAAGTATTGAGGATACAAACTATGAGACTAATTATTACGTGGCAACTACCAGAACATCTTGTTCCCCAGATTCACTAACGTAAATGGCAAATTGCATTGCTGCAAAATTTATGAATCAGGGAACCAAGTTTTGCCCTGTATTTGGAAGTTTACATTTCTGAAGCATCTCTCTGCCATTTCAAAAATCTGTGTGACTATAAAGCTCTGTTTTTAGAGATGAAAAGACCTTTCCACTTCACTGCAAGTAGCTAACTTCTAACCACACAGCAGAACAGGGGCAAAAGTAGCACAACCACTTTGACCTCTGGGAGAATTCAGGAGAGAGGAGAGACCAACAGGTCAAAAGGGAAGGGCCCACTTAGCCAGGTTGGGAATAGCTGGGAATCAGCATGTAGCTGGGTGGTCACCAGGATTTAAAAGGGGCCAGAGGGCCAGAAGAGAATGGGCCGTGCCCCAGCTCTGACTGTTTAGCCTTTGCCTACAGAAGGGCACCTGCAGTAGCAGAGGTTAAATAGGTTATGCCTTTGAACTAGCGCAGAGGGTCAAGTGTGAGAAAGAATTAGACAGGCTTTCAGAACATAGTTTTAGTGTCTGTATTTTTCTCCCGACACTGAAACTAAAGGAAAATCTGATAAAACTAATGTGTTTTCATGAGCTGTTTGTTCAAAATAGAAATAATTTTGTTTCTACAAATACTTGTGATTTATAAATATTGCAGAGTTACAGAAGATTAAAGGGGCTGTAATCAGGCTCTTTAAAAGGGGACTCTAGGCTATGGCTCATTCCATGATTCATGCTTCTTGAAATAACTAAGTATGAGGCCGTTTGTTTCCAGTATGTTTGTCTCGGCAAGAATATCTGTTGTTAAAAGGGAGTGATTCTTATACAGAACCAGAGCAATCAGCCAGCTTCCTATTTAAAACAGAGAATTGGAACGACTCTTTTTACAATCTGGAAATATTGTTTCTACTGACTGTTGAATTTTATAACACCAAGTGATTTGCTCAGTAGGAGATTTCTCTCAGATCTGTAATTTTTATTTATATTCTAGCAAGACCATAATTATGCATCTAATTTATACTGAAAATCCATGCTGTATAGTGTGTATGCTTTATATGTTTTCTTTTTCCTAAGCACTTTCCTTTATTTTTATTTACTTTTATTTTTGCTGTGGCTGTTGTTTCTGTTATGAAGTTAATAGTACTAGATGTCGTTGCTGCAAAGAATCGACATCTTATTTTCTTGAAAACAAATTTTTATTTTTAAGTGAAAATGAAAACTTTGTCTTTGCATTGAAATATATATATAATTTTGTCAAAATAATTAAAATTTATTATTGATTTATAATGTAAGTGCTTTTATTAAAATATTGCTCAGATAATTAAAGAGGGAACTGCGGCAGGCTTCAGTTGTAAGGACGTGGGTCTGGCAGTGTAATAGCTCCTTCTATAACTATATACTCTGCAGTCTGAACCCTGTTTATCTCTTGCATGGAGATGGGTATCCAGTGCTCTGTTCTGAACGGCTGAGAGGCTTTGTGAGTCCAGGCTGCTGCAGTGAAGCCAAAGGATAAAAGAGCTGATATTTTTGGTGTTAGCTACATGGGGGACAGAGGTCAATCCTTAGCTCAGATGTTAGCACAGGGAAGACAAACGTGCCTCTCTGGGCCATGATCACTTGAGTCTGGGCTTTGAGGTAGCTGAGGGTGTTGCCAGGTGGCCGGGGGAGGGTGGCTTTGCCAAAGAGAAGTAGCTTGCTGGGAATCCCCAAAGTAGTGGGATCTTGCAAACTGGCTCTTCAAAATCTTACACACACTGTGCCTTGGCCCTAAGCAAAGTCTGATTTAAATGTTCTGGTGTAAGCTCGGTCCTTCCAGAATTTTCAAGTAGGGTGTTCACACTTGTGCCATGTACCCCAATGTGACCACGGGGCGCATAGTAGTAGAGAATGCTTGCTCTCATTGAGATCCCTCTGCCATTGCTAAGGTTTGAGGATGAGAGTAGGGTTTTGGTCTTTCTTGAAACTGTCACCTTTCATAGGATAAGTATTTTCAACATTTGTAATTTAAGTCACTGCCACTAAATGAGAGACATGTTCCCTAGTTTAAAGGTGCAGTGATAAGCACCTCCCAGGAAGGACAACAGCCAAGGTTTTGCATCTGATCTCTTCTACTTACTATCTGAAGACACTTGCTGGCTTCATGTGAGAACTCAGTTACTACTAATCCCCTTGTGGGTGGTTTTTAGCATGAATTCATATAATGACTTACATGCAAGTGCTAGACACATAAATGCTACCGTTTAGTAAGCAGCAACTGACAGCAGTTTTAAGATATGCAGGCATTTACATTTTAATTACTCCATCTTGTATTGTGTTTCTTGATGAACACATTATGAAAATGTACACACACACTCACACACACACTCATACACACACACACACACACACACACCCCTTCTCAGCAGTGGTTTTATTTGCTTAGGACACAAGGCAATTAATTATGCTTTGTCTAGCTAATAGTAAGTCTAAGATGAAATGGCATACATCTATTAGACAAAGTATGTCTTCGCAAAGATTAAACAACTTCTTGTGTTGTATCCTTGAATTTCTAAATATGACTGTTTACCTATTATTCTTTAAAAAGAAGAAGTAAAATTTTATTTCAAAGTTTCTCAAGTGAAAACTGAAAAGAAACTAGCCCAGCATGTTGGCTATCGGCGGAAGGTACACAGTTAAGGTTCTGCCAATAGATCCCACAGGTATTGAGATGACCTCAAGGCACCGTCTCCTCGTGATTACACATAGTGACTGAATCTTACAGTTTTTTAACTTACAAAAACATTACTTTCTAGTTTTCTCTTTTCCCCTTAACATTCTCTTGTGCCTGGTATTTACAGCAATGATTTGTTGTGGGGTTATTTAAGAAATATATTTTCCCAATAAAACACAGTTATTCTCATCAGAGGCTCAAATTTTGTTATCAAGAGTAAAATTTTCATTAGGCATTCATTCCCTAATAGCAATGAACTAGTAAAATGTAAAATGACTTTTTTTCCAAAACTTAAAACATGTATATGCTTTAAGAAATATTACATTTTTTCTTCTATGTTCTTCCCACACACAATTCATTCTAAAACAATGACCATTTGTATGTTGCTTCTTTTAAGCTGTTTTTCCATCCTTATTTTTCCTTTTTTTATATTTTTTTGAATCTCTCCTTCTAGAATCCTTGTGTAGCATGGTTAGGACCTGTATTTTTCTACCTTATTTACAGATATGACCCAGAGAGTTTAAATGACATGACTAAGGTTAGAGAACAAGTCAGACATTTCACAAGTGTTGAGTCCCAGTCAAAAGCCTTAGCACAGACCTTGAAAGAAAATGTTATATTTGCAGAATTCTTCTTAATTAATTTTCTTAGCTTTGCCAACATGAAGCAGGCCATGTCTCCCTGAGGAAATTGAGGTCCAAAGAGGTGAAAGAGAATTCACTGTCCCCTAAAATTGCTTATACAATCGATCTATTCTGCTTTTCTTTCTTGAAAAACCTTAGGAAGACCCTTTGTGGTAAATTTAGAGACAGTTATACAGGCTCTTTTCTTCTATTATATATTACAGAATATTTTATGAGTGACTTTGACCATTAATTCTTTGTAACTTTGAGGATGAGAAGGATTATTGGTTTAGGATTAAGGAAATACAACATAATATTTTTGCATCTGTAAAATTACCACATGATTCTACCACTGAAGCTCATTAAAGTCTAGATCCACATTCTGGTCACTTTTAACATCCCCCAATCGATATATCTCCTTCTGCATCAGACTTCTTATTCCATATTTCATGAGCTTGAAAAATTCATAATAGCTTTCTAGTCTCCCCCAAGCCTCACCTGGTTAAAATAAGTTTAGCATTTGATTAGAGCAGTGATTTTCAACTGGTGTGCAGCAAGAATTTTTAAAACATGCAATACCTGACTTTTTAGTCAGGGGCATGACTTCTTTTTCCTTAGATTGTCAAATAAAAAAATGACAATAGCCAACACAACAATAGCCATCTGGTGTGAATGAATCAAAATTATACCTATTTTTAAAAAATATAATATACTTTTTGGTGTGCCGCAGACATTTATCAATTAGTTTGTGCTATGAGATGAAAAGGGTTGAAAATCACTGCAGTACACTTGTTATTGGGAGTCATTTTTATTTCTGAGGGCTAAATCAACTCAGGAATAGATTAGTGATAGCATACCCCCTTAACCTCCAAAGCAATTTGTTTTTATGTTCTCAGGTTGGAATCATGCCCTCACTATTAATATTTCATACCAACAAGTAGGGGGCTTCAATATGTCCATCGGCTAGACTGGCAGATGCCTGCCAGTATCTGAATATTGCCCCTAGGAATGAGTAATGATTTTCAGCCTCCTTCAGTCGCCACGGTATGCTACTGTTGTTTTGCATTAGGTCTTTTCTATAGGATGCTTAGGGTAATTTAAGATAGATTTCTGTCCTGCTCATCACTTTTTTAAGTAACATGTGCAAATAAATTATTTTGTTTGAAAACAAAAACCAAACCTAAGAAACATCTCTATTTACATAAGTTACAGACAACACTGGCTATTTAAATAGATTTTAATAATTTAGTATATCCCCCCACTGGGATATGTTATGTTTTACATATAAGGTTGGGGAATTAACAACATACAAAAATATCTTGATAAGATGTACCAAAGGATGATACATTTTTTACTGAATGGTAAAATAAGATGGAAAGGAAAAAAATTTCAGTGTGTCCCATTAAATAGTCACTTGTTGAATGGTGGTGTAGTTATCCTGATACCCTAGAGAGTTCCTGGGATTCTAAACACATACTAGGACACTGAAAGTCTGGAGTCAGTCCTTGATCTCTCAAAATCATTACAAGCGATGTGACATTGTATTTATAAAATTTCACCATCCAAAGAGTTTTTTGATATGTTTCAGTGTGAGAGCAGAATAGTACTCACGCCTTGGATTCAAATATTAGCTCTTTAATTCAGAGGTGTGTGACCTTGGACAAATGACTGAGACTTTTGTACCTCTGCTTCCTCATCTATAAAACACAGGGATAATTAAGAGTTTTGTGGAGATAAATAATAGCCATAAGGTGCTTAGCATGCTAAATATTTAATAAATATCAATTATTATTTACTGTTTTAAGATATTTACAGGTCACCTTTGTCTCTCTGGAAACCATGCCCTGTATGTTAAAGCTCATAGTAGAGGACTGGACATCTTAGACATCAAACTAAGAGGACACTGACAGCATCAGCCTTTTCCTCCTCAGAAGAAGCCTCTGTCTATTATTCTGTGTTTTCCCTCTGCAACATACTTCGTGGAGCTCACCAGTCTCATAATCAGAACACATACCAGGATTTAATGCCTTTTTTAAAATTTATTTTTGTGTATGGCATGGTCACTTTTTCCTAGTCCAATTTCATTTAAGGATAGTGTAATATTTTGGGACTTGCAGGTGTTCAATAAAGGCTTTGTAGCCATTTTCAGCTCATTTGTTTATAACAAGATGAGAATGAGGCTTCTGCACAGACTCAGTTCCATATGGCCTACCCTGTGGCCACAAATTATCTGCCTAAATTGAACTAGTTGTCTTGAGAATAAGATCATTAAATACAAGACAGGAAAAATAAGATATTGCCAATTTATCACATATATAAACAACATGAATTCATTATTCATTTAATCAGGAAACATTCACTAAGTACCTAACATGGGGCAGGTAGTAATTGCTTGAAGCTCCAAAGACAATTACGATGTAGTAATTGCCATTATTGGACTTTCATTCTGGTGAGCAAAGGTGAGGGTCAGAGAGAAATCAAATCTGTAAACACCGAAGTGTAAAGTGTAATATTTTGGGTTCAGCAACTATGAGAGAATTATATACTAAAAACAAGGTACACAAAGAAAAAGTGAAACAATTTTTCTGAGTAGGTGAGTATCAGAAATGATTTTATTTTTCAAATAAACTTTGAAGAGCCTGGTCCTAAAAGTTGAGTAGGATTTGATCACCTGGATAGGAATGGAAGAATTCGGGCATCCAAAGGATATAGTTTATTGATAATATGCCAATAGTGTAACTTTTCAATGAACAAAGGCAGAGCTACTATTATATTAGTTTATGACATAAACTCAACACATACCAGAAAACAAGATAACTGAAAAATATGGCCATGTTTTAGGAGAAAGATAATTATAAAATTAGCACTTTAGCTGGATATAATAATCCAAAGTAACTCTTTATACTCTACTGTCAAAGCGACCTATTTCCAATTAAAAATTGAAATTTATGAAGGATTAAGGACAAAAGAGACACATCTTTCAATCCTCCTTTCTTCCTTCCTTCCTTTCTGAATAACTCAGTCCAAAGATGTTAAGTGAAGCTAAGCAAGGCAGATTTTTATCTCCATAAAATTGAAGGATGCATTGAATAAAAGTGAGAATAGTAATATCATACATGTAAATTGTCTGTACCATCCATGAGGGTGAGTTGTTTTCAGGATTCTTCCCTTCACCTCCCAGCTCCCCACAGCTAAAAACAATTGTGGCTTAATGGAGCATACACGTGATTATGGTGGGAAACGCTGAAAGTCACACACACTATAAGTTTTACCTATTTATTTCTATTGTTGATCTCTCTTTTCTAAAATGTAAACTTTCTAGAATATTTTTTACTATTCTACTCTCTGGCTAGAAGAGTGCGTAGCACACAGTAAGTTCTCAATAAATAACTTTCAAATTAAAAAAAATGAAAATAATTATTTGGAGAATACAAATATATGTATGAAACAATGCTATTTATTTTAAGACCTTTAAAGTGTTAAATACTTTGTATAATTTTCACTTCTAGTTGATTAAATAACAGAACTGTTATAATGAAGCAAAGGCTAGTGATATTTTAATAAACATACATTGTTGTTGAAAATTTACTGTGGGTTGTATGATGAGCAGAGTCAATGTTTTAGGTATCTATGGGTTGAAGAATTAGCTAGCGCTATTAGATAATGCAGAAACGAAAAGGAAATCTAAAGGCATATAAGAAATATGTAAAGGAAAAGACTTTAGTCAGAGGTAGTGAAAAGAATATAAAACTTTTAAGGATTTTTATGATAATTATATTAAATAGAATAAAATGTAAACAGAGCTCAAACAGCAAACAGATATTTACTGTTTTTTGGAAGGAGTTATTGGATTTTTAATTTTTTATTTTTTTGTCTCAAAACAACAGAAATTTACTGTCACGGTTCTGAAAGCCAAGTCCTAAATCAAAGTGTTGGCAGGACTCTAAGGTGGATCCTTCCTGACTCTTCTAGCTTCTGGTGGCTCCAGACTTTGCTTGACTTGTAGATTCATCATTCCACTCTGCTTCATCTTTTAATTTTTTAAAATTTTGTTAAAACAGCCTAGGATACTATTGTTGTGTTGTTTTTTTTTAATTTACCACCCCACTCTCCCAACCCCTCTGCCCCAGGCCTTCACCACACTATTGTCTGTGCCCATGTGTTATGCATATAAATTCTTTGGTTAGTCTCTTTCCACCCACCCACGCACTCACCCACCCTTGCCTTATCTTTTTAAAATATTTTTTTCTGGCTTTTTATCATGTCTTTATAGCTTTTTCAGATATTGCATATATGACATTGTGAAAATAAATTATAAAAGCCTCATTTAAAATGGAGGCAAGCATTTTAATAGAAATTGCACTGAATTTATAGATTGCTTTGGATGGGTATGGACATTTTAATGATATTAATCCTTCCAATCCATGAACATGGTATATTCTTCCACTTGTTTATATCTTTCTCTATTTCTTTTTTCAGTGTCCTATAGTTTTCCAGGTACAGGTCTTTTACATCCTTGGTTAAGTTTATTCCTAGGTATCTTATTTTTTAGTTGCAATGGTAAATGATCTTGCTTTTTTAGTTTTTCTTTCTGAGAGCTCACTGTTGGTATATAAAAATGCAGTCAATTTTCAGATCTCAATTTTGTATCCAGCTACATTGCCAAAGTGATTTATCAAATCTAGTAGTAGTTTGGTGGAGTCTTTAGCATTTTCTATGTACAATATCATGTCATCTGCGAATAATGACAATTTTACTTCCTCCTTTCCCATTTGGATACCTTTTATGTTTTCCTCCTGTCTGATGGCTGTGGCAAGGGCTTCCAGTACTATGCTGAATAAGAGTGGTGAAAGTGAACAATCTTGTCTTGTTGTACCCTTTGGAGCAGTACAGATGGACCTGGAGAATATTATGCTAAGCAAAATAAGCCAGGCTGAGAAAGAAAAACATCACATGATCTCACTTATATGTGGAATCTAAAGAATATACTAAACTAATGAACAAAACAGATTCAGTGACATAGAAGCATGGAACAGACTGACCAATCTTGGAGGGAAAGTGGGGGTGAGTGTGGAGAGATTAACCAAAGAATTTATATGCTTAAATGCATAATCCATGGACACAGACAATAGTGTGGTGAAGGCCTGGGGTGGGGAGTGGGTGTGGGGTAGAAAAGGTCAATGGGGAAAAAGGGGACATCTGTAATACTTTAAACAATAAGGATAAATTAAAAATAAATAAAATAAAATAAATAAAAATAAAATAATAAAATAAAATATAAAATAAAATAAAATATAAAATAAAATAAAATAAAATAAAAAAATAAAATAAAATAAAATAAAAAAAAAAATAAAATAAAATAATAAAATAAAACAAAACAAAACAAAACAAAACAAAACAAAACAAAACAAAACAAAACAAAACAAAACAAAATAAAATAAAATAAAATAAAATAGAGGCAGGAAGCCCAAAGGGGGGTGAGGGGGCTGTCATGCATTACTGCTAGGCAAAGTTGACAGACCTCAGCAGGAAGATTACTTTACTACCCCAGCAGGAGAAAGGTTTTCCCCTTACCTAGCAACACACCCAACCAATGAGAAACCATTATGACTTAACCACTACACTTTGAACTCTCAGTTTCCTCTAATGGACATTTTGTTTATAACAGCCCTTTTCTACTCTCCCTTTTCTCTATACAACGATGTTCCTTTCCTTTGTTCTCAGAACTTGTTTATGGTTTTGGCATAACTTGCCTTTCCCAATTACAATTCTCTGTTAGGCCCAAATAAACTCATTTTGAGGATAAACAACTGGCTATTTCAATTTTTAAGAATGACACCTACATAAACACAACTATAATTTTAAAAGAAGACATAACTTTGGGTTCTGAAAATAACTGTCATGAAAATACAAGTATATGCCCGGCCGGGCGTGGCTCAGCAGTTAAGCATCAACCTAGGATCCAGGAGATCGGGGTTCGATTCCCGGTCAGGGCACATGTCTGGGTTGCGGGCTAGGCAGCCGATCAATGACTCTCATCACTGATGTTTCTATCTCTCTCTCTCCCCCTCCTTTCCTCTCTCTGAAATCAATAAAGATATAAAAAAAAATACAAGTACAGCCTAATAATTTTCATACTTGATTTCAATAAACCCTGAAACTAATTTCTTCAAGAAATATGAAATTGAAGAAAAAAGCTTTATATAAACTAACTTAAATATCTTAAATGGCATCGTACACAGAAAGATCAAAAGAAAAACTGTGAAAAGAGATGGATGAACAAAGGTAGGAATAATAGTTCATTGCTTTTTATTGTGACAGTGTCTAGCCCCACCAATGCTTGAAAAAGAGGAGATAAATAAACACTTCCTGAAGAAATACATACAAGTGTGAGTGAAAGTTTCAATTTAATTAAGTCACAATAACATAATTAATATATATGTAAAAATTGAGTGTAGAGATTTACAACAAAATACCTTAGAAAAAAATAGAAAACTAGAAAATTATTTTGCCCAGGTATTTACAAAAAAATTACTTATTAATGACATGTTCATATGATTGTCATAAAATGTTTATTATTTTAATATCTCTACAGATGATTATTTTCTTCTTTTACTAGATAGGTACAAGTATTTCTGTTACCTTTTATTTTGTGTTTACATTGTCTAAATCTGAATTCAGATTAGAAAAATTATTCTAAGTCTTCCATTGGGAGAATTATTCAACGTGTTATCATGTTCAATAAGGTTACTTGACTGTTTTACAGAATCATTGCTATATATTTAACTGACAGGGAGTTTTTATGTTTCAACTTTTTAAAGAAAATGTAGAGATATTTGTGTCATAGTTTAATACATAGGCAAGTACATTGCTGTATATATTCCCTGGGGGAAAAAATGCCTGTGAGGACAAGTTGTTATATAAATTATATGTTATATAAAGAGCAGAATAAGCATATTTGTGAGTCATAAATTTTCATTTATTCAAGTTATCATCAAACCTCTTACTCTCAAGTAGCTAAATGTTTTAAAAAATTTAGCATTTATCTTAAATATTGGTATTAAATTTGTCCTCAATCACATAATTCACTGCCTAGCTATTGAACAAGTCTACAGAATAGGTGTATTTTGTATCTCCAAGGCGTGAGTATTTATATTTTTTATTGGGCACTGAAAACTACATAAATATTAATAAACATCAATGTTTCATACAACGTAAATTGACTGCTGGAGAAAGATTGGGCTGTGAATTCTGACTTTTCATTAGTCATTTTTCAAATTGACACAAGAACCTGTCTCAGCTCATTATTTCAGGATTTTAATGGTCTCTTTTTAACATTAGCATAATTTTTTTAAGTCTTAATTTCTTCTCTTTAGAGAGTCGGCTCAATAGAACTGTAATATTTGTTTATTATGGTCTCTTAATACAGCTGTATAAATGCACTTGAAATGTAATCTATTTACTTAATAGATTGCAATGACTTTCTGAAGCTACTGAGGGCCAAGCACTTTTTTTTTGGTTTGTTTTCCATTTAAGCATTCAAATATAAATGCCATGTAAACTGTCTAGAAGAAAAATCCCTGGATACTTGAATAGTGTTTACCCCTTTGAATTTTGGAATGAAAATACTATAGAAAGCTGGGGCTGGAAGGAACCTGTGAGCTCATCCTGCCAGAGTACAATAATGAGAACAATGCTGGGTGGTGGCCGAGATACCACAGCCAGTCCCAGCAGGTCCATGACCTGAAGCCTGCTCTTGGGAGACTCAGTTCCATGTTTTTTCCTCTATAGAGTATTATCAGGCTGAATTTTCAAAAGCAAAACATTAACTGCTGTTTCATCACATGATCAAATAGTTTTCAGGTAAATGCTAATATAGAGGAAGGCGAGAATGGTAAATATTGTATGAGCTATCCTTGGCCTAGCGTAACAAATGCCAGTGGATGTGTTGGGCACTTGAGGCTTTCACCCCCTTGGTTTTTCAGTTATTGTGGCAAAATTGTAGTGCTCATACCAGACATTGCCTCTGCACAGCCCAGCCCCCTCCTCTAGCTAAGTCACTTGGCTGGGAACCTGACAGTGCGTGGGAGGCTTCAGAGCTGCAAAGCCTTCTATTCAGGGACACGGGATCAAATCACAACTGCTGCTAGTTTGCTCCTGACCTTGAAGATCAAGTAGAATAATTGGCTTTCTGCCTTATTCCTCAGTCTTGGTTCCCTTCCCACACATACTCTACTCCTGCTTTCTTGTCTAAATCTCAGTCTTTGTAACTTGCTTCAGTTTCTATCCCTTTAGGATAGTGTCCCATGAGGACTTCAGATGGATCTATTGTCAGGGCCTGTGTTACTACTAGACAGATTTGCCTGAGACTAACTGCCCACCTGCCTGCCTGGAATCCCTGACACTGTGCTTTGATTCCTGTCAAGCTACCGTCTTAACTTCTGCTGGATCTTCTCATGCCCAATGATGCCCAGGACAGCCAGATCTTGCCTGTAGCCTGTTTCCTACATGTTTTATTCTCTTATGAACTAGACTTTCCCCCAGCACCAGCAGCTACATCTGACACACTAAAGACTGACTTCCCCAAGGAATGGATAAATATCTCAGGTCTGGCTGCTATTATCTGCCCCTTTTGCATGTAACTCTACTACCTGACTACATCCCAATGGCATTTCCAAATATTTAGGCCTTTATTAAACAATAGCTTTATTTGTGAATTAACTGAGAGTGCAATATTTTCCCTCAGAACTGAGGGGATTATGTTTTCATGTATTAAAACATGAGAAATGACAACACTCAAAAAATCCTTAAACAAACCAAATCACTACTTCAGTTAAAAAAAATCCAACACTAATGCACAGAGATATTTTACTATTTTCAGTTAGCCATAGGACTATAAAATGAATTTAAACAAAACAATTACTTTTGCAGTGCTGGAAGCATTGTGAATGATCTTTCACAGAGCTGACTCACTTGTAGGGAATGGGTTTTGCCATGCATAAACAACTCTGAGAACCACATAATTTGGATATGATTTAAAATTGAACCCATCAGTTTTGAAAAAGGTTGGAATTTGGCCAAAGTGCATTTTTCTAATAGCAACATCTATTCTTCACATGGAGAGAGATCACGATGGCTGCACACCAGGCAACTGTTGTTTGCCATTGGTTTTTGTTTTTTTTCTCCCTTAACTGATGTGGAAAATTCAAATTTTCTCATGGAACTTTCCCTGACTTTACTAACAGTGGTTTCTTAAGCTTTTTTCTCTAACATTATTTGAGGTTATGGTTTAGGAATTTTTGAGGCAAAAGACAAGAAAAAATGCTGCTCCTTTAACTTTGCAAGGTCCCTTGAGTTATGTAACCTTTCTGACTTTCATTTCCTAATTCTGTGAAATTGGGAGCCTGGGGATAGTGAGAAGGAAGGAGATGAAATGTCCTTCAAATCCAACATCCCAAGATTTAAGGAGTCAGGGAATCATTTGGAATGGCACCTATTCATTAATTAAATCTATCTGTTAAAGGTGAAAAACTAAGACCTGGAACAGTTGCTGAAATTAGCCTCCCCTCCTTCCCTTTATCTAGTCTTAACCTTTCCCATCTCTCACTTAAGTCCATTTTTTTCCAACTAAATGCTTTACCCCTCTCTGCCCTTCAAAAAAAAGTCCACCACAGCCACAAACTCTTATTTGTAAGAGTTTACAGATAAAACGTGTGTCATAGATTTTTAGAGATAGAAGAGACTAGTGTGATGACCAAAAGAGTTTTACAAATAAGAGAGGGAACTGAAGAGATAAGAGGTGAAAAAGAGAAAGAAAAGTTTGAATTTGACCTGGTGGAACTAAGAAGAACGGGAGCGTTTTCAACCAGCATAACTTATTATAACTTCTTCCAACTTCTGCCCTCACTCTCCCTCATTTAAGGCCACATCAAATTATCTTAACATCTTCAATTTCATAGATAGGGAAGATAGCAGGGGGATGATATATTGAGGAATCTGAAGAGGTTTCAAAATTTTCAGCTCTGGAAACTTCTCTGGAAGCTGGACTAGTCTGGCTAAATAATGGTGAGTCAGACTCTGGGCCTACCTTCCCCATTTGTATATGTTTTCCTAAAATTTTAGGCAAGGCACTTAATATAATTTCAGTTACTCCTGTAAATTTAAGAAAATGTTACTCATTCTTTTCTTCACAGACTTTTATTAACTTAGATGAGGAAGACTCCTAGGGAGAGTATTTTATAAACTGCAAGACTATATTCCCATAAAATACTTCACTTATTTTTTTTCTCTCCATAAAGTGGATTTGCCTAATCCCCATTAAGTTAGCACAATTTTACTTACAAGACTGTTGTATTCTAGAATTTTATGCCTGTTCCCCATTAAATAAATTATTAAGCTTCATGTATTTATAATTTCAGTGTCAGGTTCTTTCCACACAGACATGGCTATTTCCATGTTACAGCTGAAGGAAAAGAGCCTAACAAGGTTGTTACTTGCCCAACATCTTCAAGCTAAGTCGCTGAGCTGTGACCCAAGCCAGCCTCATCTATTAGTCTTCCACTAGGATGCCGTGCCCTTCGGTTCCATGGAACACTGATGCAAGTCCCTCTGATAACAATGCACACCTCAGTCAAATGTGCCTGCAGTGATTCAGGTCACTGTCCACAGAAAGTCTTCCTATGGCATCTCCAAAGCATGACACTCATTGGATATTCTCCTCTCCAGCCCTTTTCACTGATCCGCTGGGTGCTCACTCAGATCATCTACCACGCACGCCACCCAGGGATCTGACCCGCAACATGGGTATGTGCCCAGACCCAGAATTGATCCGGCGGCCTTTTGGTGCACAGGACAATGCTCCAACCAACTGAGCCACGTGGGCCAGCGCCAGAAACACTTCTTAAAAGGGTGGGCGTGATTTTCAAAAAATTATCAGGAAGGTGAGCAGGGTGTTGGTTCTCCTGCAGGTCCCCGGCTGTCCCCTTTCTCCCTTCAGGCCTTTCTCTCTTTTGGCTTCTTCCTTTCAGAACTGATTCTCATAAGGCACCTGTTTTTAATTGTTTGTATCTCAGGGGGAAGAAATTTAGTTGTTAAGCAGCCTGCCCTTGGAATATTCATTATCTATTATTTGCACTGAAATAATTTGTTCCTGGATAGAAGAATTTCATGAATCAAAGAAGCAGGAGAGAGCTTTAGAGTGATGTGTGTATGTTCATTAATTTATTTAATGATTAATTTATTAATGATTTGCTCAATGAGTACCTTCCAAATACGAGGTCCTATTAAGACCAAGGTGAAAAAAAGTGACATAGCCTTGTCTTCACAGAGCTTAAAGTCAAGTAAGGCAGACAATAAACGAGTAATAGCAAATAAAATGTGATGAATGCTATCTGACAGAATGTGTTGAGAAAACACTGACCTTGCAAGTCTAGGGATTGTGTTTGTGGGCCCATGTGAGAGTTTTAGAAAGCACTGGGCCCTTCGGCACTAACTGAGGCATAGCAAAGGGAGAGAGAGAAAAATAACATTTATTGAACAATAACTATTTTTAGCAAATGACTATCTATTGAGTCAAACATTTAACATATGTTATTTCAAGGTGTTGAAATATTTATCTGTGCTCTATGATTTCAGGTGTATGTCCATATATGTTGTAAGTCCTTATTGTCCTGTAAAGTAGGGATTGTTCCCAGTTCACAGAGGTCAACGGCATGTCTGATATACGACAAACCAGTCAGAGAAACAAACAAGGCTTCTGAGCTCCAGGTTTGGGTTCTTGCTGGTGTCTGAAGGTCAATTCAGTGCCCAATTATAGCCCACAAGATAGGGCACAATGCCACGGACCTTAGGAAGCCAGGGCCGGAGCTTATTCAGATGACAGTGAAAGCAGAAATTGGGGTACTTTGCCTGTTTCAGAGGTTTCCTGTGGACTGAAGGTTGCACCCAGAGAGATCAGGCTGTTTGGTCCATGGTATAAGGACTGAGGGTTAAAATATATCCATTTCAAGTGTAAAAGGGAAAAGAAATTCCTGGTGTTGGAAGTGAGACCTACTTCCTTCGATAAGCATCCTTTGCTATAATTGGGAAAACAAATGGTCTTCCTATGAGTACATTCTTATCAAATCATTATTATTTTCAGTCTACTTAAAACAAAAATTAAGTTTTCATTCATTTTTATGAGACTTTTATGTATAGCAAAGTACTCAATTTTATTTTATGCCTACTTGTCTACTGAAACACCTACACTTGAACTGACTGGGTAATAAAATAACCTTATTTATCAGTGAAATCTAGCCATAGTGTGAAGAAAAATATATGCCAAGGGGTCATTTATGAGGCTTACGAAGGCTGTGTGAATCCTTAACCATCACATAAATTATTCCCAACTGAGAGCCAAGCCATTTCTTATTTGTGTTGACTGAGAATGAGGTCGGAAGAGGTACTTCACTGTTTCTGAGTACGAAGCTCAACACCCCCTAATGCCAGGATCACATTCAACTGGTCACTTGGCTCCAATGTGGGCTTGAGCCACTCTTACCCCCTCCTGGGAACTAGAAAGAGAACATAGGTCTAAGCACCGGGTCATTCAACTTTACTTCCTGCAGGGGGAGCTGTGTATTTCATGGTCGATGTGGAGTGTAAGGAAAAAGGGCCCTTTCAGTTCCTCTGCTACATCAACATGAAAATTCTGTCTTCTCCATCTTGAGTGAGCAGCTTGGAGACACTTTAATCTCCCTGGTGTCTGACATATCAGTGGCAGCACAGAAACCTGTAGGGCTTCTCGTCCTGGGTGTAGTCAAACTGTTGGGGAGCAGGTTCAGGGATGTTACCAGATCCCCTGCCCCAGCTCAGCTCATCCCTCACAAGGTGGGCACTTCTAAAGCATGTTTAACCTTCTTTCAAGTCTATACATCTCAGAATGGCAACAGAATCCATTCTTTGATGAGGAACCCTGGCTAAGTCAGACACATGGATGGATTGCGTTATTAATCATAGAGAGAGCGCTTCCTTTTCCTTCAGAAATGTTAGAAACTGGAACTGTGAAAAAGAAAATATGTACATAGAGATATCTTCTTACTTATGAAATATTCTGATAATGATTTTTGAATGATTCTTTATGGAGAAGTAAAACTTGCTTTCTGTAGCTGAAAAAATTAAATAAAAAAACACCCTCATGAAGGGCTGCTGCCACTTCATGGAGTAGTTCTCCATTTCCATTCAAAGCTGGCTTGAGTATAAGGCAGGCCTCATGTACTCCAGGCTATTCTTTTGAAAGTGTTCAGATAATGCAGCTCTGTGACCTTCCCTGGCTTGTGTTATAGGCATCATAGCTCAAAGCCAGGAAGGTCTTTCTAACTCATAACTGAATACTTGTCCTCTGGCAGTGCAAACTTGTTTACATTATTTATGGTTCAGTGTCCATGTCCATCACTTAGAAATAATAGAAGTTGGTTTTCAGACCAAAAGAAAAAATTACCAGTGCCTAAAAGTAATGAATAAGACCCAGTTCTCATCCTTCATGGAGATATAATATTTCATAACAGTGCATTTTTTTTTTAATAAAAATGAGTGCCCATAAATCCAAAACATGGAAGGAGCTATCACCTCAAGAAGTGAACCTTGGGCTCACTACAAGATCACAAACAGGGAGGCTTCAAAGAGGAGGAGCCTGGTGCCAAGATATCTTATTCTATTTCCTCCCATCATAGCCCAATCCATTCCTCTGCATTCAAGGCAGATTAATTCACTTTAATTTTATTTGATGTAACTCAACAACTTTAATTACAACAAGAGCTTTCATGTGTTGCTGCAGGAAGGAGGTCCTCTCTGTGAACACCACGTATCCTGGAAGAGCAATGAATGACTTGAGTGAGAGAAAGAGGACCTGCTAGGAGAAGAGACCTAACCAACCCACATCAGAGATGGCATCGGAGGCTCCCACCTCCTTTTTTTAGCACAGCAGCAGCAGGGCGGATGTGAAGAATGCCTGATTTGGGGTAGAGAGCAGAGGCCACATTTAAGCACAGTACCCCTGTGGGCATTGAGAGACACACAGGAGAAGCCTGTAAGAGTTCTAGGTAGAAATGGTCTCAGGATGTCAAGAGGCCTGGGGGATATTTTTATTGAGAAAAGGGAGAATGAGACTAATAGATTTTTTTTAATTGGTGAAATTTCTTAAGTTGGATGTGGGAGAGTCATGAAATGTTTATTGATATTGATTCACCATAACTAAACCTCAGGGAGGGAAAAAAAAATATGTACAGTAGCCTAACTTTCCCAAGCTTTGGAAAATGGTGAGTGACCATGATGGGTACCGGGTGGCAGGCTTCAGGCAAGTGAAATTTGGCAAATCCTTGGATATGTTCCCAATTTACAAGCAGAAAAACTTCCATTTTAATTTCAAATAATAGAATTGCAAACTTTAAAACCTGTTTTGTTTTTTTAAACACCAATGCAAGCATGGGCATACTGCACAACTTCCTTTGCCAACTGCACTTTGTATCCATAAGTGATGGAAGAGACTTTAATAAATCAGACAACAATGGATAGCTATTCCAGAACCTCACGAAACATATAAATGACTAAACAATGCGCCAATCACTATTGTAACAGCTTAGCAAAAATAGAAGCATTGTTTTATTATATCCATTACGAAGGTATTTGGGTCACATTCTCTTGGAGGTGAGAGCTTATTCTCTGCTTTATTATAAGAAGACGCATTGCAGGTCATTTCCCCTGCTTGTCCTTTCCAACCACGGAAAATTACTTTATGTTTTATTACGACTCTTTTAGGTTTTTTAAAAAGTATATTTAAATGCAGATTTTCCCCCAAGTTGCAAACTTTATTTTACATAATGATGTCTTGTTAGCTCACTAGACTGATGGAAATGAACATTTATTTTGTTGAGTAAGATTTACAATTATTGAGGAAAAATAGAATACCAAATGCCAGGAGTAAAATTACAATATAATGTCATTTATCTTAATTTATTGGAATTTGGTTTGATTTATAATTTCAAAAGAACTGCAATAATCCAGAGAGATGCTTCAAACCTTTTTCCTGACAAAGGGACCCACCTGACTCAAGATATGAAAAGCAGAGATGAGATACTCCTTGTCAGAATAAACTGCTGACTTGGAAATCCCTCTCCCCCACCCTCAGGCTCCTCATTTGAACTGATAAGCACAGTGTCTGATGGAAGGACTGGGGGGTCTCCAGGTACAAGCCATCTGGCAAAGCACAGTGAGCTGGAGAAACGGAAGGACCGTTCAGGCAGGGCTGGACAGGCGTGGCTGCACATTGCTGCCCTGGGCAGTTTGAGATTTATGAGAAAGGTGATTCTAAAAGGTCAAGATGATCTCTGCTGGGATAGGATGTAAGACTCCATTTGGCCTTGCAAGTAGTTAGCTGCCCACATGCTTTGGCTTTGAAATTTGCAGCCCC
This sequence comes from Miniopterus natalensis, assembly GCF_054644295.1. Classification (NCBI taxonomy): domain Eukaryota; kingdom Metazoa; phylum Chordata; class Mammalia; order Chiroptera; family Miniopteridae; genus Miniopterus; species Miniopterus natalensis. The sequence goes on along the minus strand of NC_142088.1, from coordinate 47,842,208 downwards.
AAACAACCTGCCATTCTTCCTTAGGACTGAAGGAGACAGTCTTCTGAAGTCTCTTATTAGAATAATAAAGCTGGGGAGCATTTCCGTGAACTCTTACATGGTGCAGTACTTGAACATTTAACCCTTTAGTGAGAATTAGCAGGGATAAAACACAAAGTAATCACTTCAGGGATGGCAGGAAGCTTCCTTAAAGAAACTCCCCTATTTCACAATTTGGGTGAGGCCTTTTGCCCTTTCCTTGTGGGACAGGCCTTTACTCCGCAGTGTAATGTTCAGTGAGCCAGCCCGGAGCCAGCCCTGCTGCAGGTCTGTCTGAGTCATTCCCTTCCTTCCAGGTCTACACCACTGACTTGACACTTTAAGACAACTGATTCACAAGTTTTGCACAGATGAGGTCACTTCCTTCTTATATTTAGAGCATAGCATTTCAAATGATAGTAAACTGTTCAAACAATTAGATTCCAAGTGAGGGGACCTGAGCCTAACACTAATTAGCTGCGTGAATATGCACAACCTACTAAGCCTCTCAGAAAAGTCATTTCCCCCTCAGATCAAAGGGACTGAATGTGGTTGTTCTAAGATCATTATCCTTGCTATTAGATGACACCTGCATCTAGAAGGTAAAACCAGAAACAATTCAATGTGAGTTTGCTAAAATTGCTTTCTCATAAATCTTCCCACACTGAGTAGCATTTTAAATGTTACCTTTCAGTTGCTTAGTAAGAGTGAGATATTTATTATCTATTTTTGGCATAAACAATGGACACAACCTCTGTGGTAAGTGCTAAATTTCAAAATCTCATCCCTGGCTGTATTTTTGAAGTTTTAAAGCACCCCAACTGTTTAAACAAGACTGATTGACTAATAGCTATAAACTGTTTGTAATTAGTTACTATATATTTAGAGAAATTTTCACTTCCCAGAATTTACAGAAGCTTCAGGTAGGTGACCAGATGGTTAGTAGAAAAGATGGGGTGGATACTTGTTTGCTGCAAAAAGAAAATTCAGATTTTCTATAGTAAAAAGATCAAGATATTTGTCATGCTTTCTGTGAAGGAGAAAATTTAGATATACTTTCATCACCATGCTACAAGTAGTAAAAATTATTTTCCCTGATACATAGCAAAATATCACAATCATATTTTAGGCTACAGCTACATTTTCCCCAGGGTAATTTTGCCAGTATACAAAGCTTAAGAAGGTTGAAAGTCACTCTAAGTGATCACCTTGTTACCCTTGTTCTGGTTACTAAGTACAATGTTAAACAGAGATTCCTAACTATGATTAATATATCTGTTTTTAAACAAGCAAAGAAAAAAATCTAGTGAGCCTTCCAGTGCTGACCTAAAATACTTTTATTATAACAGTATGGAAAACATGTAAAGACATAAAATTTAGAATGAATTAAAAATGTCTACTATTCTTAACACATCTACTACCAAAATGCATTTATAAGTTTAATATAACCAAAACAACAAAGACACAATCAAAATCCAAAGTCTATTTCAAAATTCAGTCTTTCAGGGCAGTACCTAATAATCAAACATATTAATATCTTTGCATAATAATATGAATATATACATATTCACAGTAAAAGCTATAGTAAATGAAAACTATAAATAGCATTAGGTCTGTACAGATAAAGTTAGCTACCAAATAAGTCAAAAGCATTTACTTCAGGGTGTGTTTTTTTGGCTTTCAAAACTTAATGCATTTAGAATTTTGCAGTGGATGCAGGTTTATAGGCCTCTGCTACGGGTATGTTGTGTGATGATTTATTTTACATTCTATAAGACCTCTTTCACACAGCACAATCATGGGGTGGAAACATCATATATGTATTAAGTCCATCTCCATTGTTTCTTTTATTTCAATATGGTTAAATAATTATTGTAGACATCTGCTTATGCCTAAGAATAATATGTCCTTGAACTTTCAAGAGCCTCAGACCCTAGTTTGAGAAATGAACCGAGATCTAATACATTTCAGAGCCAAGAAAGTGGACCTCAGGTACCACCTAAAGTGGTTTAGCTCTCGAAATCCCAAAAAAGGAGCTTGTTACAAATCAGTGAGAATTAGTCTTGTGACCTAAATCCTAGAGCTATTGAAGGTGGGGTGGAGGTATTAGAGTAGCTACCACATACTGGAACCCATCCTTTGGTCTTTACATACATTACCTCCTGGGAAACCTATTATTGCTGAGGACTCTGGATCCCAAGGTCACCTAGTGCTATATCCTACAGCTATTTTGGATGGCTTTTGCTATAGTAACATTAAGTATTTACCCACCAGTTATACTTATTATTTCCTTCATATAGAAACAAAGAAGCAATGGGACGAGCACAAGGCTTACTTAGGTTTTGCCCTAATCCTGTCTCGTTTTAATTTTTGTTTAGCTCTGAGCAAGTCACTTTTCCTGATTCATTGCCAGTTGCTTGATCTGTAAAACAAAGGGCTCTCTCCACCTGTCTCATTGAGTGCTGTAGGATTTACTGAGAATATGAGTGTCTATGAAAGTGCTTTGTAAAAGGAGACATGCTCGGAGAATCAACCACCACCCCTCTGGGCAAGCGCAAAGACTAGGCTCCCCCAGCTGGCCTGGGCTCTGGGCTCCAGATGATGGGGATTTGACAGCTGGGAGTGGACTTTTACCTTTCCAACTTGCTCTCCTCAACCCAGGGATTTAAAAGTGACTCAAGTGAAAACATAACTATGACCACTTTGAGGCCCATATACTTCTTGATTTCTATTTTCTCAATGTCTTTGCATTTTTGTGTGTGTTTGTACCTCCCCCGGTAGAGCGTAACTCTTTTGGTCAGGATCTATTTATCCATCTGTATATCTCTCACCATCTCTCACCTCCCTCATGTTCAGTAAATGTTCTTTGCATTAAAGTGACAGATGAGTAATTGTCTTGACTTAATAAAATAAAACATAACTTTTAAAAATGTAGAAAAACCTACTTTTTCCAAACTTGAATAAGTCTAACCACATATAGATTTTTATTTTTATTTTGGGAGAAAATGAAGTTTAAATTAATCTTTTGATAATGATTAATAGAGCATTTCTAAACTATCCTCTAGTATATTGCTGCATAATAGCCTCTATCTTATTAAAGAAGACACAACTTAATAAATAACTAAATAAAAAAGACATAGCTAGATAAAAGATTAAATAATGTACACTTTTCTGTGTTATATCTAATTGATCCAAACTTAGAGCAAGAATTTTCAGGAACGCTGTTAGATAGGTATTACAAAAGTTAGAATTGATCATGTTGATGAGTCTGCCTTATTGCTTACTTGAAAGAAAGAAGGTACATGTATTATAGAAAAATGCAAATGCTTGAATTTATGAAGCCACAGAATGGTGTGTGTAAGACCTCAGAACATTTACAACAATTTATTAAACATAAAGTATATTTTTAAACAAAGTCTCCTTTTTTTAAATAAAATTTTAAAATTTCAGGGTTTTCTTTCTATATATTCACGATTGGATTTCTATTAACACATCAGAGTACTGTTTCTCTTTTAATTTGATGGTTGCGGTAGACTGCCAAACGTGGCCATAAATGCCTCCTGTCCTTGTTGTGCCCTCATTCACAACGTGGCACCCCTGCTCTGCTCACCAAAGGGTGAAGCTTCTTTTCTACCTCACCTCCCTTTAACCTGGGCAGGCTTTGCAACTTGCTTTGACTAATACAATGAGCAGGAATTGATATTGTGCAAATTTGGAGATAAGACCTCAAAAAGCCTCATAGCTCGTTTTGCTCTTTTGGAACTCGGAAAGCGCTGTGCTCTGAAGCAGCTCGCAATGGTGGGCCACGTGGCGGGAAGGCGGAGCCTCCAGCCATCTTCCCATCCCAGCTGAGGCCTAGACCTGACAGGGCTCGGACCTGGAACCGTCTTACACATCCCACCCCCAGTCACTTGACGTGATGACTACAACCCTGTGAGTGAAGCCAGATGAATTCAGCCAAAGAAGTGCCCAGCTGAGCTGAGCCAAATTTCAGAATTATGAGCAAATAAACGGTTTATGCTTTCAGCTACTAAAATTGAGATGGTTTGAAATGCCTAAATAACTGAAGTAAATAACTGATGTGATGATAACGGTTTCTTTTCTGTTTTCATTCCGCACCCCCTAGAAATAGAAAGTTGGGATTTGAAATCAATACAAAACAACACTATAAGTTAATTTAACATTAGAAATAGAGTGACATGTATGAATTTCTTAGTACAAATGATTTTCACTGTCATAAAAACCCATTACAATTTTAATAGAAAAATATGAAACATTTGTATCAATTTTATCAAGTAAGTCATCTGTGCTATACCTATTTATGCATACTTCTATCACTGTCATGACCAAAATTTCATCAAGATTGCATGTCCAATGTAAACTATGATTCATACACTATACACATATTTTTATTCCCCCATGGAAGAAATAGCTTCATGTCCATCTCAAATTCCATGGCTTAAATGTTACTTGTAAGCAAAGGATTCGTTTGGTATTAAATTAATTTGTATACATGAATACTATCACGGTATGACTGCAACTATTTGCCTATCATTTATATATTTAATTTTCTGCTTGTTTATTATACAATTTACTTCATATAAGTGATCTGCCAGTTCCATTAGGGAAACTTGCATAGGCTTCATGAAACACGTTGACTACATCAGTTTTTTAGTTGAGAGAGATTTTAATGCCAGTATTTTTTTTTGGGGGGGGGGGGGGACTGTCATTGCAATGTTAAGCCAAAATAAAACTTTTAGAATACATTGCAATAAAATTTCCTTTAAAACATGTGTTACTTCTTTCAGTGTGTATGGCATGCACTAATAATAACTTCCCAGAGCAATCACAAGCTTGCCGTAGTAGAACTAATACAGAGTCTATGTTAAAAGACTGCTGAGATTGTTTCCACTATCAATTTATTGTGAAGCCTTTGCTCTTTTAGCATTAAGATTTTTTAAAATGTAAGGTATAGAAGCAGCAGTGAAAACACTTTTACTTTTAGCTACACACACACATATGTGGTGTCATCCATACTCTCCCTGTGTTCTCGTGAGTCTATTTTGTTTTATATCATTTCTTTTTCCCACTTTTGTCCAGAAAAGTCATTGGCATATGTGATGATAAATAGCAAATTCAAAAGCGTATCCCATTTGCACTGTAGTGACTGATTATATATACAGAATACTCAAACATTTGTTTCTTACCACAATATATGTTGCCTTTCCTTTCCTTTGCTATTGTATCCATAAGACGCCAAGTTCACTTAGCTATGTCTTTATGTTTTTCACACGGTAAGAATTCATGATGAGTCAGTATATATATAACAATACAGGATAGCCCAACTGAGATACATGGGCGTTCTGCTGCATAAACCAAAAAGAGCATTTCCCAGGAAACAGCTTTACATGTGTAACTGCTGCCAAGGCAAAGGAAGCAGTCATACTATTGAATAGCAACAATGGTGCCATTGGCAAACCATCCCTCTGCCTCCCACTGCTCCTGCACTGAACAAGCTATTAAAAGACCACACAATGTAGACAACTAATGCACTGCAGCATATAAATCATATGAAAGAGCCGCTGGTGATGACTCAATTCCTAACCTCTCACCTTTGAATATTACCAACATTATACTACTTGGAAGAAAAGTTAGGGGAAAAACTTAAGAAACAGCACACATCTGAATTTAGTCACTTTTCTAAAAATAAAAAATGTAAAATCTAATATATTTTTATGGCATTTTCACCCAATAAGTAATCTCTGTTCGGTATGGTATAGATCCTGTTAACTTCATTACCATATTTAAATGTGGAGCAGATCTAAATGTTTATGAATTTGCTACTATTAATTGATTAATTAACCAGTATGTTATTAAGTAATATGTCACTATGACTATGATCTTTTCCATATACCCCCAAAATCAAAACTTGGGTATTTGTCAGATTGAGGTATGTGTAATGCACTTATTAACCTCTTGTTGAAGTCAAAGTTGACTTTCTTAATCCATTATTTATTTGCTAAATTCTAGATTCATTTCTCCAATGATGATGATGACTTATCAATTAACCTATTTATCCTTTTGCCTCCCCTCCATGTGATCAATCGCAAGTGCAGGCTTAAACCTGGATTACTGTAGTCAAGGAGTAAAGCTTGGGTACCAGGACCCATGTGAAAGGCCTTGTGATTTTTTTCTGATAGCCTGCCCCATCCCAATCACATTTTCATGGGTAGATAATTCAGAGAGTTAATCTGTCTACCTAAATGTAGTCTAAGTTATTCATGTTTCCATTTGTACTAAAGATTTTATTTAACAACATTTATCTCACAATGTTGTTAAAGAAGTAACTACAAGACCCCTGGGTGGAGTGGGGCGATGTGGCATGGCACCCCATGACTGTCTGAGCCTAACAACCTCCAGTGGAGGCCATAAACCACATGAATCAGGAGAGGGGTGGGGAGGGTCCAGAAAGCTGGCCACGTACGTATTGAATAAAATTTCACTTTTGAAGTAATCTCTTCAATGTTTATCAAGTAGCAGAGGATAGGTTGTTCTTCTCAGTAGCTTGTATGCACTACCATGATCCAAAACTTAAGAGGGGCGCATGTGTGTGTGCTAGTGAATTATAGTCACAACAAGTAGAACAAATAGGAAAGCTCTCAAACCTGACATTTTAAAGAAACATCCAGAGTAATTTTTTAGCACTGTGGTGTCAAATTGCATTCTTCAGAGCAGGAGATTTCATGAGGATAAATGCCTGAAGCATAATCGCAGGGTGCGTGCAAGAGACTGAAGCGTGGCTCACCTTCCTTTATCAGAGGGCTCTCCTCTGATCTGTTTTACATATTGGGGGCTGGAGTTCTACATAGGATTCTGTCTGAGGAACAATCCACTGATAAAATAAGTTTTAAAGCCACGGGTTTAACACAAAAGAAAAGAAATTTTCTAATTTCATACATGGGTGACTTTTGATGCAAAAGATAATAGGTAAAGATGATTTACAAAGCACCATTGCTGCTATTACCTCTATTAATCATTAAACATGCAGTGTTTTGTGCAAGTAGTTGTACATTAAGGTAAGAACTTATACCTTAAGGAATGAATGAAGAAGCCCACACTTATGATGTGGAAAGCTAGATTAAAGCTAATTCAGAAGGCATTAGTTAAGTGGAAAAATCCCAGATGGGTGCTACGTGCATAGCTTCGGATGAAAGTTGGAAGCAGAGGGGAAAGAGAAAATATTCAATTATAGAACATGAAAGCAAGTGGAGAAAAACTGTCTTTTAGAGACTTATGTAGAAATAGACTTAAAGATAGTTTTGCCCCACCCAAATCAGAGATTGCAGAAGTTCCCAACCACAGCAGGGCAGGAAAAGAAGGCATCTCGCACTAGGCATTTCTCCTAGTGCATTTGCGTGGGAGGAGAGCTGCACCTCCTAAGGTTCTGGCAAATGCACTAGCTGTGAACAGGAAAGAGCTAGCACAAATATTTTAAAAATTGCAATTGGTGACAAAAACAGAGAATGCTGTTAAGATTCATATTTTAGCTCTAACATAGAAAAATACTCCAGTGTTATGGAAATCTTGATGGATCAGTGCCTACCCCAACTTGGACTGGAAGGTGAAAGAGAAACATCCCAAAAACTTAGATCCAGAAAAATCGCAAAAGAAGACAAAAGGAAGGTTGTATTCTTTAGTCTCCCTCGGGATCAAGGCAAAACTGTAGAGTCCATTTTTATTATTTTCCTAGCACCCAAATTATCAAATTTGCCTTTGCCTTCCCTTTGCCTTCATCTTCACTATTCCTGTCCCCACTCAGTATTTCAGTCACGATCAATTTTCTGTTCTCGGAACATGCCCACCCACAACTCCTGCCCCTGGGCCTTTGCTGGTCTCTCTCCTTAGAAGGCATTTTCCCGGCTCTGCAATGGCCCGCTCCATCTCTGCATTCAAGGCTCCGTTACACTGTCTTCTCAGGGGCATATTCCATGGACAACGAACCACCTCCCCCAAGTTAATTTCTTTGTGCAGCACCCACTTCATTATCGACATCACATTATTTGAAAGGATGCATTTCTTTTCTTTTTTATTTCTTTGGCTTGTGTTCTCGCACTACAATGTAATGTTAACAGGGCAAGGATGCTCCTTCACATGGGTCTCCACAGACCCGAGAATTGTGTCCAGCATGTAACAGGCATATACGAAGAGCTCAATAATTATTTTACTTTATTTTTTAAAATAATTTATTTAAACAAATCCATAACCTTTTGTTATTTCTAACTGTTCCCATTTCAGAATTCCACCTTTACAAAAGTACTTCTTCCGCAGAATTATACAACTACATATATTTTGTGGAAGACATAAAAAGCAACACAGAAACCACACGGGGCATGAAAATAAATAGCCAGTCGAGTTGTGGTTAAACTAAGTAAAGCGCACGCGGCTGCTGGAAAGTGGCTGAACAGCCATCTCAGTGAGTCATCGAGTGACGCAGGCCTTATAGTTTTGGCAGGTCACTATGTCGAACATGGGTCGCCGTAGGTATCTGACGGTCACACAAAAATCTATAAAATATTTTTTACCCTTAAAATTAAAACTGTGGTTGGAACAACTTTTCATATTTTCAAAGAAGTGAAGAAAGTTCATTTTCATTTTTGAAATGGAAGCCCTCGCTGCTAACAGTTTATTTCCCACTCGGTTAAGAATCAGCGCAGCCGTTGTCCCTGTTGGCTCTACCCTTCCTTCCCCTCCCAGGTGGCCTCCCGCCCCAGTGCCCGTGGGCAGCTTTCTGAGAAAGCTGCTCAAAGACTTGAGAATGTTGAGCTTATGGTCAAAGTTCCCGGCAGAATCAATGGACTTCAGGCCACTTTGACTTTGCCGTCTGTTAGGGTGACACGGAGAGAGAGGAAGTTTTCTTCCTATTTACTTAGCACAACGCTGACAAAGCAGCAGTTAAGAGCCTGTGAGGCTGATGGGGTGATTCGAGTCTCCCGCAGCTAAAAGGTCACTTAATTCAGAGCTGTGAGAGTTTCCCGATCTATTCCTAGTCTCCCGATAGACAAAGGTTTCACCCACAGTCTGCAATCAGCACTGGAGTTGCACTAAGGTGAGGAGACGGCTGGCGTCTGCAAGCACACTGGCCGGGGAAGAGGTGGAACTATCCGAAGCGGATCCTAACCCTCAGGTGTCAGAGTCCAGCCTACTGAACAGGGTCCCCAGGAATGTGTGAGGGAGAACGGAACAACACCACATTCCTTTGATAAGGTCTTCCCAGGAGTCTCCTTCCTGCAAAATCTGTAATGCCGTGGGAAGGTGAGCTCTTGGCTAAGGGCAATAGGCAGGCCTAGAAATTTAACAGCAGGGACAGGTGTCAAGACTTAGGTGATCGGGCTCAGCAGAGCCAGACGAAAGCTCCAAAAACTGGCTGCAACTAACGCTTACAATCTCTCCTTGCAGTGACCCTCCAAGCCTTTATTCACTTACTAGAGAATTTAACACTATTTCATTTGTGTATCTGTCTTATTATAATGATGTAAAAATATATGCATACATTTATGAAAAAATATATATAACGTTTTTGTTTTATGACTCCTCTTTATGGACTGTAATGGCAAAGGTTTGCCTTGTCAAATTATTTATCTTCTGTTGAGCTGCTGACGTTTACAAATAGAAAAGCTTCTTTCTTCTTGAACCAAGATATTGACGCATGTTTGACATCTCATCAACTAGCTCCACATCAGAAGCATATTATAGCCCTTTATAAATGATGTAAGAGTGTCTGCATTCTGTTTTCTAGGTTTAGATACATTCCAATTTTTATACAAATTTTTTAATTTACTAATAATCAACCACTTGTTACATTTAAAGGAATGATATTATTAATAGCCCTATAATGAGCCAAATAGTACATATTTTAGGTTTTGTGGGCCATATGATGTCTCTGTCACTGCTTAATTCTTTTTTTTTTTAATCACTTAAAATAGAAAAACCATTCTTACTTCCAGGTCCATATAAAAAATAGGTTGCAGGCTGAATTTGGCCCATGGGCCTTAATTTGCTGGCCCTTGTCATAAGTAATAGAAAATATATTTAAGATTTTTCTTTGTTTCAACCAAATAGCTTCACTTTTCTTCCTCAGTGTACTGGGGATAATAATGTAGTCAGACAGAATTGACAAGTATTCTGTATTTTAGGAGAGAAGGCTCACTTTCAGAGTAAGAATGTTGAACATTTCTAAACATCGACAGTAGCGTAGTCACTCTTAGTCTAGTCTAGTCCAATCTTGGAAAAAAATGTGATCCAATTTAACATTGGTAACAATTTTTTTGTTGTTATTTTCAGAAAACTCACCCTGTGTTATTCTGAAATGCCATCTTCAATATTCTTTAGTTATCTAAGTTGGCGTAAGTTGGACTGTGGTGAGAATTGCTGCTTCTCATCTGTGAGAATATGAATTTCCACCTCTTATTTCCTTCTTTCAGGCCAAATCTTTAGTCTTGATAACTAATACCAACAATAATAAGGCTGTGCCTATTTGACATTTTCAATTTGTAGAGTTCTCATTTCTAAAATAAAAATGAAGATGTTTACTCTACATTTTTGTTTTTAATAATACTTGTCAAAGATTCAATCTCATAACCAAGGAGAGATAGTTGAATCAAATTAACTTCAAAACAGACAAATGTATATATATATTTACTCAATATATCCATGGACAAGTACTCAGATATTGCACACTGTCATTCAAACACTGCACATGCTCATTCTAGTGTTATTTTTCCGGTCTTGCTCTTGCACTTGACCGACTAATCTTATATATGAAGGATGAAGGAAGGAGTGTGGGCTTAGTAACATTATTTTGAGCAGGGAGTTCTGTCTTCCGATCTTTTGGGACCAGGTCTTTTCTCATCTGGAGGCAGTTTTCTTTGGTTGTACAGGATATATCTAGTTCATCACATTCCAAATTAGACCTGTAATTTGGTGAAGATGTTGAGAATTTGGGATGAGAGAGGGCCCGTACCTATCCTTGTCTTTCAGAAGAACATTATGGTTCATCTCACAGACATGCTAATCTATAACCAACGAATAGATTCCTCTTGGAACCACAGGCTACATGCCCTGCTTTAGCCACTTTTGGTCTTTTTTCAATCTCAATTTCTTTCTCTCTCTCTCATTTATACCCCACTCCTTCTCAATCCAAACAAGGTTACTTACCAGGGACGGCACTGAGATGGGGACAAGGGAAAAGGAATGTAGCCAGACCACATTCACATTTGGAAAATCCCATTTTTCCCCCTGCTATCGGGAACAGGAACATTTTCTGATATTTATTGAAAAAAGTATGCAAATTGTGAAATCTCAGAATTCTGTTTGTGCACTACTTTCCAAAGTACATTTCTACCCCTAGTCCCAGTATTGCCAGCTAATCTCGACTTTTTGTTTACCCTGTACCAATGTTCATTCTCTTTTTCTAATCATTCTCTCATGGCTCAAATACAGTCAAAACTGTGCAGATAACAACATTTATATCATGATAAAGAAGAAGCTACTGAAACTAACATTATATTCACAAGTTAAACAGTTCAGAACCTAGCTGTGCGCTGAAGAGACTGGATAATTCCGTTAGAACACCTATGAAATTAATGTGAAGCTACCATATAGTTTTTATTTATTAGCTGAGGATATAACAACAGAGGTGAAATCTTGTAAAAAAATACATTTTACAGCAAATTAAGAACGCAATGAGAAAGAGCCCTTTAATTATACAAAGACACATCTGAAGATTGTTAAATGGAAATATAAGCTATAGATATCCAAAAACATAAATAGCCTTTAAAATTGCTAAAATTCTTTCAGTGTTACATGTGGCAAAAAAATCCCTCTAGATGTTGAAGAACTGCAGTATTTTAAAATCACAGTAGCAGCTATAATCAACACATAGACTATATATTTTACATGCATTTAAACAAATTTAAAGGATCCTTTACTGAGTGATTTGGTCTATTTTTAAAAGAAACATTACTGCACATTGAAGAGCACTGTGTGGCCATCACTTCAGGTATTTATATTTATTAAAGGTGTTGCTACATTAAATTTGCCAAATGAAACAATTAATAGGATTAGATCAAAAGTCCTATCTAGCATTAAAGGTCCATGGGTAATACAGAAGCTCTTACACCCGTTTTTCTTTCTTTCCACAATAGATATGATGTGATACCAGCATTGCTAAGAAATGTCACATATTCTTAGTAATGTTCTATGTCAAACAATATCAAATATTTTATAAATGAGTTTTGAGAGAATTTTATAATTTCTCAATAGCTAAACCAATAACTTTGTAATCACTTTTAGGAAAGTTTTTATGACTCAAACTGTCTCATAAATTAGCATTTGTTCAAGGAGATAAATTAAACTCCAGATAAATACTATACCCTTACAGGATCACAGAATCTTAGGTCTTTCGTACTGTTGGATCCAAGAAAAGCTCCAAGTTAATGGCCTAGGTGGACACTATCGCCATAAAATAATTTTCCAAAATCGTATCAGAGTGTACAGCACTCCAGATCTTTTCTTTTTACTTATGGCCTAAAACCCTTGTGATGTTAACCTACTTTTTTCATTTCTCTTTGGGCACTGACCAGCTTTGCACTCTCAACACTTCTAAATCCTTTTATTTACACTTCTTAACTTTTTCTACTTTCCTTGTAGTTATTTCCATCCTAGGTCTGATTCTTTTCCAGGGTTTCTAAAACTTTCCTAATTTATATACCTCATAAATTAATTTTATAATGTAACTTAGTGATTAATCTACATTTTCATTAGTTCATTAATAATACTACATACTATATTTAATCAAGTATTTGATTATACATTTTATGAAGTACATATTACTCTTCTTCTTTTAATTGTACAATCCAGAATTACATTTTCTAATGAGCAAACTATCTTTGTTGACCAAAGTCAGTCTACAACTCACTAGGGAACAACTCATCCATTTTAGACTTGAATTTGAACGTCTGAGGTCTCTCTAACAAGTATGTTGCTTCACATTTGATTATACGAAACTCAATTTCATTTGCTTGTAATCATTTTTCAAACTGTCAAGGTCATTTTTAATTCTAATCCTGTCTTCCTAGGTGTTCACCTATCCTGATGATGTGATGTACTTGGCACATTTAATGACTACTCTCTCCAGCTCGTAATCAATCAAATCAATCACATACAGAGATGTTAAATGCACCCAGGACTTTTCTCTGCAGAACATCACCTGTTAGGGGCTTAGGGACAATGGTTCTACATTGTGTTATTTTTAAATTCTAGTGATTGCCTTATACTCCACACTGGGTCTCAGAAAAAGATAAATAGATGTCTAGCTGAGTTAAATGAGACCAAGCAGATACAGGAAGGTGATCACCCCAGGTGGCATTTTCCCTCAGGGCACTTTACAAATTATGGCACTCTGCCTTGTCATCATTTCATGGACAAACCAGATAATTTGAGGGTGAAAGATTTTGCCTCTGCAAGATTTACTGTCCATTTGACCGCAAGACAAGCAGCATGTTGTCCAGTATTTAGGAAATTTTTATTTTGTCCATATGAAAATAATCAGTTACAGTGACAACTCCCTGAATGCTCTATTACTTTTGTGTAGAGTAGAAACCATAAAGAACTGAGCCTTTCAAATTGTCAGCTCATTACTGAAGAGGTCTATGAATGTGTTTTGGTTCAGAAACTTGGAAAATGAGGCAAAGGAGATTAAAGTTTTACTTCTTGTATGCATCAACTTACTTTCAACAGAAAAAAGCTCCACCTCCATATTATAGGCTGAATTTCTAATCCAGCTGTGAATGAGTCTGGGTCTCTGTTTCCTTAACTGTGAAATGGAAATCGGGACTAGAACAGGTGTGGAAGGTTGTTTTCACCTGGAGTACCAACTGACTGGCAGTGGCTGCCTCAAGTGCTCTCCTAAAAATTGTGAAGTAGATTCTTTGTTTCATGGGAAAGAACATTCCACACAGTAGTGATGCTTCCCATGAGGAGAGAAAAAAAGGAGAGGCACCAGGGATGTTATTTACTACCCCTTAACTAGATGATTTTTAAAGCCCTCTTTGCTTTAAGATTCAATGAAAATATAACCAAAGGAAAGAAAAGAAAGGGTAACATAGAGTTCACATCAATATTCCTGAGGGAATAATACCTAGTTGGAATTCTGTTCCACTAGCTAGTTAGAGAAGCGTACCTGTGCTCAATATGACCCAGTAAAAGTTTGTGACCTGGGGTGCCCACTGGTTTGCAGATAATACAGCAGATGATATCAGGTGACCAGAGGTCCCTTCATTTGAGATGGTTCTCTGAGGTCACTCTTCTAGGTTGTGGGCATTCGGCTCTCCCTTCTTTCGCCAGCCATCATCTGAGTACACTGCATCTGTCCTGACTTTCCAATTAAAAACAACAACTTCTTGTTCTTTTTTGTGGGTTTTTTTTTGTTTCTGTTTTTGTTTTTTTTGTTGTTTTTTTAGCATGTCTCAAGCTAAACTTCTAAACCATGGAAAACGTAATTTTTAATGATCTTGCCATTATTTAATTTGTACTTAAATGTCACATTCCCTAATAAACTATACATTTTATCTTTTTAACTTTTGCTTGGACCATCAATGGTAAAGTTTATTCTAACGTGTCTTCTTTAAGGGTCATAATTCACCCAATTATCTGTTGCAATAAGAGATGTACTCAGTCATAGCTGATCAAATTTAAGGACTTTGGAAGGCTTTATCTTATCAAGTTATATTAAATATTGTAAACACCTGGCTGTGTGGACACCCCCTTTCATGTGTTAAAACACAGATTGCATTTGATTTTTTCTACTGACCTTTTCATAACATGCTCCTCTATAACTTTTTATAAGAAATGAACACTGTAATCCTTAAATTCATGTTCTCCTGAAAACAGATCAAGGTCCAATTTAAGAAGAAAAGTGAAAATAGTTTAGTGGGGAGGGTTTTTGTTTGTTTGTTTTTAAAGCATTCTATTCCAAAATAGTATAAATCAAACATGAAAAAATTAAGTGCTCCTGAGTCCGACTGGGTAAGGAAATAAAAGTAGAAGTGTCCACTTGGATGTGAGGGTCCTTGCAGAGAAAGATACTGGGTGAGAGTTGGGGAGGACACCCATGGGAAAATCTATTACACTATTTTGGAATAAAATGCATTCTCAGTTTATTTTACTCCCTACTTCCAAGTAGGTGAGGAAGAAGGTCCAGTAAGTTTGACTAGAGATAGTAAGCAGGAGGCCTAGAAAGAAAATTTCAATGTGAGTCTCCTGAGTGACAGCCAAACCCTCACAGGCCAGTCGGCAGAAAGGGCAGAGTTTCAGGGCCCCCTGCGCTGGAGGGTGGTTTCAGGGGTTTACCCAAACATGCCTCCCTGAGGCAAGGGAGCTGGTGGGAAAACCCAAGCCATGTTTGCAAGTCACCAAGCTAGCAGGCCTGAGGAAGGTGCTAAATCTCAAGTCCTCCCCATGGCCTGCAAACCCTCAGTGGCCCGGCCTACCTTCTGAGCCTTATTTTCTGCTCTTCTCCGCACTCACTGAAGTCCAGCCTCCTGCCTGCCATGAGCACCCCAAGCACATCGTGGCCACTGCACACTTCACACTGCTGCTTTCCCCCTGCCTAGCCATTCACTGGCATTATCCCTTCACTGTATCCAGGTCTCTGCTCAGATTTCACTTCTCAGAAAGACCCTTCCTGGCTGCTTTATTTTAAATAGTCCATTGTTAGTTATCGCATTACTCTGAATTGTTTGCCTTTATAACTCATGCGCACTGGATGTCGTATTAAAGTGCTGTTTTATTCAGTGAACAAAGGAAGAGGCCAGAAAAGGGGAAAGAAGCAATGAGAGCAAAAGCTGAGAGATCAAAAGCCCAACGAAATGTCATAAAGTGCTGGGGTTAAGTACATTTTTCAGAAGTAAGGCACTGAAACCTGAGGAGAGGAAGCTGGGGTCCCCTTTTGGTAGCATTCCTGCGGAATGGCAGAGGGTTCAATCTGGAACCACAGCAGGGACACAGGGTTGGACCAGTGCTTCATCACACTCAGAAGTTATTGTAGAAAACAGGCAGAGTTAAAGGGTTTGAGATGGAGTTTGCTGCCAACTCTGATTTTTAAGGGGTAGAGCCTTGTTATTTTTCATTTCTACTGAGTTCTAGGGCACCAGAATACAAATAAAGTAGACCATAAAAATCACTAGTATAAAATGTATGCCAAATTATAATTTGACTTTACTATGCTTTTGGGATATACAGATTGCAAGAAGATAAATTATGACCTAATAAAGAGAACATGGTGGTTTTACTATTTATTTTAAATCTGTACTTTGTGAGGGCTTTGATATGGCCTCCCAATTCTCCTTCTCTTCTTAAATTTGCTATATTTATGAAAGATTGGTTTGTTTCTATAAAAATACTGTTCTTTTATTACTTGTGTGGTCAAGTATTTCTATTGCTTTTTTTAAAAAATGAAAAATGCAAAAAAGTGGTTGTAAAACATTATTCTCACTATGTTCAAGAAATTTAATGAAATCACAGAGTTGTGACATCTAGAGATATTTTTCCACACACTTTTATTTAAGAAACATTTAAACTATCAGCCTGCAGAAAATGTCTAGCTACTCCAAGTCACTTTTCCTCCTACTCTCTGTTATAAACTTCAACCCCGTGTTCATTCTGTTCTGCTTCTAGAATGAAAAGATTTAGTCCCAGAATTCATAAGCTAACTCATTACCTCTTAAAAGTTATTCTAGTACCATGCTTAAAATATATAAAACATGTTTGCAGAATTGCTTGCATTTCTCAGAGATGGTTGTCAAATGCTAACAGTGCTAAAATAAATACCTTAAAAATGAAATCTCAATCTATATGTTCTGTAATTTAAATTATTAAGGAAGCTCAGCCTTTTGAATGTTCTCTCATTGACATGAAAATATGTGAGTGGCAAACACATTCACAAGGGAGGATTTTCTCATTTAGCTTGAGAAAGTTCGATTTTATGCTAGGGATTCCTTTCCAAATCAGATTGTTCAAGAAGAAAACGCACATGTTCCCTAACTGTGGAAATAATGTTTTAAGAATTAAATAAATTCATATTAATTATACATGGTCGTGACTGATGAACAAAAAAGATAGTAAGGAGTAGATATGAACATTACAGTAAACCTGCTCTTTGGTTCAGTAATGGATTGTTCGCTGGTCTTAAAATTAAGAAAAAATGTAATACTCTTCCTGTGGGAGCCTGGGCATTGATTTATAGACTATTGCCATTCTACTTAGCTGACTTCACTCAGTCCTATGAATTCAGAGTTAAGGATTCCCAAATCTACTTAAGCCCGGACTTCTCTCTCAGGCTTCCACTGCATATCAGACTGCCTATTCCACACATACTTCATAATTATATACCCAGAGCTGAGCTGTTTGCTTTGCCCTCCAAACCTCTTTCTCTATTTCCTATCTTTATGAAAGGTCCCTCTAGCTACCCAGTGACTAAAGCCATACATAGGGGAGTTAATTTGGCAGCATTTCTCTACCTTTGACTTGCTTCAAATCTTTTAGACCTTTTGATTATACTTTCTCTAAATCTTTCATATCTATCCCCTGCTCCTTTTATTTTTTATTTTTATTTTTGGAGCTAAGGTATTAGTTGAGATTTTGTTGCCTTAGAAAAAAAGAAAAATAATCACCTTATCTGGGAAGCAAGAAAAATCTAAGTTCAGAAAAAGAAAAGAGACCCTCTTCCTAATTGTTTATTTCAAAAGCTGGGTTTTAGGAGTAGTACATCAGAATTGAGTACTGATAAACAGCTAAAAATATTGCTTATATCTATCTGTATTCAAAAATAATAGTACATAGGGGAAACTACCTCAAGCACTTTTTAATTATTTTATAAATTAGTCCTAAAATATCATCAATTTATGATCAATGTTTTTATAAGCTACCACAGAGGTTCCTGATCAAGTCTCTTTTTCTTTCACTAGAAAATAGAAAAATATTTAATCTTACATGAATCTGAATGAGAGTTGCAAAGAGGAAGTGCCTATCAGAAGCTTCTTTTTGGGGAGAGATTGAAAGTGTGTAAACATGCCAATTTCTCTTCATCCTGCGTGGTTGAAATGAATGACGCTCAACACACAGTTTCCACAAGCCTAAATTAGTACTAGATTTCTTGGGCTGAGCATGGAAAGAAAACTAAAGCAGCATTAATTACTGTCACAGACTATATGATAGGCTAGAGCTCACCTTTTTGAAGGCACATTAATTTGCTTTTCAATTTAGTCTGCGCTGTAGCTATGACAAGATAAATCATTCAGAGAAGAACTGTTATATCTGATTAGGATTCTTGTTTTAGCAGCTATCAAGCTTATAAATGTCCAGTGGCCAGTAGTAGAGAGAGAGTTACAACTAGAAATCTTTGGGAAAGGAAAACCAAATGCATTTTTATTTTTCAAATCCGTAGGAAAAGTAAAACCTCCACTCTTTTGAAAGACTTTCTTCATTGTGATTTCTAGATGCCTAGAAGGTGAGACATGAGCACTAAAATTCTACTTTAATGTAAATTTCACAACTATCACTTCCCTGATGGAAAATATTCTAAATGTAAGAAGACATTCTGATATCTAAGTCTCAATTTCAGCTTGGACTCTTTCCCTTTGAATGCCTGCAACATCCCAGTTACTGAGCTTGATAATTTGCTTTTCTTGGTATTAAAATAGACCCTTTGCCCTGGCTGGGTTGTTTAGTTGCTTAGAGCATCCATCTGATACACCAAGGTTGCGGGTTCAATCCCTGGTCAGGACACATACAAAAATCAATCAATGGATAAAGAAGTGGAACAACAAATTGATGTTCCTCTCTCTCTACAAAAAAAAAAAATAAAAAATCACCAAAAACAATTAAAAAATAATGCCTTGACAAAGTAAGCAATAAAAATTCTACAACTTTTATAAGTCAAAAAATCTGGGGTTCCACTTATAGCTTACTTAAACACAACTAGGATTCAGGATAATTAAAATTTATTCAAATTTACCAGAACTTTTTATAAATTAAGTGGACATATTTCATGTCTTCTTAGTAAATTCCACACATAATTTTTTTTTATAGTTGTGCTAGAGAGATTAATATTCTGTTCAGGACAGATTTTATAAGCAATGGCTGACTACATAGCAGAAGATCCCTTTGTGTATAAATAAATCTCTCTCACTACCTTTAAATTCCAATGTTAAAGATTTATTTCTCAGACCCATGAATTTTTATATATTTTTTTCAGATCCCTTTTGGCTGCTACTAGGTAATAGGTTTGAGCATGTGGCATGGGATTTGTGGCCTGGAAGAAAGAGCATAAAGTAAGCGAAAGAAAACTGAGACACTATACTTCAGTAAGAACATGAGTTAGGAATTCAAAAGTAAAAGCTAAGCTTAAAAGAAACCAAAAACTGAATTGCGTTAAAAATTATTAAAATTGTCATTGAGTTAACTGAGAGTCAATTAAAAGTTGCTTAATTTTTAAGTATTCATTTAATTATAAGGTGACATTTACTGTTATCTATTTTAATTTTTTTTCAACTCAGTGTTTTAAATATTAAGTTCTACTTAATTAATAGGAAAGAAAAGGAAATGTAATAGAGGACATGAACAGTTAATAGAAGCAATTCAAATGGGTTATGTATGTAAAAAATATTCCACCTCACTATTAATCTTATCAAAGTAAATTTGAGCAGATGACCATTTTATGCCTATCATGATAACCAAGATAAATTCACAGTGCTGTTGAGGATTTTATACCTGAGAATAAATAAGATAAAACAAAACCAAAACCTTCCTGACAAGAAATGTTTCAAGTTCATAGATTTTGATTCGGTAATTCTCTTAGAAATCTATATTATTAAAATGATCAGTGCCTTAAACCTAAGATGTAGAGAAAGTTATATATTAAAATGTTACTGTTAATAGAAAAAGAGCTGAAAACAGCCTAAATGTATGGCAATCAGAGAGTGATTAAATTATTGTGCATTCATAGTAATCAATAAAGTTAGTTATGTGAAATTACTCCATTAACAACCTTCCAATACCCTTAATATATGTTTATTTAAGCTGAGTGAAAACTCTAAACACATTATAGTTTATACAAATCATTTCTAAACATATAATAATTAATATTTTACATTTCTCACATCACTGAATGAAAATATAAAATTTTAAAGTACTAGATTTTACGAAAAATAAGTAATGCTTTGATTTCCTCCAAATCTAACAAATTCAGCCAGCTTGAGCATACGAATATAATTACAACGTTCTGAAAATATAGACTCTGCTGGCTTACAAATTTTCTTAATTTACAAAATTTGGTTTATTCCTTTAGCTGTTTCGAAACCTAGTAAACATTCCATATCTCTATTTCTTAGACAGGCTCATTCTCTTACATTAGGTATCAAATCTCTTTAGTCTTTGGGATTGTAGTTGGACTTGGGTGTTTACAAAGGTGCCACATTTTGAAGACAGAATTTGACTTCTGCATGTCGAACTTACCTCCATGTGAACAACGCTGTTTCAACACTGAGCCGACGGGTGCTGTGCGAGTGGCTGCCCGCATGACCAGCTGACTAGAAGCAGGCAGCCGGCATAATCAGGTATCTTTAATTCCAACAAAATTTGTTTTCAATAGTGTTGAAATCAGTACTGTGGGCACAGGATGATTCCAAACTCTGGGCTCTACACCCAGGGCACTTGTGGTATGGACTGCAGTTGGGCATAATGTGGCCACACTGCAATAAGTCATTTCCCTCTGATTTCCTAAGTTTGTGCAGTTTTCTCTCCTGCACAGTGGACAAGTGGGGCACTCTGTGCAGCTATCATAATTCTTTTTATTCAGTGATAAAAGGAAAGTATATTGGGAGGTGGCAAATTTTGTCCAGTGAATTCTTATTTACACCCTAACTTTAGTCAAATGGGACTATTTAATGCGTTCTTCTGACTGCTTTGGTCACACTGTTAACTGTAAGAGGAGTTACTTATGGTCACCCCCTCCCCACAATTTTAATTAATCAACTTCTGATGCTATAAGCATTCTACTTACCTCAAACAACTGGCAATTCACTTGTTATTTTCTATGGCATCTTCTAAACTGTACATGGGAGTATGATTTTATATTGCTGTTTAAATGTTCCACAGCCAGACACGAAAAAGAGGTGCCCTTACTCTAACTTTTGTATCTTTACAAGAACTATTCCCTTTGCTTAGATCATTGTCCACTCTCATTGAATTGGATCATGGCTCCCACTCACCCCCACCCCACCCCCCACACACACTTACACTTGAAATCTCATCGGAGGCATGACTTTTTCCAAGAAATCATTTCTAGTTTCCCATATGAGAGGTGGTCGGATACTCATGCTACATGGAAACTCAAGTATTCTTTACTCTCTCTATTGCAGCTCTTTGCAATGAACTGCTCACCTCATCATGTGTAGGTAAAGTCCCACAAGGTGTCAGTTCCGTTATCATTCATGAATGAATAAGTGAATGAATAAGCAAATGAACTCTTCAAATACTATTTAAATTTTCTTGCATGTATGTCTCCTATACTTAATAATGAGGTTATAGGGTTGCTGAGGCTAAAACATGTATGTATATTCTTTGAGTCTGCAATCATTCAGCATTTCACACATAATGGGTTTTCAATACTTACGGGATTTTTTTTTTTAAGGACTAGGATTGGCATTTTCCTTTTCCATTGTTGTCCTCACATGAAGTCATAGAAATCTTCTCTAAAAGGGCCCTTAGAGATCACTAGTCCTACCTTTTCAATGATATTTTTTTTTGTATTTCACTGTGAAGGTATTTTAGGTATTTTGGCCCAGAGGCAAAATGATTTAGTTGAGGGAGAAAGTGCGAAGAGTGCATAAATGAAGTTAAAGCAAAACTTTTTGCAGCTTTTCCCTCTTTTGAATAGAGATTTGGCAGAAAGGAGAGGAAAGAGAGGGGAGAACTGGAGAGTGGAGTAGCAGTTCCCAAAAGAGAGCCAGATACTGATGGTGACTCTGGAAGTGTCAATGATTCAAATGAGTGGAGGGTTAGGACAGGGCTGTATTTCTATCAGGGCTGGACTGGGTCTGGGAAAAATCTGCCAGGAAGTTGTAACCCAAAAGAGATCCCCTAAAAGGAACAGATAAGTGAGTTATTTTTCTCACTTAGATCTGGCTCCCCACATCACAGCCGAGAAGCACTGCCCCTGTGGACATCCCAAAGCCTAGCACAGAGGGAAGTCATCTCGATTCACTAAAAGCTAAAGCTACTGAGATGGAAAATAAGAGGCTAGAGAATTGTTTTATATTTGTATTTCTGGAAGCAAGAATTCTCTAATTTTATTAACTTACATGTGATCCACAATTTATTAAAATGTCTTTCACTTTCCTAGTCCAAGTTTTCTGCCAATATCATGCAGATGAAGTTATAATGTACTTAATAAGAGAAGGCATATGGCTAATGACTTAGTTATTTTTATATTTATTCTTGTTGTCTCTGATAAAGTATTGACAAAATAATTGAATTAATATTCTGAGTGCTAGATCTTCACTTTGCTTACCTTCAAGTAAGGGGTGGGGATGTGGTGAGGATTAAAATTTGTTATAGAAAGTATTAAATTGCACGCACGCGCGCACACACACACACAGACTGTGCTGTGAGAGGATAGGTTTGAAAGCCAGGTTCAATGACAACATAATATTGGCCCAAATGGGAAGGTCTGTTAGCTAAAGAAAGCAATGGAGGACTTCAGATCCTACTCTCTAAAAAAACCTTGAGAAGAAACTGCACTATCATTCATCAATTAAGGGTACAGCATAAGAAAGGAAGCCTGAACGCCCAAACGTTTTCCTTTTTTAATCATCTTTAGTCACACCTGGCATGGGTGGAAATTTGAGGGCTTGCTGTGGGCACCGGGGTGGACCGCTGGGCAGAGGGGCAAATGGAGATTGTGGCAGTGATGCACCCATCCCCGACCAGAGCAGAAAGAAACAAGATCTTGAGTTACACAGGTCTTATTCATTATCTAAGCGCCCCAGCAGGTCGAGCTGCACCAAGTGAACAAGAGGGCTTGTCCCATGATGAGCAGCCAGACAGCATTGCGCCTCTCGACGCTGACTTCTGCTAAGACAAGGTTGTGGAAGGCACACTCTGCTCTTCAATACTCAGGGCCTTCTGGAAAGAAACTGAGGAAGGGGTGATGAGCTAAGAAATAGGAGATAGTAAAAGATGTTGTTTTTGAGTGAATATTATATAAAGGGATTAATTAAAGTAGTAGATGTAAAAAAGAAAACTGAATAGGTTTGGCATTAAGTTAATGTACTAAGACTAAGATGTACTTGGGGTTAGGGGGAAAGACAACATTAGTAATGGGGGGAAAAAGAGTTATATTTTCTCGCACATTTGAGCATAGTGTGAATTAAACCTGAAATTTTACTTCACAGCAATGTACCAGGTACATACTGAGGAAGAGCAGCACCCGTTTCCTCTCCTGAGACACTTAAAATTGAGTAGAAATTTAGATGATGACATTGCTTCACTGATACTTGACTCCTGTCCCATGTCGTACAGTTCACTTCAGGGTGAGATTATCAAAAAAATGCTTCATAAAGGGGGCAAAAATTGAGTTGAATCTTACTTTATGCTTAGGACTTAGGAAAATGGAGAAAGTCATTATAGGAAGAATGAATGTTTGGAACAGAGATGTGGAGTTTGGCTAATAGAAAAAATAAAACTCCACTTCTATATTCGGTGTTGTGACATATTAGATAATTTGAAAAACTCTGTGAATAGAAAATAACTAGAAATGTTGGGTAAAATAGAACAAATATTCATTTTAGACTCAGAACTGAGCTTCCAGTAGAGGAAGGGAAATAACCAGAATCACTAGTGAAGGGTATGCTAAAATCCAGATGGAAGCTGATGTAGACATATGGCCATTTTGGAAGGGTTTCCTAATCTTGGTGACTAAGAGGACTAAGCAGTAATGGCTATGCAAGCTTAATGCAGAGAGCACCACACAAAGCCAGAATCCATAAAAGATTAGCCCCTTGGTGAAAAGTGGATTTAAAAAACCAATTCATCTATCTTGTCCTGAGCTTGCATGGGAAAAAGCTTTCTCTTGAAAATCTGTAATCATTGACTTACATTTATATGGTTTAAAGTTCAAATCTGTACTCTGTAGGTGGTCTCAGAGACCCCAGATATAAAATTATTGTAAGTAATTGGTATTGATTGATATTGTACCAGGGTATCCGGCAGCAGGAAATGAAAGTTCTCAGAATTCTCAGGGATAAAGTCCTGCCAAACATGAACTAAAAGTCCACAATTACAAAACACAGGAGGAAGAATCAGTAACATGCTTAATTAAAATTAGATCCATAAGAACACCAAATAATTTAGTTACTGAAAATAGAATGTAAATACATATATTTAAAATGTTAGAGAAAATAGGTTGGAAAAACATATCTTTTGGAAAGACAGTTATTATTTTATAAAGCACTTAAATAAATGAAAAAATAGGTAAAATTTAAAATACAATGGAAATCTTAAATAACAAGCTAATCCAGGCACCAGCTAAAGTGTTAATTAATAAATAAGTATAATGTATTGAGAGGATTACCCAGAATTTATCACAGAGACACAAGATGAAAAATATGTCAGAGAATTTAAGGGTCTTGCAGGCCAGAATGAGAAGATTTAACATGTATCTAATTGGGCGTCTGGTAAAAGGATTGTATATAATGAAGGAAAGGAAGGGAAGTAAAACCACAGTAACCTGTACTTTCCAGAACTGAAAAACAGGGATCTTCAGATTGGGATCTTCAGATTGAGTGAGGCTAATAAATCTCAATTAAGTAAACAAAAGAATCCATAGCTAGATATATCACGTCAGAGTATAACTGCCAAAAACAAAATCCAATAAGAATATTTTAAAAGCTGCCTTAAAGAAAGCCCAATTTTCTCCAAAGGATTATAATTAGAGTAACTGCAAACTCTCAGTAGTATCCTTAAAAGTCAGAAGACAGTAGAACAATTCTTCCATGTACTAAGAGAAAAAAACTGCTGCACAGAATTTTATTCAAAGGAAGAATATGTATTTTAGTCAAAACAACACTAAGTATTTGCCTTCAACAGACCTTCAGTGAATTAAAAAAAAAAATCCTAAAGCACTGAAACTTTTTAGTTACTATGATTAAAATGATTCCAGAAGGAAGACAAGAAGCTCAAAAGGAACTGAAGCACAAAACTGATAAAAAATAACATGTAAGCCTGGCCGGGCATGGCTCAGCGGTTGAGAATCAACCTAGGATCCAGGGGATCGTTGTTCAGTTATCGGTCAGGGCCCCTTCCTTGGGTTGCAGGCTCGATCCCCAGGCGGGGGCGTGCAGGAGGCAACTGATCAATGATGACTCTCTTATCAATGATGTTTCTCTCTCTCTCCCTCTCTCCCTTCCTCTCTCTGAAATCAATAAAGATATATTTAAAAAACAAACATATTAGAGGAGGAGAGAAGGCATGTAAATAAATTTGTATGTTAAATTTTTGAAGGGTCATTGCCGGAAGAACAGAAGTGTTTAAATTCTCTAGTAGAGGGGAAATAAATAGAAACTGAATAATCTCTCTGCCAAATGAAAGTTTTAAAAATAAGCAGAGAAAAAGGGGGATAAATAGAGCACAAAGAAACAAAGACGGTTCACATTTCAAGTGCGAATCTAAATCAGCACAACTATTCTGAAGAATAATTGGCAATGTCTTAGAAAGCAAGTCATGAATACCTCCCGACAAAACAATTCTATCCCAAGGTATATAGGCTAGAGAAATACTTAAGCAAATTATCATTAAAAAGCAAACAAACACGTTATTAATGTGCAATCCATTGCAGAACAATAATTTTGCAAAATGCAAAACCACATGCATAGATATTGCAGCAATGTCAAATTGCTATAAAAGTTTTCAAATGCTTACTCTGGTGGTTGTACTTACCACGTCATAGAACACAGTAATTTATTGATTGACACTGTCCACACCACACTTTGAGTAGCACTTGCTCTATAGAAAGTCTTAAACCCATATACAGGCAGAAATATATCAGAATAATCACGTAGCACTGTTTGTAATAGCAAAACAAAATAAACAAAACAAACAAAAAGCAGCTAGGTGAATGCTCCCCAAAGAATGGCTAAAGAAATTGTTTTATTTATACATCTATATATTTATACATCTAATAATATTTAGTGATGTGAATGAACTAGAAGTAAATGTATCAACAGGGATAAATATTTAAAACAACATAATGAATAAAAAAAGCAATTTGCAGAACACATCTTGTATAACAGTATTTATAACACAAATCATGCTGTTTTCTTGGAAATACACATATTTATAGTGAACTATAAAAACATGCACAGGAATCATAAGCACCAAATTTAGGGTAGTTACTACCATTGGGTGGTGGGAAAGGAAGAAAGTGCTATTGGAGAGGGTTCTTGACCTCCATTTGTATTGTTGAGTAGCCATTTCAGGTATGTTCATTATACTAATTATATTTTTGTATGTTTAAAAAATTATTTCATAATTTAAAAAAGATACATTGATAAAAATATTTCTTGAGTTGAGAATTAAAAATTATAGCGATTTGGTTTAAATGTCAGCAATTATTCAGATCTGCCATTCTCTAGCATACTTGAAGAATTTTGTTTTTCACAGTTTATGGAAATTCAAATTATGTGTTGTTATTATCTCAAGCTAGCATAAGTATATTACTTGTGGCTTCTGGATACTTACACTCTTTGTCCTGAGTCCTACCCCTAAACAAAGCAAGTGTGTTCTAGGCCCCAGTGTGCAGGCAGCCTGGAGTCCATCAGAGATTTTATAGGAAGATTCTCATAAACACAGGAAAGTGCCTTGCCTCCTACATTGGGGTCTAAGCTTAACTGCTATATGTTTTAAATTTTTTTATTCGGGACTTCAAATGTTGCATACAAACATGTTAATTGCAAATAAACAGGCGCTTGCCTTTCTTTGTGGACTGTTTACATAAAAGAAAAGACATTAAATATAAATCACTCAAGCGACTCAATGAACAACTTAAATCTATGGAGGATTTGCCTTGGTGGTCAGGGTGACTTGCACATTCTTTGTTAGATTCTCCTGAGGCTTAAAAATTTATAAGGGTCTCAAGTGTTCAGTAGCAAGGCACAATCACAATCCTACCTGAAGAATCATATTACAACTCCTCACACGGAGAAAGTATTATCTATCAATTGTTACTTTTAATTATAACTATCATTTATGCGGTACTCTCTTAATGCAGAGTTAGAGTCGTTTCATTTTTTGGGAAGGTAGTAAAACAATGAGGTTATTAAAGCCTCCTATTGCTTTATTGTATTTATTTTTCTTTTTAAGATTGTGATCAGCAGAAACTTTTAGCTATGGAAGAATCTTTATAAAAACAACTATAATTATGAATGCACATGCAAAAATGTACAAATGGCCAATACTTTAACTACACTGGCCAAAAAAAAAGTGAAACTTCTTTCCTAGATTGCTTATAAGTCAGTTTTCAAGTAATTAACAAAATGATTTTCTATTTCGCACTAAATTAGAAGTTCCTAAATTAGAGATAAGAAAGTTGCTGAGATAGCTTCTAATACTATGGTTTTCTAAACTGCCTTCAATTCCAAAGTATTGCTAGAGTGGAAATCAGGCATATTTCTTTAAAAATGTCAAAGATTCTCATTGCGTACTGGCTGTGATGAGCATGGCCTACCAATCCAGAATTTTCCACATTTGTGTGATCTCTATTTCCAAAGTTCAGTTTATGACTCATGGGGATAAAAGAGTGAAATTCAATTTCACTCAGTTTAATTCTAACTGATGTATATTATATAAACCCTATGTTCCTTGTATGCCCACCTATGTGGAGACTGAAAATGGACTGGATGGCATAATTCTCTCCATCTCGATTCTTGAAGACAAGACTTGGGAATGCTAAACAGTTTCAGTGAAAAAGTAATCGCACAGTGATGCATCAGGTCTGGGGGAGGAGAGAAGCAAGGAACCTTAGAAAACTTGGATTACTATCCACACATGCCACCAGCCAGCTGTATGGCTTTGGTCACGTATCACTTTTAACTTCCAGGATCTTGCTTTCCTCATCTGGAAAAGGAGCCCATCGGACTATGGGATGATTAAATTCCCACCCAGTCTTCCTACACCATCAATTTTCCTGACCTTTTTGCCCTTGTACAAGACTGTATTTGGCCTCAGTCTCACCTCCTTTACATGAGGTTGGTGTCGGTGACGGATGCCCAGTAGTGCAAATTCTATAAAAGCCTTTACAGTTGACCTCTGCCCTATGTTTCTTTTTAACATGGGGAAAATATACAGTGATCGAAATCATTTGTACAATTTATATTATAATAAAAATTTATTTCTACTTAGAAAAGAACCCTAATATTTTTCTCACAATGCCATTTACTTTTCTGCTTAAAAGTAGAGGGATTCATTCTAAAGAGAAAAGTTCAGCAACCCCACCTATTACTGCAGCACGGCTTCCAGGTGACGCATGGTTGTGTCCTTTTATTTTTGTAAATATGTTTCTCGGGCTCTACATCTGTTCAGCGCTGGAGGGATGAGGTTTAAGGTTGGGGAGCAGTGGAATTGGGAGCCAGTGAGCCAGATCACAGTGTGACTGGAAAAGCCCGAGTCAGAGTGCAGCAGACAGTAACGACTTGGTTTTAAGGATTTAGAAAAACCAGAGCAACAGGTCGCCAACAGAGGTTCCACTGAGTCAGATGATAGTGGAATAAAGGGAAAGACTGAGAAAAATGCAAAAATAAAGTTATACATATAGAGCTGAGCTGGAGTTAGGATTCTTCAGAGCATTAATGCTGGTCACAAATCAGATGTACAGAAGTAGTTTGGAGAATCTTGTCTCACAATCAATATTAGTGTAATATTTCTAATGGATTAAATGGGTCATTCATATAAAAAAATTAAAAACTTTTCAAATTTAAATGTGCATTAATGCTAAATAAAACCTGTGTAAATAACTATAAAATCCAATTTGTAAATAAGAAAAAAACTGCATTTATTAAAATGATATTCCATTTAGAATATTTTAAGTAATTCTCTAACTTTAGTTTCTTAATTCTGATGATCACAAGCCTAAATTTTAGGGAACTTTTTAACATTTACATTTATTTTTTAAATTAACTTTAAAAAAGAAGAAATGAATAAAAATATTCCTAGATAAATCTAGCTTTAGTAAAGAGATATACACACCTAATTCATCCTATCAAGCAGATAACAAAGGGAAAAAAGATTGATTATATTCTTCTAAGTAAATGCAGCACAATAATAGTAAAATTATTATAAGGCGATGCATTTATAGATTATTGCAGCTACAAGAGTTTTATCTACCTCTTCCCCCTACCATTTAGTCTCAGGCAGCTTTATTTTGTAAATGAGAAATGCCCAGTTGCTCTTGGACGCATTATAACTAGGAGAGAGAAAACCAGAGTATTATGTAATCCCTGACATGGTTCAGGACACATCACCCCGAAATATCACACCTTTGATGGAATTTTTCAAGATGAAGGAATTTGAGAAATGGCTTGTGCAGGAAGGACTTTCTGACCTTCCATTGAAGCAAGTCATGTGAGAAATGCCCTCCCTACAACTTTGAGGAAAGGAGTATCTCTACCTCTGAAGACAAACGGACACAGAAGAATCTGAAAGAATAGGCCTTTTGAAGCCCCACCTGTCCCCGGCATTTACCACACAGCTCATACTCTTTGTCCTATCACGTCTTTCTTCATCAAACCTAGCTTAAAAAGGCTCCAGGTCACATAACACTTATAGTAAATAAATTTATATGCTTTCTCTTGTTAATCTATTTTTGCCAGTCTAATTTTCAGACCTAGCCAGGAACCCAAGAGGGTCAAAGAAAACTTTTTCCTCTCCTACATTCCTAATACTGAATTTTATAATACAGACCCTACAATATTGTGAAATAAACTAACAATTTATAAAATCTGCATCTTAAAGATAATCTTAGAGGACACATACATCCATATAGATACATACACACATACACACAAGCTGACATAGAGTTTAGTTTAAATATACACAAAGAAAGAATTCGTTTTTAAAAAGTCAAGTACTGCTTTGGAAATAAAATTATATCCAATATTATTTTAGGAAGACAAAATAATCTACCTTATTTTCAAACTCTAATCTTTCATAAATTGCCACATTTGGTTTAAAAGCCTTTTGTATTTTTTTCATTACTTGTGATCTGTTAAAATCTGAGTTTATAACTGCAGATATTAATGGATTGATGGATCAACTGAATCTTCTCTCAAACTAACTGATGTAGCATAATAAATGTCTATGATCCTCTCCCATATGCACTAAGGGAGGTATGAAAAACTGTCCCACGCAGCAAACTGATTTTAAGTCACATTATTATACAAATTAATGGAATGGGAATGCAAAAGCAAGGAAGAGCTAGATTAAAAGACACAGACCAGGCAGTGCTGTTATGGTTCATTAACATATTCATCCGTGCATGTTGTGATTCATTCCTTCAGCAAGCATTTGTTAAAATTCTGGCATGGGTAAAGCTCTCTCCTAGGCACTGTTAGGGATACAAAGATGCAAGTGAAAAAAGATTCTGTCCTTAAAGATGTTATCATCTTGGCCAGCTTTTGCTGAATGTATACCTCATCTGTCTGTCCATGCATTTGTTCATTCACTTACTCTTCAATAATAATTGTGTGTCAAGAGCTATGCTAGGCCACGCATTCACTAACCACGGAATGTACAGAGTTATTAAGAAAAATATTACCCACCTTAATAAATACGATACACTTCAGTTTATTAAGATATTCTCCAAACAAATAACAAGGCCTGAAAAAAATATTGCTAAGAAAATGAAGACTAAATTAGAAAACAGCAAAATTTCTTTAACTGGTGTCATACCTCTATACGCAGGTATTAGGGATTTTGAAAATAATTTGTGTTTAATACATTTGTTTTAGCAACTGATTACACACTATTAATTGTGTGATTGTATAAAACTACACAGAATTATTATCTACATATATATTTAATTCACAGAATTCAAATCAATTTAGTAAGTACATATTCAGTACTTACTGTGTTGGTGTTTATATAAACAAAAGATTAAATATCATCAGCTAGTTAAATTTCTCCAGAGGCAGAATTTTTTTCATAAGAAGTTGTTCAGTATGCAAAGTAGCCATTAACTTTTATTTTAGCCAAATAGAGGTAATTTATTCAGTTGCATTTGTTAAATAATCAGTTTTTATTATTTTTGGTACCATTAGTTACATGCATAGCACAAATACTTCTTTTATGAGAGAAGTCACCAAAATACCAAAAGATAAGATTGCTATTAAAGAGTATTTTCCTCTTGTCACTTCTCATGTGAATCCCTTAAAATAATATTTAGTCTAATTTCTCTCTTCATATATAGTTTACTATTCTATTTCTGCAAAATGAGAACATTCTGTTCTATTCATTCTCCCACTTACTTTTAGAAACTGTAGAGAAGCTTAAATTAAACTCCTAAAGAAATTAACTGCCATTCTTATGCATAGTTATCAAATACACAACATTCCTGTGTCTGCTGTTCATAGTAGTGCCACGCTGATGAAAGAAATCAGCTCGCATTCATAGAAAGGGCCACAAGAGGGAGTATGAAAAGTGGGTCAACAAAATGGAACCAGAAACATAAATACATGAACAGACTGGGGGTCGCAGGGGGAGACGGGTGGGGGTGACTGGATAAAGAAAGTGAAGGGCTTAGCTAAAGAACATATATACATACCCCAGGGACACCGAGGATAGTGTGGTGAAGGCCAAGGGAGGGGTGGCCAGGGTGGGTGGTGGTGGATAAGGGAGAGGGGAATGGGGGACATCTGCAATAGTGTTTCAACGTTAAAAATTTTTAACAAAATAAAAGTGGGTCGGTACCATCCTGTCACATGATGATATGCTGGCTCCACTTGTGTGAACCAGTGAGGAAAAGGAAAGCACACTGGCCATCTGATCACAATGGGATGTACAGAACACGATGGTTTCTTTGGGCCTAACATAACTACATTGGGATTCCCTTATTGCAAGTCAATAGTAATGTCATCAAATAGGCCTTTTAAGGATGTAAGATGTCAAATGAAGTTAAATTAGTTTATTCCTAACACAAGATAGTTCTAGTTAAATACCTGTGTGTCAAAAAAAGCTTTAGTACTTCCCTTGGTTTCAGTTTCACTCTTTATTGGTTATGGGTTGAAAGATAAGGTTGATCTCTGTGTTTCCTTCTAGGTCTAAAATTTTGTCTTTTAATGTCTAGACTTCCAGAATGCAACGGTAAACCCTCCAATTTATATTTGTGTGATGTGCCTCTAAGCGCCAGTTGTATTTGGTCATAAAGTCTGGCTGTGAATCTAATAAAAAGTCCTAATTACAGATGCCCAGAAAAATCAAAAGATATCAAGGATGTGGTTAGGAAACAAGAAGACTGGTGTAGAAATTGTGCTTTGAGTCTTGGCTTTGCTTCAAGTGCATTTTGTTTCACAGATTTTTGTTATTGTTCTATAGATTTCAATTCTGTAAAATAATGAGGCAGAAGGAGAATATTTTTGCATTTTTATCCTATTATCCAAATCATTAGTAAAAAACACTAGTTCAAAGATGGAGAGAGCAAGTAAACTTTTAAAGAGAAATATCTGCATTATTTATGGCTAAGATGGGTAGAATATATAATATGATTGAAAATTTTGTACTTGAAAACTTTTTTCACATTATAAATGGTAAGGCAATTTGTAAAAAAACTCATGGATTATCTAGCTCTGTATTTTGTGTTTGATAGGGGGTGATTTGTACTAGGGCATGGCAATTTTCCATAACATTAACCTTAGAAAGGTTCAAGATGTCTTTCCATATCTCTAGTTTTGTTTTTGTTTTATTTTTAGAAGCAAATATTGTCAATTACCTACAACTTACTACATTAAGATATTCTAAAATATTTATATTTCATTGAACCATTTGTTTAGAGATACTGCATACCATAACCTGTCTCTTCTTGTCATTTTATAAATCTAAAATTGTTGACTATTAGCAATTTTATAATTTTACCTTCATGATAATCTATATGAGTAAGATTTATATTATACATTTTCTTATTAAAGCATCTGTTATGTTGACAAAAATAAACTGGTTTGACTACAGAACTGCTTTTTATATGTGGCCTATTAACACTGTGAACACACACTGAAAAACACTCATCTAGTTAAAATTCCTCTTACTGTGGTTTAGTGCAGAGGCTAAGAACCTGGATTCCAGGGCTAGACTACTAGGGTTTGAAGCCCAGCTCTAGGAATCAGTCATATCATGAGCAAATTATATAACCTCCCTGTACCACATTTTTTGGTAAAGTGGAGATCATACTACCTTATGAGGCTGTGATAAGTATTAAATGAGCTAACATTAATAAAATCTTTGAAGGTGAATGTACTTAGTTTACATTATGTATTTGTTAGCTAATAACATTACCATTTGGCCCAATAATTTGAAGAGTTCATGAGAGACAGGATAACAGGATTAAGAGTAAGGACTGGAGGATCAGAGAAATGAAGACTTAAATCCTCATTCAATATAAATCTGTTTCTCTGTATGAACAGTGGGAAGTGATAATGCTTATAAATGCATAGTGTAAAACCTGGTCTATCATTCGCTACTGCGCAATGCCCTCCTTTTATTTATGTATTCTCACCTCTCTAAATTTCCAAAGTCCTCTTCAAATTCCAATAATCCAGAATTAATTAGAGAAGTCCTTATATATTTTAACTATACCCTTTGTGGTTTTTATGGACTGCTATCATACACATCTTCTCCGAATAAAGAATTTTAATCATTTTTCATAACTCCCTATATGATAAGGTTGCCATCTCCTTTGCCAATTTTTAAGGCTTTTCTCCTAATCTCCTCTAATTTCATTGTCAGTTGTATAATGATTCATTTCATTATACCAAAGCAAGTTACAAATAATTTTATGTAGCTTGGTGTTTAAACGTGTAACTCTTAAGTCTAACTCCCTGGGTACGAATCCAGGCTTTGTTCCGTATTAGTCTAGTGCCTTGGACAATTTACTTAACCCCTTGGGGCCTTCGTTTCCTCATCTATAAAAGAAGAAAAAAAAAGAGTGCTGCCTCATAGCAGTGTTGGAAAGATTAAATGAGTAAATGCAGATAAAGCACTTAGAATTTTACCTGGTACATAAGTCTTCAAAAAAATGTTGCTTATTATTATTTGCTTACTTTAAGTAAGTAGGAGCTAGAGTGGGGTGAGGGACTGGTGGGGAATGAAGAATTTTAGAGATACAGCTGCTTTAGGAATAATTAGTGCCCAGGCAGCAAGATATCTTTTTAAATAAAAGGATGCTTTATAGTTACCACATGATTTAAAAAATAGAATTGGGTAACCAGAAAAAAAAAGAATATTCAAACTCTACTCCACTTGACAGGATTTTATTGTTTAGCTTTTCAGTATTCTGTTATGCATTAGGATATTAGAAGAAAGAGCTGTGGGATTGGGGATTACATTAAATAGTTTACATTGAAAATGAAAGGCTATGAAGAAAGGAAATAATTTACCATAAAAGGTAGAGGTAGGAGCTAAAATAAAAAGACATAATCTAAAGAACATATATGCATACCCCACGGACACGGACAATAGTCTGATGAAGGCCAAGGCAGGGGGAGGGAGGGAGGGGTACAGATGGGCAAAGGGGAGGAAAAAGGGGAACACCTGCAATAATGTCAACATTAAACATTATTAAATAATAAATAAATAAAGACATAGACTGAGTTGTGGGTGAGGTGAGAGACATAGAAATGATTTAAAATGCATAGCTAAATATTTGTTAATAAAGTGAAACCTGACGGATATGAGACTACCAGTGATTTTCATATTTCATTGTATAATAAAATGTTAATGTCTTTGGGAACTACTAAGGAACTTGTGGCGGCTGAGTGGTTCTCCTGGGCTAGAGAATAATCTGGCAGTGACATCTGTCACTGCATTGGTTGCAGGATAGATTCACATGGAAAAAAAATTAAATTTTTCTAGTGAGTAAACTCCTTGAGAGCAGAAACTATACATTTTTTCCCTTTGCGGTCTCAGAGGGAAGTAATGACTTGTACATACTGGATATTCAGAAACTGTTAATCTAAAGAATGACCGATTTACTGACCATCCAATTTAAGGAAGTCTCATATGTATATTGCCACAGTTTTTACTGAAAGCATCAAATTGCATAAGAATAAAGAATGATGAATTAGAGATGTTGTAAAATCAAGATACATGTATGCGTACACACATATTCCTTCAGGCTTCCAAATTTTAGATGGCTCGCTTGTCTCACCAATGGGTTGTTGAATAAGAAAAATGAATGCAAGAGCTCTGGTGAGTGTTCCCACGTGGTTATGCTTTCCTCACGTCACTGACACAATAGGACTATGTGTTAAATAAATATTACTAAAATCAATTTAGAAAGAAAACATTTTGCCCCTGGATTCTAAAATACCCAAAATCAAAGTAGGTGCAAAAAGGAAGCCCTTGAAATGACATGGCTCTTCCAGCAAAAGTGAAATGAGTTTTTGTTGTATTTTTTAAAGTGAAAAATAAAATTACTCTTACTAACCGTGGGTAGGGACAGAGGTCACATAGGGGGAATACTTGATTGCTTTTAGGGCAGCAAGATATTTCCAGAAGCCCCTCTGACTTGTGGCTGATAAGATGATCTAACAGGAAAATTAATGTGAATCAACTGAAAATTACTGGAAGTAATAAAATTACTCAGCAAGATAGTAAGTTCCACAAGCTCAACAGATTTTTAATAAGGCAGAAATAGCAATTAGAAAATATAATGGTAAAATAATATAATTTGTATCACCAACAATAACAACAAAACACAAAATAATTCTTGATAATAAACTGAAAAAAGAATGTATGGTGACTACCTGAAGAAAACTTCAAGTTTATTGAATGTGTGATGCTAAAAATAACTCAATAATTGGAGATATATATTGTCTTAAGATTTAAAAACTCAGTTTCGTAGGAAGTTAGTTTTTCTCAAATTAATCTATAAATTTTAAAGCAATTCCAATCAACATCTCAACATTATAGAGTCCAGGAAAATACATATGAGTAATATTAATGTAGCTCTAACAAATGGCATTTAAAACTTTTTGGAAAAATTAGACTACTGAAGAAATAGTGTTGCGACAACCGGTTATCCATTTAAAATGGAAAAAGATTAGGTCATTTATAGTGTCCCATGCTAACAAATTTTATATAGATTAAAAATCAAAATATTAGGACTGGAGAGCCTTGGTTCAAATTTTCAATGATACGGAATGAATCCCAGCATCAGTTCTTCTTGAGGGAGCTCCTCTGTTACAGCTGAGTCAAAGACAAGGTTTTTTGTTTTTGTTTTCAAACGCTACAAATCAGGATTTTGATTTGCTTTTTTTAAAAAGTTATTTTAATATGTTTTTATTGATTTCAGAGAGAGGAAGGGAGAGGAAGAGAGAGACAGAAACATCAATGATGAGAGAGTTATTGATTGACTGTATCCCGCAAGCCCCCTACTGGGGATCGAGCCTGCAACCCAGGCATGTCCCCTGACAAGGAATCGAACCCGGATCTCCTCATTCATAGCTTGACACTCAACCACTGAACCATGCCAGCTCGGCTGAGACGAGGTTCCTGATAAGAAGTACTTGCTGGACTTCAAGATTTCAGAAGAGAAGTGAAAGTATATTGTAACTTTGATTGGACTGACAGATTAAACCACAGGTGGCCACAAACTAAAGCCTTTTACTCCTATGATGCTCTCCTGAGGGACTTCATCAATTTTACATCTTTGAATGATGAGGAAGATACCCAAAACATAGATTCTTGGTCTAAAGAGAAGGCCAATTTGGAGAAGTTCCCTGGGAAAAATAGGACAGGGCTTTTTCAGGACAAAACTTCTTTGAAAAAGGCAAATCTTCAGCAAGCTATTGTCACACCTTTGTGCCCAATTGACAGCACTCATTACAAAGAGTCAGAAAAAGGAAATTCGGTGCAACAGTCCATTCCTTCAAATGCTTGTTCTTCCCTGGAAGTCAAGGGAACTACCTCAAGAAAAATACTCTGCCCCAGCCTCAGAGAAGATCTGTTAGACTCTGCTTAGAAGGATTTGGCACAGAAAAAAAAACACATGTAAAAATGAAAGCCAAGAGATGTGCTACTCCTGTGATCATCAGTGAAATTCCACCTTCCAAAATGATGAAAGTTTCTAACAATAAAAAGATCCATAAGAAGAGGAAGATGGTAGTGCTCATTAAGATACTTCTGGAAAGAACGAGTCTTCCCCAAAGAAAGCCAAAAACAGGCATACTGTGCCTTATATGCCAACCTGTAAGTCAGAGGAATCTAAAAGGTACTGAGTTGAAGAAGAGCATGAAAATGTAGCAGGAGGTGATGGAGATGCAGAAAAAGTGAAGGATTGAAGAAACTCGCTCCTGCAGGAGCAGGACAGCCTGTGAAGAAATCAGTAAGTTGGGTAACCAGTCAGTCAGCTTCCACTTCCGCACAGATGAGTGGATCAAACACGATCCTAAGAACCATGAGGAGTATAAGGAAGGGAACTTTACATCTGAAATGGGAAAGCACCCTCCACCTCCTGTCCAAGCAGCTAAGGGATGCACCATAAGGCCTTTCAACTTGTCCCAGGGAAAGAAAAGAGCATTTATGAAAGTTTGTCCCTGTGTGCCCCCTTTTATTTTTAATATGTCTTCATTGATTTCAGAGAGAGGAAGGGAGAGGAAGAGAGAGAGAAACATTAATGATGAGAGAGTCATTGATTGGCTGCCTCCTGCACGTCCCCCACCAGGTGTCAAGCCTGCACCCTGGGCATGTGCCCTGACCGGGAATCAAACTTGGATCATAGGTCGATGCTCAACCACTGAGCCATGCTGGCCGGGCCCTGTGTGCTGTTTTGCACAGCAGGTCGAAACCTTCTATAAATGAACTGCTAACAGATATCATTTGAGGAGGAAGGAAGATAATATTACTCTGTTACCCTCCAAATCTGCTGTGGCCAAGATTTCTAGAGACCCACACACTTCTGTGTTGCAAACCTGCAAAAGTGCAACAGATCAGGAGGCTGAGGAGCTCGAGAAACTGCAACAATATAAATTCAGGAAACAGGAACTTGATCCCAGAATTCTTGAATGTGGGCCCATCTTGCCCAAGAAACCACCTGTGAAGCCACCCTCTCAGCCTACTGGCTTTGATTTGGAAATTAGGAAAAGAATCCAGGAGCGCAAGTCAACGAAGAAATCAGAGGAAGGGCAATTTGAACTTCACTCCAGACCTTGCCCCACTAAGATCTTGGAAGATGTTGTGGGTGTTCCTGAAAAGAGAGTACTTCCAATCACTGTTCCCAAGTCACCAGCCTTTGCATTAAAGAACAGAATCCAAATGTCCACCAACTATGAGGAAGAGGAGCTGGTCGTGATAAGAGTTCAGCCTAGGCCACACTCTGGTCTAGAAGCAAAAGCTGTGGAAATATGCCCTTTCTCTTCTGGGTCTCGAGGCAACTAAAAGAACTGCAGAAAAGGGAGGTGCCCAAGTTCAAGGCACTTCCTTTCCCTCATTTAGATGCCAGAGAAGAAGGTGAAGAAGGAAACCCAGCTTGAGCTTTTCTGCTTAGAGACGGACAGAAGAGGTGCTATGAAGGTGGACAGAAGAGGCGCTTGGAAGCACCAGCTGCAGGAACCGAAACAGCAGAAAGAAGCAACTTGCTTCAAGCACTTGTCCAAGCACTGTCACCTCCCAGGAGCCCTTATTTCCCAAGAAAGAGAAAAAGTCCGTAGCTGAGGGCCTCTCTGGTTCCCTAGCTCGGGAACCTTTCCAGCTGGCCCGAGAAGAGAGCCAAGGAGCGGCAAGAGCAGGGGGAGAAAATGGCCAAGGGGGGAGCCCAGGGAGGCCAGCAGGCGGAGGAGGCCAGGCAGCGGGAGGGGGGGCAGCACCGGGCACAGCCCATCCGCAAGCCCCAGGGTGTGGAGAGGAAGCCAAGCGACCTCTCTCTGTGCCTCTGTCTCCCAGGGTCTCCACTGGATCCCGCTGCTGAACTCCTCGGTGCACTGCGGACCGCACCTGGGAACAGAGCTGCTTTCTCCAGAGCCTTCTGTCTTTGTCACGGGGGCACGGCGACAACCCATTCCGCCAGGCTTTGACCCACCCGTGCCCGGCAGAGCATACCTAACAGGTGTGGACTCCAGCTTTGCTGAGGATGGTTATCCCGCATTCCTGAGGCCAATAATGAGACTCAACTCATGTGTGTGTCCTGACGGGAATCCATGTCGTTATTTCCTTTGAACCATCAGATGACCTTGAAAATGGGTTTTAACTCTGACTAGAACTTAAAGTCTGTGTCCGCGCAGTGTAACTTCTATTGCCCCTTCCCTCATCTCCTTTCCTTCTTTTTCTATTTCAGAAAATAATGATAGCTAAATACTGAGGTAGAATTTAAGTCCTGGCTCCCATGAGGAACAATCAGTATATCAGATTCTTTCCTCTTCTCTGCACAAAATGAATTTAGAATTAAGGAGCCTTTGCCAGGAGGGGGAGGCCTCAGTGACCGCGCAGGGGGGAAGCCGGCCGCGAGCGTGCGGAGCTCCCAGCGGCCGTCGGCAAGCTCCGGGCAGAGCTGCTGCGCCAGGGCGCCTTCCTCCCTTGGTGGCGCCTTCCTCCCTTGGTGGCGCCTTCCTCCCTTGGTGGCGCCTTCCTCCCTTGGTGGCGCCTTCCTCCCTTGGTGGCGCCTTCCTCCCTTGGTGGCGCGCAGGGGAAGGCCGTGCAGCACGCGTTTTAAGGCCTCAGTAACCCGGGCTGGAATAAATACGTTTCTTTCCCTTCCCTGTTTTTGTTATTTAATGTTTTAAAATTTGCCAAGTCCCCCCACCCTCCAAACAAAATATTAGATAAAAATAGAGAATATTTTTATAATCATGTAATTGAAGTTGTAAAAGAGTGGAAGACTTCCTAAATAAAATGGAAACTCAGTCATGAAGGAAAAATCTGATGGATTTGACTAAATAAAAATGAATTTTCTTTTACTTTTACAAAAGATAAGAAAAATAAAAGTCAAAGCAAGTAACAACCTGGGAAAATTATTTGAAATATTTATATGAGAAAAGATATTAATATTCATAATCTATAGCAAGAACATTGACCCCTAATTTGTAAGCTGCCATTTATTGAGCATTTTGCTGTTTTAGGTCATTCAATGGGTTTTACACATTTGCAATTTGTCACGTTTTCACTATGAGGTGTATAATTTCAAATTTTTATTTGAAAGTAAAGGAAACAAGTTTGAGTGAAATAATTAGCCTATGGTTACATAGTTATATGTGATCCTCTCAGCATTTAAACCAAGAGCTTTAGTTGAAGAATTCCTAACGGCAGCATTCTGTGAACTTCCCTTTGATTGTGCTTATAAAATTTTTTCTTGCAGTTTTTGGTTTATAGTTTAATTTGTTTATATGTTTATGATGGCAAAAAGTTGAGACGATAAACATACAAATATTGTTATCTGTGGGACTGACTTTCTTTGATGTTTGGTATACCTTCCTCACACCAGATAAACAAGGCTTTCTTCTTGTTTCCTGGTGTCATTTCATATAACTCCTTAATCCATCTAGATACTCTGCAAGTACTCGACAGGCCCAGGATCCCAACAGATCTGTGAGCTTCGTGTCTTCCACTTGCTCTGCTATAGACAGTCAATGGTGATGAGATGGATAAGTGACATTTGGTCATTTTTTTTTTTCTTCTTCAGGATTTCTTACTTGATGAAAGATGATAAATTAAGATGGGGAACAGATAACAGTCAAGTAGTATTAAGATAGCATGTTACATATCCAACACCTTCTGTTTCCTTTACTCTTGCAAAATGTAGGACCACTGTCCACGTGGCTACTTACTTTTAGATTTAAATAATTTAAAGTCAAATAAAATTAATAATTCAGTTCCTCAGTTGCACTGGCCATATTTCAAGTTCTTAATAACCATATGTGGCTAGCAGCTACTAAACTGGGCAGTACTGAAAATTTACATCACAGAAATCTCTATTGAACAGGGTTGATTTAGCACATCTGACACAGAAGTCATATTCTGGAGTTGTTCTATAATTTCATTTTTTTTCAGTAAATATTTAAATGCACTATGTGCCATGACATCAGCTAGGCTTTAGTTTACAAAAACAAGTAGGACACAATCTCTTTCTATGAGTTTCTCAAAATACAGTGGGAGACAAATGCAATGGAATTACCATTCTTGGGAATAATAATAATAATAGGTCCAAAAGGAAATTCTGTACTTTTTATGGTCTCATTCCCTGCACAGATGTATAATTGTTGCTTACTACACATTGATCTGGGGCGCTCTGAATTATCTATTGCCCTAACATTCTAAGAGTTTAGTCTTCATTTTTGACCTTAAAGTTTTGCAAATCTTAGTGTTGATTTTACACTCGCCCACACACAGGCTCAGAAATGCTGCCTTGACATCTGAATCACAATTTCTACTAATTCTTTTTACATAATAACTTTTTCAAGAGTGATCTATTTACATCTTCTTTGTCTTTGTTACCTAATGAAAAATAGAAAATCTTGACCTAGAATTCTCCTACTTTCATTTTGTACAAAATAACCACTGCTAGAACTTTCAGCAAAAGAGTCTGATTCTTTGTTATATTAGGCATTTGAAGTTTCTCACTTTTGAGAAGCTGCTGGAAAACCCTGTTTTTCTCTTGCTATGTGAGAGAAAGCTTGGCATCACCATGCGTTTTTCTCAACAAGCCAGACATGCTTTCCGATATATCTTGCTGCCATAAAAAGCTATCAAATATACCCCCTCTGTGAGCTCTCTCTTTACTCACAATTAATGAGAATAATTTTGGTTTTCACTTTAAAAAATACAACAAAAACTCACTTCACTTTTGCTGAAAGAGCCATATTCATTTCATTAGAGTTTCCTTTTTGCACCTACTTTGACTTCGGGTATTTTAGAATCCATGCACAAAATGTCTCCTTTACAAATTTATGTTTAATAATATTTATTTAGCACATTTTCCTAATTGACAACAAGAACATTTTATGAGGTGACATTATTTCCTGAAGATAGCCTAGAATCAGCATTATCACATGAGGGGTAAATCAGAATCTTAGCCAAAGACAGGAATGGAGAACTGATTAAATGTATATATTCATCTTCCTCTGAGGAAAGATTTTCACTGAATATCTTCTAGCTTTTACCTGAATCATTTTGTTTGTAGGACATTCATTACAGCTGTTGCCAAGTGCTGTCAACCAAAGAGCCAATGTCCTGTTGATTGCTGCTTCCTGCTAGTTGTTGGACCCTCATCTTGTTTTCTAATCCATGCAAAATCAGCCTTGGCTGGTTTCTTACATTCGCTCTTTCTCACTGTCTAGATAAATGTTTTCTCTCTTGTTTCCAGGCCTGGATGGTTTGTTTTAATTCCAAACAAATGATTGAACATGAAAATTCAGTATGCCACATCACACAGTGCGATTTTTAATAAACTGACTATGGTCAGTTGCCTTTTAAGTATTTTTTCTTCATATAAATGGAAGTAATATATCAACTGAAATGACTAGAAGCAAACAATCCCACTGGATTAGCCTACAAATTTTTTGAGGGAAAGAAACAAAGCTACTCATTCTATTTTCCTCCAGTGGC
The DNA here is from genome assembly GCF_054644295.1 of Miniopterus natalensis. Taxonomy (NCBI): domain Eukaryota; kingdom Metazoa; phylum Chordata; class Mammalia; order Chiroptera; family Miniopteridae; genus Miniopterus; species Miniopterus natalensis. The sequence continues at coordinate 47,799,281 of NC_142088.1, read as the reverse complement.
CCAAGTCTTGCACTGTGCTTTGCTAGGCCAGCCTGACCCATACTACTGAGTAACAGAGTTTGTCTCTGTCATTTGCAATTTAACTCTGAACCCTCCACCTTTCTCCAAAGGATTCCTACACCTAATCTAGAACCACCTGGCTGCCTTCCTTCCCACTCTCCTCCGTTCTTTTTACTTCTAGAATCTTACAATTTTCGGTAATTAATTAGGGCCTCAATCAGGAGGACTCAACACTGGGACATTCTTTCTTCTTTATTCCTCACAACGCCTATCACTTTGCCTACATTAAAATGTGCTTCCCCAGTGCCTTCTGTTCTGGTCTCTGATAGTCAATAGTGTCATTTTCCACGTTAATGATTAGGAGGAACCCCAACCTCATGCTTTTATTTGGAGACATCTCACATTTATGGCTTTTCTTTTCAAAACTTAATTCTCCCTTTATATAAGGTACCCCGCTAGTTTCCTTGAGCAGAGCCTGTGGGTTGAGGGATTGTAGCTTACCAGGTAAATATCTGCTTTGTAGAGCATCCCTTGCATCATCTTACATTAGTGGAAGAGACATATGAGATACTACATGGCACCAAACATAAACCTTGTTCTCGAAACAATTTGACTAGTAGCTGATGTGCCAATTTCCATCGGACTTTGGAGAAGAAATCGTTGCAATTTATTGGCCCCTTTAGAGCCAAATAATAATGTTAGTTTACATGTAAATTAAACTAAAGTTAAGATTAAAAAAATATTCTAGCATGTCATCTCTCTTAGTGCTTATGTTTGCATTATCTTTTGATGGTCCCATGTGAGAAACACAATGCATTTTGAAGAGCAATTTTCTAGCACCATTACTGAATCTTATTGGCAGACACATTGTTAGATCATTAACTCTAAGGAGTTTCTGAAAACAACAACAACAAACAAACATAAAGAAAAGCATGAATTTTCAAAGTAACCAGAGTTCAAGACCAAAAAGAGTCAAGGAAAAGTTATTAAATGTATTTGATGACTATCAGCAATGTGTACTGAAAAAGTGAAGTTATTCCCCAAAAATATGCAGTCTCTGCATGTAAAAATTTACCCTCTGGCTAGCAACCCAATCAAGATCTAGTGTAAAAATTACATATTATTGAAAAGGTGCCAGCCCGGCTGGTGTGGCTCAGGGGTTGAGCATCGACCTATGATCCAGGAGATATTGGTTCCACTGCTGGCCAGGGCACATGCTTGATTCCCAGCAGGGAGAATGCCGGAGGCAACTGATCAATGACTCTCTCATCATTGATGCTTCTATCTCCCTCTCCCTCTCCCTTCCTCTCTCTGAAATCAATTTAAAAAACACATATATATTAAAAGAAAAAAAGAAAAAAAGAAAGGGTGCCAGACTAAGGGCAGTTCTGAATTTGAAGGGGCCTACCAAAGAAGAAGGTGGGTTTAGGCCAAGGGTTAAAGAGAAGACAAGTTCACTAGTAAACTGTAAGCTTTTTAAAACATATTCCCAAAATATGCAGTATATCTATTATCTACTTTAGTCAGGTTTTCTCAACCCTGGCTAAGTTAACATTTTGGGCCAGATAATTATTTGTTATGAGGACTGTCTTGTGCATTGTAGGATGTTTAGCAGCATCCTTGACTTCTATCTGTAAACACCAATAGTACCTTCCTCCCCCAGCTACAGCAACCAAAAATGTCTCCAGGCATTGATAAATGTTCTTTGGGTGGGGATAAGATTATTCCCCTAACCCCCATTGATAACCACTGATCTAACCACATTATTATAAGATAATCTTTCATTTGATACTTGTAGTCTAATAGTAACAGTGATAATAACTAAAATTGAAATTCTCACCATGTGCTAAGTATTTTGCCAGTATTATCTCATTCAGTTCTCATAACTCTGTGAGACAGGTAAGTACTTTTATTATGCGGGAGACTTGACTTGGGGTGGTGAACACACAATAAAGTATACAGATGATGTGTTGTGGAATTGTGCACCCGAAACCTGTATAATTTTGTTAACTAGTGTCAGTCCAATATAGTCGATAAAAAGGAAAAAAAAAAACATTTTAAAAATATTGATTTTTAAATGTCTGTAATGAATAAATGCAATGTACCATTTCACAGCTAAATAGATTGAAGCTTAGATAGGTTATGAGACTTTCCCAAGGTAATACTACTAGGAAGAGATAGAGCATTAAATCATACCTAGTTCTGACTAACCTCAAAGCCAATGAGTACAAGCACTACATTTCAAGATCTTTCAATAAAGCTTTTACTTTACCTATAAAGAAAACAGACAAACTAACATTAAAAACTGAAATAAAATCCATAATACTATGATTTAAATATCAGAAAGTCTTAAAGACTGAATGATTTCCTTCTAAGCTCAGGAACAGGCAAAAATGTTTGCTCACACAATTTTTATTTAACATAATGCTAAAAATTGTAGCCAGTGCAATAAGGCAAGGAAAGGAAATAAAAAGCATGTAGATGGGAGAAAAAAAGCAAAAACCTTTCCCTATTAGAGGATGACATGATTGTCTACATAGAATATCCCAAGGAATCTTCCAAAAAATTCCTCAACTAATAAATGAGTTCATTAAGGCCACAGAATACAAGATAAATGTACAAAAATCAATCATATGTTTATATACTAACAATGAACCAAAATTAAAATTACAATGTCATTTCCAATCACCACTCAAAATGGAATACTTAAGTGTGAATGTAAATCTAACAAGAATGTTCAGAAATTGTATGCTGAATACTACACCATGCTAATAAAAGAAATCAAAGAAAAGTTATAGCTATAGCTATGATTACATAGTTATGCAAATTTGTAAATACTTCTAAAGGTATGGAGAGACCCATATGTTCATGGATTGAAAGACTCAATAGCAACAATTTCAATTCTCCCCAAATTGGTATACACTTTTAAACAATTCCTATTAAAATCCTAGCAATTTTTTTTAAGTAAATATAAATAAAATTATTTAAAATTTATATGAAAAAGTAAAGAAAACAGAATTAAAACAATTTTGTAAACGAATAATCAAGCGGGAAGCATCAATCTACCTCTATGTGATTTTAAGACTTACTCCATTGCTACAGTTATGTCATATTAGGAGACTGTGTCATATTAGGAGAGCCGTAGATAAATAAATCAATGGAACAGAACAGAGAACCCCGAAACAAACCCACACACATGTGCCCTACTTATTTTTATAAAGATGTAGAAGCAATTCAGTGGAGGAAAGGTAACATTTTCAAGAAATGGAGCTGGAGTAATTGGACAGTCCATCCATTGTCAGAAAACCAACCAAACAAAGAAAAAAAACTTGACCTGAAACTTATGCCTCATATGAAAATTAATTTGAAACCTATCATGGTTTAAATGTAAAATATAAGCTACTTTAAAAAAAAAAAAAAAAAAAGAGAGAGAAAATCTTTAAGATCTATACTAGGCAAAAAGTTTTTAGACTTGGCGCCACAATCATGACCCATCAAATGAAAAATTGATAATTTAGACTTCATTAAAACTAAAAACCTTTGATAAAAGGACAAGGTACAGAGTGGGAGAAAATATTTATGAAACACATAACCAGCAAAGGACTAGTCTCTATTATATAACTCAAAAATATCAATAGTAAAAGAAACAAACAACTCAAGAGTAGAGACAAAAAGCATGAACAGACATTCCACTTGTGAGGACATACTGAATGCAAATAATCATATGAAAGGATGTTTAATCTTATTGACCATTAGGGAAATGTAAGTTAAAACCACAATAGAATATCACTACACATCTAACAAAAAATCTGAAATAAAAAATACTGACAAAACCAAATGTTGGTGAGAATGTAAAATGGTAGTCATCCTATAAAACAGCTTGGCGGTTTCTTAAAACATAAACATGTAACTACCATGTGATAAAGCAATTCTATTCCTCAAAATTTATTGCAGAGAAATGAAAACTTATGTTCATATAAACTTGTACATGACGTTTTATAGTAGCTTTGTTTTTAAAAGCCCAATCTGGGAAATAACACAGATGTGGGTAGATGAATGGTGGAACACTGTGATACATCGTTGTCATGGAATACTAGTCAACAATAAAACCAGCTATGGATACATGCGAAAACTTGGATAAACATCCTGGGAATTACGCTGAGTGGGGGAAAAAATAACACAACTAATGCAGAAAGGATACATACTGTATTAATCTATTTATATAATATTTTTGAAATGATAAAATTACAGAAACAGAGAAGAGATTAGAGGTTGTTTGAGATTAAGGAAGGTGTTGGGACAGGAAGGAAGTAGCAGTGATCACAAGGGCAACCTGAGATCTTAACTGTGATGAAAATGTTTCCTATCTTGACTCCATCAACTATCCAGGTTACTATATTGCAGTTTTGCAAGATGTTACTACTGGGGGAAATTAGGTAAAGGGTACACAGAATATCTTTGTATTATTTCTCATAACTCAATTTCTTATAATTACTTTAGAATAATAAAGCATAATTTTAAAATAAGACAGATAAAAATATCAGAGTCTGGAACATCTAAATCAGTTTAATAGTTGGAACACCTTATACATATTTTTTAACCATTTCAGTTTCAATGAAGCCAAAGCAGTCATTTTCTTTTATTTGCTCATAAAAGAGAAGGGCAATGATATGGTCATGCAGAGTAGAGCTTTCAAATAAAACTAAAGACTCCTCAACCTAGTAAGTTTCAATCGGCAACCTAGTAAGTTTAAATAAGCACTCAATTAATTTTATTTATTAGCATTAAAAAGTTCCTTGATGAGGAAAGAGTAGTAATTTGTAAATAATACGCTTATGAATATTGGCATCTTCTTTAGAAATGTATGGTTTCCTTACAGCAGCAGTGTTTTCACATAATGTTAATGAATGCTTAACATGCTTCAAGATGCCTCCAGCTAATGTCTGACCTACTTATTAAGAAGGAAGCTTCAGTAATCTGGCCCTTGTAAAGGCTCTGTTTTCCTGGGCTGAGGAAATTGCATAATTGCTACTTTATCCATTGCTATAGAATGATTTCAATTATATTTAAGTACTACAATCCTTAATGTCATTAATTGGTTATTCTTCCTAAATTAATTCTTTCTCGCTCATTGCAAATGTCTCAAGTCCCCAGAAAAATATAATAAATGAATTTTATAAAATGTGCTTATAATGTGGATGTTATCGTTAATAATCAGACTTTAGAGTATCTAAGGTCAGCTTTAAAGAAATGCTACAAGTAAGATAACACTAAAATAAGGTAATATAATTTTTTTTAAATAACAATTTTGTTGTATCATTCATATAATTGTGATATCAATTTTAGCGGCCACAATGAACTCTACTGTGTCCAATAAGGTCAAAATCAAGCTATTATAGTCTTCTATTCTTGATATTACATTTTAAAAGGGAAATTGATAGAATAGAGTCATTAGAGAGAGTCAACAGAAGGTTTAACATTTGAAAGGAAGTTCATATAAGGATTGGGGAAAAGTGTTAAGAATGGGCTGGAGAGATTTCCAAAGGGTGATGAGTGCTGCAGTCAGGACTGAAAGACAGTTGTAGTAGAGAGAAAAGAATCTGTATGATTCCAGAGGGCAGAATAGGGACTGATATATAAAAGTAATAGATAACATTGTTCAGAAATGGAATGCACACTTTGGGAACAGTTTGGAGTTCCCTGTTCTGGCATTTTGCCAAGAATACAAAATGATTACTTGTCTCTCACGTTGGGTTGTTATTTTATTGAGATGATGGGCTTCTAAAGACACGGCTCATTTTTATAGTCTCTGATTTGGTGACTCTAGAACATTAGGAAATTGAAGTTCATTTCTTTCTGGTCTTGAGTATCTTCAGATTTGTAAAATAAAGTGTTGGAATTTTATTTAATAAGAGTGTAAATTTAACCACTGTTAAGGTGATGGTTTAAAATTTAGGTGACTCCGCAGAACACCCACAAAAATATGTAATCTGCTTCAATGAAATATTACCATTTATAGTACCAGTCTCTGAAGCGGAAAAACAACTATCCACTTAGGTTACAACGTGTTGCTCTGGCAGGTGTGGCTCGGCTGAGCATCTTCCCCTGCACCAAGAGGTCCCAGCTGGACTTCCCAGACAGGTGCCTGGATTTGGGGCTCCATTCCCAGTAGGGAACATGCAGGAGGCAACTGATTGATGTTTCTAGCATCAATGTTTCTCTTTCTCTCTCCCTTTCCCTTCCTCTCTCTAAAATCAATTATATATATACATATATATTAAAAACATTACAATGTGTTGAACATGAACACATTTTCTCTTCACAGCTTATGTGTTTTTATTTCATATAAAATATTTCAACACAGATATTTTATATTGCTAATAGGAGTTTCAGCTAGGCTATGTCAGGTAAACTGCACACATCAGTGTTAGGTAATAATAAAATGTAATAAACAGAGTTCATGTTTCAGGAAGATGAAAATTTCATTAAGACTATTTCCACTATTAATTATTAAATATATCCACCTCAGTGTTTTCTTCTCCTAACCTATTCAAGACAAAGCCTTCTCAGAGGAGGAGCATGTTCTTTGTTATGCACGAGTGGATTTTGAAATAAAAAGCACCAAAGCCTTTTTTTGTATACAGCAGATTTCTTAGAGATTTTATCTAGATAATTATGTCATAGGCTTTTTGCTTGGAGAAGAGCTCAGCTCTATACAAATGGTAAAAAGTCAGAAAACAAAAGTATGCCAGAATAACTTGAAAATAATTTTTACTTTTAGATTTGTAATAATAACTGTCTAGTGTTATTTTGCACTCAATGGAATTTTTAATATCCACTTATTATTTTGAAGTCATTTAAATATTAACTCCCCTGAGACATCCCATTGCCTGGGCATAGTAGTACAGCATGTGTTTTCTTGTTCTTGGCACTGGCACATGAGGAGGTCTCTCATGAAAACTCAGTGAAACAATAGCAGAACCTGAGAACAAATCCTGGCCCTTAATTTCTCAGTTCTGCCTTGAAAGGCTCGTTGATGATGTGCCGCCATTGCATATATGTACCACAAAGAGGGGGGAGAGGAAGGAAAGGGGATGGGGAGGGAGAGAGGGAGACGGGCAGGGAGAGAAGGTGGAATTTTCAAAGGATATTTTCAACTGAGAATTTTTACCTCAAATTAAAAGGCACTCTGTACTCTCTTTGTTGTTGAGTCAGTAACGGAGCATAATTAAACACAGCTACATTTACATTCATCTATACAATTATATAGCAGTAACAATATATCCTTATGTTAATGACACCAGGGTTATTTGATTGCATGTTTACTCATATAACATAGTTTATTCCTAATTTATTGGGCCTTTAGGTAAAGCCAAACAACGTAGTAAAGAATAAAGGAAAAAGCCTAGCCAGGCATGGCTCAGTGGTTGAGCATCGACCTAGGTAGGATCCAGGAGATCGCGGTTCGATTCCTGGTTGGGCCACATGCCCGGGCTGTGGACTCGATCCCCAGTCAGGGGCCTGCAGGAAGCAGACGATCAATGACTCTCTCATCATTGATGTTTCTCTCTCTCTCTCTCTCTTCCTCTCCGAAAGAAAGATTTTTTTTTTTTTTTTTTTTTTTAGAAAGAGTAACTGCTCCCACCTTTAAGTTAATCAACCACTTAAATAAGCTAATGAGTTTGACCCTCAGCATAATTATGTGATATTTTGCTCATTGCTCTTATGGATCTTTAGTTTGATTATGAGATCTCAGAACACAGGAACATTATCTTATATTTCTTTGAATCTCTGAAGCTTAGCACAATTCCTCTTAAAGTATAGTAGTTTGTGAGTTCTTCAATGAATTCCCCATGGCTAAATCTTGTGCACATTTCTCCCCAATCATAAAACATATAGTATAGTTGCCTTATATGTCAAAGGAAATGTTTCATTATCATTTCTATGAAAGTATGGTAAAAAATCCTCTCTTTGTGTGTAAATATATGTATGAAACAAAGACATTTTATGACTTAGCTGTTCATATAATTCTATAGTGGGGTTTTTTCGTAATTTAGAAGACAGGTATTCAGTTATATTCTTGACATCTATGTTTCCATATATGATATCTATTCAGTATGAAAGTAGTTAATAAGAGCTCTGTCCAGGAAGCTTAGTTGGTTAGAGCATCATCCCCATATGCTAAGGTTGTGGGTTCGATTCCCAGTCAGGGCACATACATGAATCAGCCAATGAAGGCATAAGTAGGTGGAACAACTAATTGATGTTTCTGTCCCTACTTCTCTCTCTAAAAATCAATAAACAAAATTTTTAAAAAATGTTAATAAGATCGGGCATACGCTACTATCATGAGGGGAGCTCATTCTTTTCTCTTCACTGGGTCAACTCTTCTTATTCATTCCTCAGACCTAGATTCAGATGTCACCTCTTCAGCAAAGCCTTCTCAAACCTTCCCGATGAGGTTAAGTTCTCTTGTCAAGCACTCTCACAGCACCGTGAATCTCTCCACCCTGGAGCTGAGTTGCCTTGCCAGTTTTCATCTTTTCAGTATAATTATTTATGTGATGCCCATGCCCTCTACTAGGCTCTCAGCTGCACCACAGCAGGGGTCATGTACACTCTTCTACTCACTCTCTTAGCGTAATGCCTGGCACACGTGTAGGATGCGCCCATCAATATTCAATGAATGCGCGAGTAAATAAACAGAGGAACCTGTGGAAACCTAACTGAGACTGCCAGGTAGGAGGCACTACCTGCATAATTAAAGCCACATCCCTTCCCCCCCCAAATTCTGAAAAGAACCACTCCATAAGTAGTATTCAAAGACAGCAAAGAAAAAATATAAACAACTACTCATTATCTTGAAAACTGCGTGCTCTCATACTAAAGAAGGGCTGCTGAATTTTGGAAACTTTCAGAGGGATAACATTACTCAAATGCATACTTACTATTTTTTATCTGTTAAAAATTAAACTATGGCCTTTTTTTCAGATGCACAGATAAGTTCTGAAATATGAATAGATATAAAATGTAGGAGAGAAATAGCTTAAAGTATGATTTTTTAAAACAGAATCTTAGGCAAAAGAAAATGTTTTTTTCCTAACACTTCAGAGGTATCTCCAGTTTTAATTAGAAAACTCAAAAGCAGTGATTTAAAGCTTTTGGTGTGGCTGATGGAAAGAGCTGAGGCTTTATAGTATACCTGAGTTGCTTTTAAAACCACACATTAGCTTTGTCTCCTTGGGGAAAGTTCTTAAATTCCTAAGCCTTCAACTTTTCATGCTCAAAATAGAAATAATAATAATACTATTTAGCAAGAATGCTATGAGGATTAAATGAAACGTTTTGAATAAAATACCCTGTATAGGGTCTAGTCCACTGCAGGTGTTTTATAAATACTAGTTTCAATTTCAGTACTTTTACAGCAATAGTATTTATCAAAAATTGCTTTTCTCTATGCAAAAACACATTGTTTTAAGTCTCCATATACAGAGTATTTGAAGAAAGATAGATATCGAGTATTAAGTAGTACTTTTCATTGCGTCTTTGGAATTAATGTAGCTGCAGATACCATTGAGTGATTCTGTGTGCTAAGGGCTTAATTTTATCTCATTTAATCCTTACAAAAACCCTGTTATAAATCTATTTCACTTGAAAGGAACTGAGACTTAAGAGACAAGCTTGAATCCAAGGTCACAGACATTATCTTGTTTTAGCAGATTTCGGGCAAGTGCTATGCCTAACGCTCAGGTTCAGAATGTAGCCTGTTGGAACCAGTACATCTGTAAAAGCTAAACACATGCGCCAGCTGTTAGTACAGGGTGGGGCAAAAGCAGGTTTACAGTTGTTCATGTGGAAAATAATACAACAATAAATAAATAAGAATACAAGAAGAAAGCGTGTTGCTGTTCTCACAACTATAAACTTACTCTTGCCCCACCCTGTATATTTACAGTCTGTTGAACGCAATAGGAGTTAAGGATGGAATTTAATGTTTTGAAAGCTCCAGGATTCAAAGTTCTGAAGGCCCAATATGTTTTAGGTTATAATCTCACCTCTGCTATCTATTTGCTGTTAAACCTTGAATAATTTAAAGCTTCATTTGTGAAATGAAGCTAATAACATCAGTTCATAGGGTTATTGTGATTATTATTGAGATATTTTATGCAAATTCTTAGTATAGAGCTTGGTACACAGATAGTTCTCATTAAATATTTTTCTTTAGTAATGATAATAATAGCAATTGTAATATATCTCTTAATAAAAACAATTTTTCAGTCAAGTATTTGGCATAAATAACAATATACACATAGGAAAAATTACAACTATACACATCTATATTCACTAAAATAACATTATGTGGCAAACCCTTCAACATGATCTCACTCATATGTGGAATCTAATGAACCAAATAAACTGATGAGCAAAATAGATCCAGAGACATAGAAGCATGGAACAGACTGAGGGATCTCATAGGGAAGGCAGGAGTGGGTGTGTGGGTGGGGAGAGATTAACCAAAGAACTTATATGTCTATGTGTATAACCCATGGACACAGACAATAGTGTGGTGAAGGCCTGGGGGTAGGAGTGGGGTGGGGTGGAAGGGGTCAAAGGGGGAAAAAGGGGACATCTGTAATACTTTCAACAATAAAGATAAATTTTAAAAATGGTTCTACTGTGTACATAGTTGTTAAAATATGAGACCTTAATGTATTTAAATATTCCTTCTTGAAATCTGAAAAACCTGTGTGGATAATTGTGATTATTATTGAGATATTTTATGCAAATTCTTAGTATAGACCCTGGTACACAGATAGTTCTCAATAAATATTTTTCTTTTGTAAACATACTCTAGTAAGTCTAAAACGATGCCTGTTTTGTTCCTGACAAATTCCTCTGCAGATATAGAAACTCAAACAATAAACACACTGACTCAAGTTTTTATGCAACCTTAGTGTCAACCTTTTAATAAAAACTTTATATAAAGTCTATATATAGGGTGTCCCAAAAATGTATACACACTTAACAGCTGATAGGTCAACTGATGGTTTTTCTTTTCACATTTAACCCATTGGAATTAATAATTATTCAAAGTGTGCGTACATTTTGGGGGGTACCTTATATATAGATTATATATAAAATAGTCTATACATAATATAACATTATACTAGAGTCTTTCAATAAAAACTCTCTGTGAAGTTTGTGTTATATTCTGTATAGACTAATTTTTATATATTGTTATAAAAATTGTATGTTATATATATAAATACTCAGCATATGAAGAGCGAACATTCAGAAGTGAGTCTCTTGAATCCAGTTCTGCTGTCATTCTTTGCGTGGCTTCCCCTTGCATTCAGATCCATCATTTATATGGGAAAATAAATCATAGAGGGAAAGTGTATTGGGTGTATGTAGAAAGATGAAAAGATAACGATGAGGAAGGAAAGAAGACCAAAAGGATCACAAATCATTTCTCCGAGACTGTACAGGCCTGTTACAAGGACCCTGTATTTTGATTGGCATGTTTGGGGATAAGACAGAAAACCAATAAATGAGCAGAGTGCGTCATGATGAAGCAGGTGAGTTTTCATTATGGAGCACCAGAAGAAAGGGTAGAAAAGTAACAGGAAAAAATGCAGTGGCTTGTTAGGCTAAATTTAGCTTAAAATAAATACTGCATATTCAAGATCATTAATAATCGGTTTCAAGGGTTGCAAATTCAAATGACTGCAGATGAGAAAAAATGGGAAACGGGAAGGACTATGGCAATTTAGAAAGTAGTGCTAAGCAGCTATTGTGCATCACTGCTAGAAGAAGGGATACTTGTACAAAACTTGCAATTTTTTAAAGCATATATGTATTTTTCCTATTCTCAAAAAAACCTTGTCTTTATTTAATAAGTACATACTATCCTTTATGCAAAACATTACTTGCTTGATCATTGTGATCATGTAGGGTTAATAAATCCAGTCTCTTTCCTATCTCAGAGCCTTTGCACATGCTCTTCCATCTGGCAGGAACATACTTTCTCTCTTCACTGCTGATTCCTATAGAGTTTCTCTCTAATCTCTTCTTTTGTTTACTCTCAATAAATTGTTCTCTTTTTTCTATAGTTTTTGTTTGCTTGCTTATTAAAAATCTGTTTCCCATAATAGTCTGTAAACTCCATAAGAACAAGAGCATGGCTGTTTTGTTTACCACAATAATATATAAAAAATGCCTGGCAAATATTAGGTATACAATGAAAATTTGTTCTGAGAATAAGTAAATGAATAAATATGACAAAGTAGAAAAACACTGAATCTGAGGTCAAGAAGCATATGTTCTTCTTACTTCTATATCACCTTTCTATCTATATAACCAAGTCATTTAACTTATCTTGACCTTAGTTGTCATTTGTAAGTATGAATAACAACAATAAGCTTCTCTTACGTTGTGGTTTTGAGAATAAAGAGAGTAGATGAAAAGTACTAGTACGTGGTAGGCACTTGGTAGATAGTGCTTGTGGTTGTGTGGCCTTGGGTAAGACATACCTGACCTTCAGAGCTGCCATATGCTCATCTGCAAAGCCAGTACATGAATTATTGTGAAGTTAAAATATGAATCCTATAAGCTCTCTACTTGGCACAAAATAAACACGCAGTGGATGTTAGTTGAGTATTCATTTTCAGAAAGTATATTCCCTAATATTGATACCAAAACTCCTCATATAGCTTCATTTTATACTTTTGGGAAAATTTTACCTTTGCAGAAATCTTGCCTGCTATAATTTGATCAACATTTTTGTTTTCTCTTCATACTTAGTCCTATCCTAAGTTATGTTTTGATGACAATTTTTTGATGATTTACTAATGACAACAAATTCAAACAGAATTTCTCTTATTTATTTTCCTCTCAAAGTAACACATAATTTTGATTGTCACTAAGTTCTCATTTTTAATAGAGAGCTGATTAGTTTGCTCTTCCAGAAAACCATCATTAACTTTTTTGCCCACTCTGAAAATGTTCAGGAGAATCAAATAATCACTTGTCAGAGAGAAAAGAAATTGAAATGCAAATCTAAACATTTAACCTGTTTAGAGAAGAGCTCTTTGAATAAGTTTTATCAAACCCAAACAAAATTTATTGAGAACAAGTGATATCACACAATTGATAATGTACCAGTAGTGAGATGGCTTAAATGTCTCAAAATGGGGTAGAAATGTCAGTGTAAAACACACAACACAGTAAACTGAACTGTGTAAATGGTTTTGAGTAACAAGGAAAGATAAAACAGAAGCAACTTTAAATATAATAGCTTCCCAGGAATGTTGAGAATCGCTGCCCTTACTGCAGACCCCATTACCAAGCTGCAGGGTTTTCTACCTGGCTTTCCCAATTCTCTCTGACCTTATCTACTCATTTCTGCCACTCGACCTTCTCTTCGAGACCATGTCAATGCTATGGTCTCCTTTCTCTGCAAATTCTCCACATCTGTTCCCTTGTTTAAAGTTATGATTCCTGTTCAGTTGCTGTTTTAATTCCCTGTTTTTCATCTTTTTCTCTTTCCATCTCTTTTTTCTGCCAACTTTTTTTTTCTAATTGATTTCAGAGAGAGGAAGGGAGAGGGAGAGAGAGAGACAAACATCAATGATGAGAGAGTCATTGATCGGCTGCCTCCTGCACGCCCCCTACTAGGGTGCGAGCCCAAAACCTGGGCATGTGTCCTGACTGGGGATTGAACCGTGATCTCCTGGGTCATAGGTCGATGCTCAACCGCTGAGCCACGCCAGCTGAGCCTGCTAACGCTTTGCCATCACTTTTTCTTCTTAACTATTTTAAATTCAAAACGCCCTTTAAGAATCTTACATGTGCTATAGACCCTTTCCCCAGAGGAGTGTGTTTGCACAGATAACATGTTTTATGCGTTTTAGGGTATTCTTTAATATCCTATGGCCCAACCATGGATAAACTCCAGGGGAAAAATACCTGCTTTAGTAATCTCCTTCTAATTCTCAAATCAGTAGCAAGAGTTACATTTTTATTGGGTAACTGCCATGCACTAGATACTGTGCTGGATGCCTACTATTCTTTGTCTCTAAACTGCCTAAGGCCTATTTCTTGGAAGATGAAGGTGAATGATAAGAAGTTACATAATTGGCTAAAAATGACACAGTTTGTTTATAGTGAAAGTGCGATGTGAATCCAAGCCTAAGTCTAAATACACGCTTTTCCCACGTACCCATTACTCCTTGGCACTTGCTGAGAAAGAGAATGAGACAAAGAAAAAAAATGATTGATGTAGCATAGACTTCAGGTAATAAATTGGATTTTGGGCAGGCTATTAGTTATTCCACATACAATAAATAGCATCCATATAACTATCCATGTAATATATTCTTGTTATAACATGTCCATGTAAATATGGTATATAGTTATTCTGTATATAGTGTATAGCATCTTTTTTATATAAAGGCGTTAGGTGGTGATGGACAATAGAGTTTTCCAGCCACTATGGTGTAGAATATACATACCAGTTGTTAAATACTGAAAACAGTATTTACCAATCAGAAAATGCTCAAGGTTCCTAAATGCTCTTCTGTTGTATGATCTGGTTTCCCAGCTCTTTTAAAGGACACCCAGCAATTACGAGATTGAAGCTTGTCACAGAAGGGCCCCAGCTATGACCAGTTCAGATTTTCAAATGTTAGAATTTTGAATATTGACTATAAACAGAACATAAAGAACGTGACCAATTCCTCCTCCTGATTTTTCTCCACCTCTTTTTTTCACTCTTATTCAACTCATATTTTTCCATCACCTATGATTACCTTTGAAAGTGTGCTCCTATTTCTAGAAAAGCATTGTGAAGAATGAAAAAAAGCCTTTGGATTTTGCTTACAATTTTGATATCTATTCTAATTTCCTAAATTCTTCATTTCTTTCCTCAAATTTTATAAGAACATAATAAATTTAAATTATTTTTTTTTAGAAATCGTAGATCACACAAGTCATGCCAAATTATAATTGTATTATTCCATTTTCTCATCTTTATTAAATGTGAAATCAAACAAATAAAATTCTTTTAAAAATATATATATATTTTATTGATTTCAAAGAGAGGGAGAGGGAGAGAGAGAAGCGTCAGTGATGAGAGAGTCATTGATTGACTGCCTCCTGCACGCTTTTTCCTGGGGATTGAGCCCAAAACCCAGGCATGTGCCCTGACCAGGAATCGAACCACGAACTCCTGAATCATAGGTTGATGCCCAACCACTGAACAACACTGGCTGGGCCAAACAAATTCTTATTTTTATTGTAGGTACATTAAATAAATCCAAAGGTACAATAAAGTAACTTTGCCTTGCATACAAATTAGAAAGTTTATCTATAATTAAGAATTTTAAACTAATTTAGATTTTAATAATAAAAACACAAATTTTTAAATATAACTCCTTACTATATTTATTATTCATGTTTTTTGATGAAAGTTATCTTTGACCAGATTTAAATAAAGTAAAATTATGGGAAAACTGAATTCATCATTTGAAAAAATGGACTGTGTTTTCTAATATTTGTCTAAACAATTGATGAAAGAAAATATATCAAATGCTCAGTGAAACTATTGCAAGCTAGAAAAAGGGAACCATCTCTAACCTAGTATTTTATTTGGAAGCAACTATTTTTTGAACTGTTATTAAGAAAATATTTTATAAGCTTCTCCTTCTACTTCCTGTTATCCAATGATTAAAGATTCAAGGGTTTCCTTACTTAGATCCCATCTCCTGATTAATTTCCTTTATTCCAATTTAATTAAAATGTAACATGCAGGCAGACTTCTTCACTTCTTTACATACTTTTCTCTTTAACTTTCACTGGCCTCCTTGCTCTGCCTTAGTCTCATGGAATATGTGTCTCAAAACTGGCATGAGCATGATAGGGTATGTGGAAATCCAAATTCTTCAAAGCACAGTATGCATATAACTATAATTAATGGTCTGTAAAATGGGCAGGAAAGGACGTTTTTCACTTTGTTGGTTTTATCTTTATTTTAGTGTAGATTAATAAAAACGAGAATTTATACCATTAAGCATTTTCTTTCACAAAAATTATTGCTTAGAATGAGTTTAGGATGAAAAGCCTTCAAATGTCCTCCATTGCTTTGTGCTCTAGGGGACAAGCAGACAAGCCAGATACAAAGGTGAGCTACCCCTTGGTTTCAATTCATACAAAGGTATACCCCTTAGCAAAAAATATGCAGGTAAAATATAAGGTGCAATGTATTTCCACTAATGTAAAATTCAAAGCATTCACAACATAACATTGTGTGGTTTATTGATATCTTATAATTTTATAGCAAATGGCAAGAGTGACAAACACAGTGATATTATGATGGGGAGAAGAGAATGTATTTAAGTGGACCATCAGTATTGGCTTGAATATCTTATAGAATGATGCTACTAAAAGGCTATCTTCCATTCAGACAAGAAGAGTTATCTAAAAAGCTCTGGTCCAATTACAGAGAAACATGTTAATATTTATAAAAAGTTCTTAAGGCTTTAAAGATAGCAATGGAACCTATCAAGTTCTCTAGTAGGAAATCTCATTGAAGAAACCTCAAAACCTCTGTTAGTCTTAAGTAGAAAGAAATATTACATTAAAATTGATCTATTTCAAGTTTTTATCCACTTATGAAATAATTACAAATCTCTGAGCATTTAGGAAACTAACCAAGAGAAATGTCAAATGCTCCATTTCCTCTGCTTCCATTGACATAGTTGCATGAGACAGTATCTAACAAAAAAGAGATGAAACAGAAAGAACAAAATTGAACTTTCACTAGCAAGCAAGGCACTTCCAATTTCTAATTCTATGTTAGGAGATGTGTGACTGTCACAGCTGACATTCCCTGGAGCTTTGGAAGTAATTTCAAAAGAAACCTAGAACTAAATGTTCCAACCAAAGGTACCTTGGAGAGCTCCAGTAGTTACTACTGTCACAGGTTTTAAATTTGAAATAAAAATGAAGTCTTCTGAAGTAACTTTACAGAACTTTTCCTATTCAGTACTAACATATAAAGCTTCCTTTTGTGATAGAATACTTCCTGACTAGTTTCATGTGTCTAATGTTTCCCTAAGAAAAATTACCCATGCTTAGAAAATTTGCAAGGGTATCATTTATGGAAAAAAAATAAACACATCCTTTGGTACCACTGAAGATAGGAAAAGAAAATATCTAAAACAGAAAATTCTCTAAAATATTACTCTATACCACAAAATTATTATTTTAGTCTCTTAACTTGTTCCACTGTGCCAAACAACTTGGTTAACTGAATGTAAAAATATTAGTATAAATGATGGACATGATTGCAATACATGTTTCCTGTGAGTTTTGAGAGATTATGTAGCAGAAAGTACAGCAACCTTAGAATATATACTCTAACACATATTTCTTTTTTGGTCATTAATTAATTTATATTCATTTTGGCAATGCCATTATGTTGTTTTTTAAAATTATATTGAAATGTATAAACACAGAAGAGAGAAAATTATAAGCGCATGACCTAATGAATTTTTACAAACTGAACATACCCATTTAGCAACAACCAGATTAAGAAACAGAACATTCCCTGTACTGCAGAAGCATACCCAGTCAAGACATCTTCGCCCTAGATACTCTTCTGTGCCTGGCTTCCTTTATTCAATATTATATTCACGAGAGCCGTCCATGTTGTTGCATGGAATTGTAATTTGTTCATTTTTATTGCTGTGCAACATTCCACTATCTACTAAAATATGTTAATTGTTCTACTCTCTAAAGCATATGTGCAGTTTGCAATTCAGAATCATTATGAATAATACTTCTGTGAACATTCTTGTACATTTTTTTTGACAAACATGCTTCCATGGAATTCTCTTATCACAAGGTACACGTGTGCTTAGCTTAGTAGATACTGCCAAGTATCTTTCCAATCTTGTTTGACCAATTTATAGTCACATCAATAATTTGTGAGACTTCTAGTTGCTCTATATTCTCTCCAATATTTGGTATTTTCTGTCTTATAATTTTGACCATTCTGGTGAGATGGAGCTCACTATCTAACCAAACAAAGGAAATATTTTCATCACCAATGAAGAACTATTTCCAAGAAAAATCTCTTCATGGTAACTCTGCACATGCATTGGGGAGAAATGGCAACACATGAAATTTGCCAAATTTATGGCTTTAATTTGATTGTCTGACAAGCATTGTTTTATTTATTGGCCATTTGGTTATCCTCTCCCTAAAGTGCCTGTTCAAGTTTTCTTGCTCCCTTTTTATTGGCTTTCATCAAGGCATTTTGAAGCTAAAGTAAGACACTATAAATAAAATATCTTTATAAATTTGCAAGTGTTAAATAAGTGTAAAGCATTTTATATAATTAATTAATATACATGTATACATATTCTTATGCTTACATACATACGATATATATGACTGGACAGCCACAGTTTTTTAGGTCAATTGAAGGCTACGTGTTTTCCCCATGCATTGTTTTTCTAATGACATTCCTTTTATGAAAATAAGTGGCTAGAGACTATGTGTAAACTCCCCAGAAGAGAATATGGAATGTTGAACAAGATCGATAAATGACAGCTTCTCTCATTATAATTACACTATTTAACTCCAGTTTGAAGCATTAAGATCACTGCTGAAGAATGATGACCCCCCTAAATGAGATAGAGCTTGATATCGAACCAAATTAAGAAAAGATTTTCATCACCATGGAGAATTGTTTCCAATAAGAATCTCTTCTTGGTAACTTTGCACACACATTCGGGAGAAATGGCAATGTGTGAAATTCACCAATAACCTCAGAATGCTCTGGAAAGCTGGTAGCCTAGGATTATAGTTTCATCTGCATCATTACACAACATATCAAAAACAAGTTCTTATTGTTGCTCCTGCTGGTTCAGTGAACACACTGATCTGTCATGAGGTCCAGGCAAGATATTTTTCAGAACTCTGTGAATGATATTAATGTGCAACTTGGCTTGAGTATCACTGAGCTAATGGTTTCAACCAATAATGATTTTTGTCAGGATCTTTATTTCATTAGGGGTTACAAAATTATGTTTTTCTATATCAGCTCTTCCACAGCATTAGCTCGAATTTTTCTTTAAAGAACTTTTGAAAGGGATTCTTTTGATTACCAAGTTTTAAATTTAGAAAGGAACCCTTAAAGTTTAATGTATGTAATGGATGCCTTTGCAGAAGATTTGAGTCCAGGAGTTTTATATTCCAACATGACTTTAAGAAGTATAAATACAGGCTGAGGCAAAATTTGAAATAACAGGTCACAGGCTTGAAATTAGAAAGAACAGCAGCATATAGATTATCCTAGAGTGCGAGTTTTCAGATACAGAGTAGGTCATGTTAGCCAAGTTGATAATAAGTTTATCTTGATAGATAAAGAGAAGGGAGGAGACCCATACAATGGGACTGGCAAACAGCAGCTTCTCAGAATAGTCTTGCTTGTATGGTCTCAGAGTAGAAAGAATTGTGATTACTTGAAATGAACAAGTAATACTGCAACATTTTCAGGTCTGCATGTGCAAGCTAATGTATGTGCATTTAATATATTAGAGTGTGTTGGTACATTATTGAGAAATATTGTTTTAATTTAAATTATTTGCATGTTATGCTTTGGGGAAGGGGGATTACTAAAGCTTAAAAGCTCCTAGAGTTAAGACCATCATTCTACATTAATACATCCCTGATGTACTAATTACTAAAACACTCTGAGCAGCTGTTTAAAATATAGGAGAAATTTAGAGTTAAATACAGAAAAACATCATCAAACTATGCATTTTCTTGCTTTTATGAGTCTCACATTCAACTTTTCCTTTATATAATTATCTTTATTTCTCATTCATTCAGTAACCCAAGAGTCATATGAAAAATACTTCACAGTGTTGTCTTTAATTATTTTTCTTTCAGGGTAAAACCGTGGCAAGGTTCAGCTTTGTGTTAATTAATGTAGTATGCCTTATTTATGTCTATATCCCATATTTCTCAATTATAATGATATTTTGAAATATCTTTCTAAATTTTATTTAATTTGCTTTTGAAAACCCATTTAAAAAACTTATCTGAAGACATTAAAAGTATGTGGTATCCTTGGAATTCACATAATTTAAGAATATAAAAAATTAAAGTTTTATTTTCAGATGTAGGGAATATGCCGTATTTAAACCTACTACAGAAACAAAATCAATAAATCAATAAAGAATATAGCATCTTTCTAGACAAAGAATGGCAATATGTAGCTAATTTACATTAAGCAATTTTAATGGCTTATTGATATTTGACATTAAAGTCTCAATAGTTTGTGCTGATTTGCTTTCAAGGATCGGAACTGAAAAGGAAGGACTTTTTACTAGAAATGAACCACAATTTTTCCCGGAGGAGAGTGAAAGGCTGGGTGGTGACCACATAGTGGGCCATCTTTCCTCTAGCAATATTTTCATTCAGTCGGGGAGTCTTGAGGAGGAAGAGAAGGGAGGAAGGACATGATGAAAAAAGCAACCTCGAATCTGAGAAATGTGAGAAAACATAAATAGATGACACAGTTGCTGGACAGGGTGCTCACTGGCGGAGTGAGTAGAACTTGGGGAGGGGTGAAAAGAGTCAGATTTACTTGAGGTATATATGTATATACAATATAGGAGAAAGCCAAGTATTTTTAATTTTTCCCAAAGCACGTGCTAGATGTCGGAAATTATTAAACATATAAATAATCACCCTCTAGTCCATCTAACCATCCACCCACTAGATATCTATTGAGTTCCAATAACTGGGGTTACAACGGTGAATAAGAAGCATTGTGTTCTGCTTTCATGGAGCTTCTGAAACAGCAGGAGGCAGACATTATGCCAATAGGCGCACAAATAATGATGTATTACAGTCATGACCCTCCCCTGAAGTGAAGTTCCAGACGCCATGACGGTGTCTGTCAGGGTCTCCAGTCTGGAAGGGGAGGGAGTCCGGGGAAGGCAGCTTGGAGCTGTAGCTCAGGCCCTGAGCTCTGGAGTCAGGAAGTCTTGGGTTTGATTCATTTACTGCCTATGTGGTGTTTTTTTGGACTTTATAAGCCTTTATGTACTCACTTTTAAATGATTGTAATACTACTATCTACTTTCCAAAATTTCTGTAAAAATTAAAGAGACAATATTCTGAAGAAAGAGAGTTGAGAGATGAGATAAGCAAAAAACATATAGGACTTCAGTTTTGCTAATATTACGGTTCCTAGGTTGTGTATTGGATCATGACTGATGGTTATCATGCTGAAATACAGCACATATATTCTTGGTATTTATCAAATTATTTATATATAATCTTTAAAAACAATTTCTGGAAAAGGAAAAGAAAGATATCTGAAAACTTTTACATTATCTTTGTGGTGCAGGATCGTGGTAACATTCACTTCATTACTAATTTCTGAATAGTTTTAATTTTTTAAAATGAACATAAAATATTTATTTTTAAAATGACACAGAAATGAAAAATAAAGAAGATAGTAAGTGGGTGGTCTTTAGGAGAGAGGGCTGGTGTAGGCCTGGGCGTGGGCCACAAAAAGTGTCTGGGTTGATGGTAGTACTCTATTTCTTGTTATATAACTGAATAACATAAAGATATTTCAACTAAGGACTATGATTTTTTTCCTTTAAAAGGAGTCCATATTTATTTAATTTGCTTTGATGCATTTGGGTGAAAATGGATTTAAAAACAAAAGGCATGAGAGAAAGTTTTAAAAAACTTAACTCTTTAGCACTTATCATTTGCTTCCTGTTACTGGAAACTAATTTTTCATTTGTTGCTTTTTTCCCCCAAAAAACCTAATTTTCTTCTTATAAAAATTAGTTGAAATAAATTTATTGCCATGATTTATTCAGAAAGATAAAGTCATAAAGCTTTATTTTTAACCCAGATGGATAGGATCTTAGGATACAGCACTGACACCAATGCATAGGGATCTCATGAAGCCAGAAAGGAAGAGTCACCTCCCCACCTGCCAATTTAGTATGAATCCATCATTGAAGAAATACTCGTGTGCCGACAGGATCCAGGTACTATTCTAAGCAATGGAGAATCGGGGCTGTTAATACATACATGCAGCATACAGAGCTATAGAAATCTATTACTCAAGGGCCATTTTTAGAAGCATAAAGCCTTGCTGTTGCTATTACCCACTTCCTGTCAACTGTAAGAACTGATTTATTAATAAGTCTAATTGTTCTGAGAAGGAGAAAAGGGCTATAAGAATTTGGGAAATTTTGCAACCAAATATTTAGGTCTAATATCCAATGATCATGGTTGAGTCAATCTGCACTTCAGGAATTGTGGCAACATCTATGGGTTGATAAAGTGACATTTATTTATTGTTCAAAAAATGTAAATATTATAATATAAAATTTTAACATAAAATTTGTTGAAGAATGTTCGAGAAAATATTATCTGTGTGGTGGTGTTATATATGCTTATACTTTCTTCTTTGTGTTTTCGTAATTTACAATTTTAAATAAAAAGACATTAGTTGCTTTTGTAATCAGAAGAAAACAGTAAATTATAAAGATCTTGAAACTAAGTTTAACAATGTGCTAAAGGCCCTGCTTGTACCTGCAATGATCAATATCAAAATGTTTAGATAGAACCACAGAAAACCATCATTTCCTGACTGTTCATCCAGGAAAAACCCAGACAATAAATTATTTGTGAATTAATACATTTTAGCTTAAGAAAGGCTTTCTTACGTAGTGTCTTGCATTAAATTTGGCTTGCTTAATATATGAAAGTATAGATTTTTCTGCATTCCTCTCCTAAATGGCATGGGTCAAAAATAGGCACAGTGGAAAGATGATGTTGAAACAGGAATGTTGAAGCAGGAGGTTAAAACTTTAAGCATTGCTGGTAAATGAAAGTGTAATACAGAAGTGGTTTTCCTGCTGAACAAACCATATATAACCTTCTATTGCGGGGCATGACAATGTGATGGTGTCTATTAGTTTCGGAGACACATTAAATTTCAGTATGTTGAGATGTACATCCCTCTCAGCAAAGCAAATCGAAACATAGTTTCTCACAGGAACATCTATCATTCCATATTCAAATGAAGTGTACAATTCCCTATTCAGATAGTGCAGATATTAAAAAAAAAAATTTAATATCTTTGGATGTCCAAGTCAAAATTCCTCATTTAGAAAACTTTCTCACTAGGAATTACGGTATTTCAGAGCTGAAAATAGCCTTTGGATTCATCAACTATAACTTCCACATTTTTGAGATAATGGCATTGATGATAGAGAAACTAGGTGGCTCCTTCAAACTCATCTAAATGGTAAAAGGCAGAGTCTACTTTTGAACTTCATTCTTCTATCCTTGCCTGGTATCTTTCTATGAATCTTGCCTAAAATGATTCTGAGACATACAACCAGCAACCTCTTCTAATATGCCATCTCAACAACTTATGCTTTGCAACTATTCTTCTCCTTTGATTTTATTTTTTTATTTATATACTGAAAGTCATCCTTAATC
This sequence comes from Miniopterus natalensis, assembly GCF_054644295.1. Classification (NCBI taxonomy): domain Eukaryota; kingdom Metazoa; phylum Chordata; class Mammalia; order Chiroptera; family Miniopteridae; genus Miniopterus; species Miniopterus natalensis. The sequence goes on along the minus strand of NC_142088.1, from coordinate 47,775,728 downwards.
TAACCTCATGTGACTCATGGAGAGCAACTCAAGTAACCTACTCCAGTGTGTCAGAATTCACAAATGTTAGACACAGTGAAAACATTTCTAACAAGAGGCATGAGTTCGCAGTAAGAAACTGTTTTTTCCCTAGTATAAAAGGGCATTTCCTGTGGGTCTAAATTCATTCAGACATGGTATTTCTCTAATTCAATCATGTGCTTTCTAGTATTAATAAGTAGTTTTTTAGTACCTGCTGGGTACTTAGAAAATCTTATGGTTCTTATCAATAAAATCAATGTAAAATTTTTGGACCATGCCTTCGGGGAAGCTAGCATCTTATTTAGGAGGTAAAATATACAATTAGAAAATTAGTATGGTATCAGATAGTATACCACAAAAAGCCAACTGAATATATTCTAGTGATAGAATGTATAGTGAGAGGATGGCTTATTATGTATGGTCAGAAGGAAATACTGGAATTATTGGGAATGACTCTGTGACGAATCTAGAAGAGAGGTGGTACTGGGAGACTGGTGGATTTTTCAAGGTGGAAACATCATATTAGAAAGAAAACAGAAGCAAAGGTTGGTGGGTAGTGATAGAAGTGCCTCATGGGAAAGAATATTTCAGATGTATTAGGAAAAGCAAGACAAGGCAAGAGAGGAAAGTTGGAGATGCATCTGGAAGGCTGATAAAGCCATTCAGGGAAGACTGTGCCAGGGCCTGGGCCAGAGAACAGACAGAAAGAAACAAAACTAAAAATCAGGGGAAGGGAAATTAGATAGGACAGGAAAATTAGATAGAACATGAAAACAGATTTACTCAAATCTTAATAATGATTCATTGTCACTCATCCATTCAGGGAAAATAAAACAAATCAGAACAAAACACTAAAATAGATGTCCCATGTTAAAATGAGAAGTCAGCTTACTGAATCTTAGCTCTTTATTTTCCTATTCAGGTGATTGATAATCTGACTACAGTGGAACAAAAGCACTTCAGTTTAACAATGGTTCTCTGACACTACTGTCCAAACCGTAAGCTAGTTATAATGAAAGAAGCCAACGAGGTCAAGGAGACTGAGACATAGGTACAAAGGGCATTTATCGGGATATTGGGGAAAGTTTATGTATAGTGGGGCAATGACTTTGCTTTCTAATGGGCATGAAAACGATCGTAGAGGGTTTTGCTGTCACTCAATTTACTCCCCTTTTATAGCAGAGGAGTTAAGCACTAAAACATTAAATGCGATCTCCCAATTTCAAAATTCAAACACATGGAGGCTAAATAGCATGCTATTAAACAATGAATGGGTTACCAAAAAGATCAAGAAAGAAATCAAAAACTTCCTGGAAACAAATGAAAATGAACACACAACCACCCAAAATCGATGGGACACAGCAAAAGCAGTCCTGAGAGGAAAGTTCATAGCAATGCAAGCCTATGTCAAAAAGCAAGAAAAATTTTTAGTAAACTATCTAACTCTACAATTTAAAGAATTAGAAAGCTCCCCTGTGGAGCCATCCAGACCAGGGATTTTGTTTGCTGGGAGTTTTTTTTGTTACTGCTTTGATTTCATCAGCTGTTATTAGTTAGTCAGGTTTTCTGATTCTTCCTGATTCAGTTTTACATGATCTCACTCATATGTGGAATCTAATAAACAAAATAGACTGAGGAATAAAACAGATCAGAGACACAGAAGCTTGGAACAGACTGAGGGATCTCAGGGAAAGGCAGGGGTGGGTGAGTGGGTGGGGAGAGATTAATCAAAGAACTTATATGCATATATGCATAACCCATGGACACAGATAATAGTGTGGTGAAGGCCTGAGGGAGGCAGATGCAGGGTAGAGGGGATCAATGGGGAAAAAGGGAGGAATATCTGTAATACTTTCAATGATAAAGGTAAATTTAAAAAACAAAAAATAAATTTTAAAATAAAAAATAAATAAATAGAACTCAGGTTGAACGTAAAAACAACAAAAAAACCAACAACGTGTTAGTTTTCTTCTTTAGCTGAGGGTTTAAAAAAAAAAAATTATCCACGGTGGTTCACTGCCCTGTCAACCAGAGGACTGACTAGTCAATTAATATTCAATCCTGAGTTCTTGTTAATATCATCCTCCCAAATAATCATTTTCATTAACCAGGATGAATGAGTGAAAACCTGCTCTCTTGTTTGCCAGAGATAATATTCTCAACCTTAACTAGTCATGCTACAAATGTGTGTCCTGGTTTGGTCATAAGAGCTACCCAGGGAGACAAGGTGAGTCACATTTTGCAAATCTCACTCTGCAAGAGATGAAAATCAGTTCAGGCCTTAGGAATGTCCTGGGAGGGGTTCATCTAAATACCAGAACAAAGTTGCATGCCTTAAAGAAACAATCTCCACCTTTCTCCTTTGAATTGTTACCTTAAATCCCTCCCATAATTCTATAATTTCTGTATTTCACCCTTTCTAAAATGTGCCCATGCCTTGTAGGTCCACACCAGTTTCACAGACAAACCTGCCTCGGCCAGTACAATCCTTGAGGTCACCAGCCTGCCTGACATACAAGCAGCTGCAGATGAAGTTTCAACAACTGCTTCATTAGAGATGAACAATCTTCTATCCATCAGAGTCCTCCAGATCACCAGTAGAGCCCACATTCAGTATTGAAAAGCATTTCTGTTTGTTGTTTTTCAGAAGAAAGTAGTTTTATAATAGTAGTGGTAGCTATTAGTTGTCCCCAGGATTCCTTGTCTAGATTTATCAAGGTCATTGTGAGAAGGAAGAAACCAAAATAGTTGTGTTCAACTATCTTTCTTCACCAATGAAAATGCTCATTAAGAAAATATATCTGATAACAACCTCATCCTTGAAACTGACTCTAATTGATTTAACTCTGGACCCTTTCCCAGACAGTATTATCTTCATTGCCCATTCCCTCATTTTCAAAACCTTGATGCTTTGCGTGGCTATGTATAGGGTGTCCCCCCAAAATGTAAACACACTTTAACAGCCGATAGCTCAATTTTGAAAATGAAATGTATTTTAATAAACACTGCCTTTATAATTATTCAAAGTGTGCATATAGTGTGTGCTATCATTAGGAAATTATGTGCTTAGTACCACTGATCTGCCTGGGCCAGCTAACATTGCCTCATGCTGGTTCATAATGACTCCTAAGAAGTGATTGTTACATTTTCAAGAATTTTGTGAGACACTGGTTAAACACAGCTATTCTTAAATTAAATTATACAAATGTACAATTAAAGAAATTTCTTAAAAACAAAGGTAATATAGCCCCGGTCTTTGTGGCTAAGTGGTTAAAGCATCGCATCGGCCCGTGCACTGAAGGGTCACGGGTTTGATTCCTGGTCAAGGGCACATACCTGGGTTGCAGGTTCCATCCCCAGCCTTGGTCAGGGTGTGTGTCAGAGGCAACTGATCAATGTGTCTCTCTCACATCAATGTTTCTCTTTCTGTCTCTCTCTCTTTCTCTCTTCTCTTCCCTTCCTCATTTCCACTCTCTCTAAAAAATCAATGGAAAAATATCCTTGGGTGAGGATTACCAAGAAAAAACAAAACCAAAATGAAACAAAAAACAAACAAAGGTAATACGTACTAAACTCTCACTTTCTAATTATTTATAACACTTTATTATGTATGTTTTGAAGCTACTGTATCTGTATAGTATAAATACTCTTTAGGGTGTATTGCTGCGTATTTCTTCACAACTTCGCATTTACTAATGTAACATTGGTAGCTTGACAGCAAAACTGGCAAACAAATCAGATCTCCCTTCTTTCTCCCAAAAATGCTTGTTAAATATGTACTAGCACACCACCAGTAAGGATCCATCATTTTAAAAGCTGACCCATGGGGATGAATAAAGAATAGGTTAATTTAAATTCAGCTTTTTCATACATGATAAACACCAGACTGATTTCCTCTGGTCTAGGAGCCTTTCGAGTAAATAAAAGCCACTTTTGTGCACAATCCTTAGTTACTTTTATTAAGCATTTCATCAAGAAATTTTATTTCAAACATGTTGTACTGCATAGGAAAACAATTAAAAAGCAAATTTACTAGTGATAATTTATAATATGTAGGACTAAGAGTAAAGTTTTGAGAGTGAAATAAAACTCATTAAGCAATTAGGAGGTTTATAGTTCCTACCAAGCTATTTTATTGCATGAGATAAGAATAAAGGGATAATTCTATTTAGGACACTCTGTTTAGAGTGAATTTACAGTTTTCCAATAGAATTACAATTTACCAAGCAATCCAGTGCAACTCATCTTTTTGCTGTTATAAATTTTAAATATGGTATAGGTATTTTTTAGGTAATTCTCTGCTTCTAAGTCCTTATCTCTTTTTTAAATATGTTTTTTATTGATTTTAGAGAGAAAGGAAGAGAAAGGGAGAGAGAGAAAAACATCCACAGGCTGCCTCTTGCACGCCCCCTACTGGGCATCGCGCCTGCATCCGAGGCACGTGCCCTGGGGAGGAACTGGGCCAGTGCCCTTTTGGCGCGTGGGAAGCAGCTCAGCCAACTGAGTGAGCCACACGGGCCAGGGTATAAGTCATCTCTCTAAGCACTAATCTCTCCTTCCTCCAACCCTGTTATTTTTTGGGGGGTTGGCAGGGAAGGAGTCTCTGCTGTCTACGTGGATACTTAATGACATAATGTGTTTCATTGTCATTCAACAGATGGGTGTAGGTGCCTTATCTCCCAGAGTTCTTCAAGCTTAGTCCAAAGAGCCCAGAGGTGGAGTCAGAAAGATCTGGAATGAAACCCTCTTCTGCCACTTATTATTAGCTGTGTAACCTTTGAGCCTCAATTTTCTTGTCTATAAAATGGGCACATCACTTGCTATCTAATCAGAGTTGCTGTAAACCTGAGTAATAATGCAATAAAGCTCCCCAACTTCCCAAGTCTGTGCCTTGCATATTATTCATTTTACATATATAATATCTACTATTATACTCCTGTGAGAGTGAATATGGGAGACAATACTTCATCATTGCATCAGACTTAATTATTATGGTTATTTAGTCTTCCCTCATTCTGTAGCACAGGAATCTTGAAAACATATTTTCTTTTGAAAAGATAAACATGATGCCTTGTAGGAGTAGAAAATTCAATTCAAGAACTACAATAAGTAAGATTCAGTTAAATCCGTCTGCATCCTTTCCAGTTGAAATGTATTTTGTGCTTTTTAGGGCCTTATTGACTCAAGTGAAGGAAACAACGCTGTTTATCCATTCCGCATTTTTCAAAGATTGTGACATGCACCCTTGAATCTAAACCTAAACGGTTTCCAGAGCTTTTGTGTTATATAGGCAATGCATAAACATTTCAACATGCTTTTTAGATACAAACGTCTGAGGAAGATAAGGAAGATGAGTATGAAGACGATAAACATTATTACTTTATTCACAACCAGTGGCTTTATGAAAAACCTGCCTTCTGCAGGTGCACTAGGGCTTTTTTTTTTAAATAATCCCACAAGGGAAAAGAGGAAGAAAACAATGCCTGCCTTTAAATAATAGAATTCGGTCAATAGTATCTTGTCAAATAACTGACATTTCAACTGCACTTTTATTTGGTGAGAGGAAACTTTAACAGGATGGTTCACTTTCTATTTCTGCAGAGAAAGCCTACTGCTTATTTCATTTTCAGCACTACCCATTTGCTAGGATTTCCAGGTTGGTTGTCCGCACTCCCCATTTAGGTAGACAGCAAGTCCATTTCAATTATTGTTTCTCCTGCTTCTCATTGTTAATGGAGATATAGAGGGATTTTCTGGCTTCCTGGGCACTGACTTCAGGGAGTAGTGTTATTTCCATCCTTGAATAATAGAGATGGACTTTTAAATGAAACAACAACAATAACAACAGATTTTAAATCTGTCAAGTGAGATTAAATGAAAATATATCTTAACTATAATAGAAAACTGGTTGACATATCCACATTTGTAGAGAAGGTGAAGTGGAGGCTTCCTCTGGATACTTCTAAATTATTTTATTTTTCTAGAACCATCATTAGTAATTTACTTCCTAGATCATTGTTATTTATTTTTTGAATATATAAACTATTTGTTACTGCTCTAAGAGAGTAGTTGATTTTTTCCCCCTAACCCATGGAGACCTTAGTTTCAGTGAATTTTTACCATAAAAGCTATTCTGAAAACAGACCAAGAGGTGTTGGTCAGCAGGTCAGGTAACAGTTCTGTCCCAGTGTCTGTTGCGGTTTTATATGCATGATTCCTATTAACTCAATTTATTCTCCAAAAAATTCCTTAAAAGTGATAAATTATATAGAAAATAATAGTTTATATGTAACTCTTTATAAGTGAAGTCAGTCTACTCTACCAAAGTCAGGGGTAAAATGATCAGTTATATCATAGCAACATGTGGAAACAACAGACTAGTTGGTTATATTTTCCACATACATGGCAGTTCCATTTTAGAATTCCATTGCAATAAGGCTGAAAATTGTTTCTTGGTCCAACATTTCCTTCACCCACCCTTCAACTGAATAGCAAACCAAGATGACATGCATACTTTAAAAACTACCTTTAAAAATACCTTTTATTTTAAAAGATAATTTTTTTCCAAGACAAATATTGCTATTCTTTTTTAAGCAATTAATTAAAATCATACCAATCATTTAAAAGCATGTAAAACAACTCTTGCCTTTGAGAAAGATGTCAAACGCCAATGTCCCTGAGATAGTTAAGATTGGATAATATTTTCTTCATAGCCCAAAGAAAAACGTCACTTATTTCCTCCTGTGATTTACACTTTTGTTGATCTATTGGAATCATGACGTGACCAATTATATTTAGTTCTGCAAATCTAATAAATAGCTCACTTCTACTTATGATTTAGACCATGACATTGGCATTGTTTAAGGGGAATTAATGTTGATGTGAACAACATCAGATTTCATAATCAGAGTTACACCAGTGGCTACAGTGAATTGTGGATCTTTGAATCCACGTCAGGTTATTCTAAACAAAATCCCTAGTGGACATACACGCACGCTCACATGCACACACACTCTCTCATGCACACACACATTTTTACATTTGATGTGTCAAATTGTTTGAGTACTTTAATAAAAATATTGTATACCAAATTTTGAAGGCTGTGTGACATCAGGGAACAGATTGTTTACTACTTCATTTTTCTACTGACAAATCCAATAGGTATAAGGGAGTCCCTAGATAACGTGATTTTTTTCTCTATTGATGTTTTAGAGAATAAGCCGGCATAACACTGCTAAGGACAAAAGCAGTGTTTGAGGTGAGCTGTTAAGGGTTGAGAAAAGTTCACATGTGTGCTTTATCTTCAGTCATCAAAAAGAAAACAAATATTGGTGTTCAAGGATTAGGGGCCACATGGGAGAATTGGGAAGCACTTCAAAAATAAATGTAATCCAATAAAAATAAACACTGAAGTAACCAGCACACTGCAAGTAATCTGGCAAAAAGAAAGCATGAGATAGAAAGACAAATGTTGATAAAGAAAGAAGTGCTAGAGTTCTGGACAAAATTTTTAAATAATCTAGAGAAAAGAATTAAACAAGTACATTTTAAAAAACTACATGGTCATTTATTTTGTTTAATTGGTAAAAAGATACATGATCAGATTTTGGTTATATCTATATAGGCAAGGATGCCAAATAGTCCGCACACAAGAATGCTGAGTAAGCGGGAAAAAGATGTTTTGGAGGAAGGGTCTCTCTCTAAAATAGTTTATCTACATGAGCCATTTGATGAGCCTTTTAGTTGTTAAAACTGCTCATTCAAAAACACATCCATAGACCTTTAGCTTAACTGATTCTTCATTTTAAAGGAGCTCTTGAGTCAACTGCACACACAGGAAAACTACTATGCCCAATATACATGCGCCTGTAACACCTAGAAACAGCTTAACGATAAATCGCTATAAAGAAAAGAAGTGGCTAAGTTTTCGAGGGGGATATGGTCCGGTTAAATGAGTAGTTTTCAGCTATAGCATGACATTTGTGTTTCCTCCAGCCCAGTTCTAATCCTACAGGAGAAGAAAGCCATCTACTCGGGAAGTGCTAACTACGGGCAAGGTCGCCCTGAGGAATTACTCCGTGTTCAGCTTCAGGGCACCGAAAGGTCATGTTCAATGTGCGATGTGTCCTAACCTGAGCACACGCCTCCGATCGGGAATCAGAAGAGCTCGGAAAACCCACTGGTGGCAGGAGGGAGAGGGCCACATGCGCCCCTGCGGGCTGGCAATTTAGCTCCTGGGAAAGAAGTTGGCTGAGGGGTAGTGGACTGTTGAGCATCTGGTTGAGAAAATATGACACCAAAAACTTATAAAAGAAGATGACATTTATAATTTAATGAGTGGAAAGAATAAGGACAATTTCCAAACTCTGAAAACATGTGGCAATAGAAGCTGAACATGAATATTAAATCTTTCTCATGTTAACAAATACATAAAAAAGAAAGACTGGCTGTTATCTCAGAGGAGGTTACAGATAATAGGGAGCCAATTAAGATACTATTGGTAGAAGAAACAATACTCTATTGTCATTAATTTTGAATGGTGCAGCGATTTCATCATTTAATAATAATTTAAAAAAGCTTGTGAGGATTAATGAGATAGTGTTTTCAAAACCCCTTAGAAAAAGGTGCTATACAAGTATAAAGCCTAGCTATTAAACAGTATCTACATATTTTAATGATATAGTCTCATTCTGAAAACATATTTAAGGAACTATAATTAATCACCTCCATTTCAATTCACTTATCTTGCAGTAATTTACATAGTGTCTCATGAAGAACTTTCATCAGCATATTAGAACTTGAGAAAGAGTGAACATATTTCTACTGTTTTTTGGAGACTGAGATTTTACATTCCCTGCTGAAGAAAAAGCATCTTATGCCATTGAGAAAAGATATCTATAATGGGTCACAGAAACATTAACTCGGAAGTCAGACTGGCATCTCCAGCCTAAACAATTCCGCTTTCAACAGGGTTATTTCACACTGGCTCTTATGATTCTTTTTATTTATTTATTTATTTATTTATTTTTATTGATTTTGATTTTAGAGAAAGGAAGGAGGAGAGAGAGAGACATCGATGTGAGAGACAAATATCTATGGGTTGCCTCCTGCACAGGACGACTCTCCAGCGAACAGAGTCACCCCAGCCAGGGCTCTTATTTTTTAAACCCCTCACGCAGGAAGCTGCCGGTCCAGCTTCAGGCTGTAAGCAGGCTGCAAGCATGCAACATCAAAGGCTGTCATGAGTTCCTGCTCTTTTCAGGAATGTGCTTCCAAAGAACGGAGAACTGGCCATTACAAAATTATTGAGACTCCTCTTCATAAGCACACCTCACAACAAAAGATTGCCCAGACCACAACTTCTGGCTAGCTTATCGTTACACAGTTGTAATTCTTAAAGTTCTTATTTCCCAATTAGTGGGAAAGATTTTTTACTAAATCTAGGTATCTTTACTTTGCAGTGTTTTGGGATACTAATGATATTTGCTGCAATAAAATTTCATGTTTTTCTTTTTTTTTTTTTAAATATATCTTTATTGATTTCAGAGAGAGGAAAGGAGAGGGAGAGAGAGAGAAACATCAATGATGAGAGAGTCATTGATCAGCTACAGCCCGCAACCCAGGCATGTGCCCTGACCGGGAATCGAACCCTGACCGCCTGGATCCTAGGTCGATGCTCAACCGCTGAGCCACGCCCGGCCGGGCTCATGTTTTTCTTTAGGAAGGAACTTGTGATTCCATTGCCCGTGTTATTTATGCAAATCTATGATTTTTCTTTTTCCTATTAACTGAAGTACTTTTGCATCACTATTCAACAATAAGCAGCTATTAGATTTTGGGGCGATAGCAGGAGCAACATACTTTTCAAAATTTCTGAATCCCAACACAAAAACAGACAGATCAACAAGACAGCAAACCCAAAAACCTATGAAAAGCATCACAAAACCAAATATGATGCTCCCATGAACCCCGAAATATAAGTTTCTGAGAACATGCCACTGCCAGACACAAGCTATGGGTTACTTGGGTCTTTGTAAAAATAAGTAGAAGGAAGTAATGGGGCATCCGATGGTCCTGAGAACCCCAGAAGGTCAGGAGGTTTTCACTGGAAAGCACAGAGGAAGCAGTTGAAACTGGGAGTGGTTTTGCCAATGACGACGGTCAGTGAGTGCAGGAGACCCAAGCTAGGCATGTCTTCAGAGCACAAGGGCCTGCAGCAGTCTCGGCCCTGTATTGCTGCCTGACATCTCAGGGCCCCACTCTAGGGAAAATAATTGGAGAAGAGTCAAATCTGGACTCACTATTGACAAAAGGAATTAAGGAGAGAGAAGGTCCGTATAAAAGCAAGCGAGAAGAACAGTTCCAGAAAGTCTTAGAAAGCATGACACCACATTTTTTGGATCACCACAAGAACACAACAAAAAAGGGCTCTGTGTAGATAAAAAAAGATTCCTTGACCCCTACTTGTTCCTGAAAGTTCAGAGGGACGAATTTCATATATAGGAATATTGTTCACCTAAGATCTTCTTGAGGAATCTACTAGAGAATGATCTTCAAACAATGACTAAAGGAAGCAAAGAGATAAAAATTGAGGTGATCATTAAGCATGTGGCGCCTTGTAAAGCTGAGACCAAGTGAAGACAAAAATGAGCAAATTCTAGGTATTTAAGTAACGCAGAAATAATATTACTTGAAAAAGAGAGAACTAATGGGTTAAGGAACAGAAGAAATTAAATAAATAATAGCCAGGCCAGTGTGGCTCAGCAGTTGAGCATCAACCTATGATCCAGAAGATTGCGGTTCGATTCCTGGTCAGGGCACATGCCCAGGTTGCGGGCTCGATGCCTAGTCAGGGGCATGCAGGAGGCAGCTGATCAATGACTCTCTCATCGTTGATGTTTCTATCTCTCTCTCTCCCTTCCTCTCTCTGAAATCAATAAAAATATATTTAAAATAATTGTAAATAATAATAATACCAAGTCTTGATATGAATGGGAAGTGTCCATAGAAGTTCACGAGGCATTTTATTTTTACAGATATATTTTCCAGTGTTATCTACTGAAGCAGTCTAAAGACAATGATCCATGCACCAGTGATGAGCATACTTTGTACCCAAGTTGTGACCCTGAAATACATTTTCCTATGAAAAGAAACCAGGACTTCTTCAAGAAAAAGCTGATCCTAGGTCTGGGGCAGGGACAGTATAAATGAGCCTGAGAAATTCTGTTACATCTGATATTGAAAAGGTCAGCAGAAAGCACTAGAGTCATGTCAGAAGAGCTCAGGAGCCAAAACAAAGATGCTTCCTCTACCAAAAGGGACAACTTAAGCTTCAAAAGGAATAATACTTGCAATTGATTAAAACCTTGCAAGCATATTGAAATTCATAAGCTCATTACTATATTTAAAAAATCGAATTGGCCTTTGGAAGATGATAGAAACAGATTCATTTTATCTTGAAAACTGGTATATAAAAGGAATCAAACATTTAGTCTTGGTTCTTTCAATTTAGCTAGTCTTTTCTGTACTGCTAACCAAACAGAAGATGGTGGAAGAGTACCTTTATAAAACTATTTCAATTAATAAAAAGAAGTGCCAGAAGTTTGTACTGCCAATAAATTAATGGATCTAGGCATTGAGCACCAATAATTGTTAGCATCCCCAAAAGAGAGGCAATCAGAGATTATGTGTCTCCTGAGCAAAGAACATATCACAACCCACAGTCTTGCCAAAGGGATGGAGCTGAGTCTGATCTAGTCTTTCAATCCAGCTGCCAGCTTGCAGGAAATACAGGAGACAGAGAGTCATGTTGCATTATACTGTGAGTATGCAATACGCAGACTGTAAAAATGCTACAGGTAAAATGCCTTGAGTACTATTATAAATAAACTCTAAGAGAAATCAAGGGCTGGAGGGAGAAACTATATCTTGAAAAACACTTCATAAACTGAAAAAGAATGAGCAAGGCTAAATGAACTATATTTTCTATGAAAACACACTTGGATAATAAATCTAGAAATAAATTACAGGAATTAATGATTATTAAAATTAAAGTAATGGTTACTTAGAGGGGAACGAAGGGGTTGCTATTGGTATAGGGTGTGTAGAAAGAGCTTCTGAGGCAGATATATAGTTCTTGACCTAGGTAGGGATAGAAGAATATCTGTCTTATAATAACTCATAATGCTATCCATTTGTTTTGTGTGGTTTTTCTGTATCTTTATTTAATAACAAAATATTAAAAAAATAATAACCAGTTATCAATATATTGCTGATAAATATAATGAGTGGACAACTAATTATGGCTTACCGCAGCTGCTTCCTTCCCGTTGTTTCTAATTTTACTCTCTTATCTTTGACTTTCTATCTAAGAAAAAACCTTCACATTATTAGTGCCTCAATATCTGGGCATGAAAAATAAAATTAATTTTCCCAAGATAGACTGTTAACAGTTTGAGTATAAAATTAATGCCACCCCATTACTTTCATTGTTTTCATAGCACTTACAAATTAGCTTCAAAGCTCACACAAATGAACTGAAAATCACAGACTGTAGCTCATCTTTTCTGTAACTCCCCCTCCTCAGCTTTTGAGCCTGTTTCACTTTTGTTGTAATTCAGATCCATAGAACATTAATTCTTACAAGATGATATTTGTCACAGATGAATGGAATACTACAGATATCAATGAGAGAAAGTGTTGTATCCTGCTTAATTAATACCTCTGTCTGGAAAAGGTAAGTACTCTAGCACTGACGGTTATTGAAAGCCTGCGACTCTTTTCTTTGGGTCAGTGAATATGGTTTTGTTTCATGGGATAACTGTAATCTACTTCTGTTTTACTTCCATTACTTTGCTTATCAATATGCCATTATTTTCTCAAAAGAGCTCTGTACTTCATATGACTTCCATTCTTTTTTATGACAGTTCAAAATTAAAAATCCCTAAGGATTCATTGTATTCGAGCAAAACTCTAAGAACTGGGTATTAAAAAAAGCACTAGCTTTCAGTCAAACAGTTCATTCCCAGATTCTGGATTGACTTAGAGGGGAAATTATCTCCATGAGATTCAATTTCTTCATCTATGAAATAGAGACCATTGACCAATATCATAGGGTTGTTATTAAGGTTAAATGAAAAAATACATCTAAAATGTTTGGTTCATTTTAGATAATGCCTAAATGATAATTATTCTCCCATACCTGTTAAGTATTATATTCTCAAGTTTGTGCTTTATGCCAGGATAGCTTTGTTTATGAAACAGTTACTGGGCAGGAAAACACTTTTTTTTGGCGAGGTATACCCAGTGTTAAACTTCTTCTTATCCTCATTTTACAATGAATTTATTTTGATCAAAAAGATACAGTGAAAATATATTACATAGTCATTCAGTAATCTACAGCCTACATTCCTAAGTGATGGATTAATTTCTTTATTTCAGATTCAATTTTTTTTCAAACAACTATATTTTTATATTTGTGATTTGTTTGAAATTTGATAGCCTCTTTCTTATTTCCTTTTAACTTAATAAGGGTTAAATGACAAATGGATAACAAAATATCACCTCTAACAACTTAAAAAAAAAGTCTACCTTGTTCCTGGTGAACACAGCTTCCTCTCTCACAAAGTTCAAAATAAAACAAGAAGCTTCCTTCTGAACAGCACAGAAAGAGCCATTCATCTCTAAGAGTGTGTCCCCCTTCCACTGTTGACCACTGCCAACTTTTCTAAAGTATGTAACTGATAGGGGAAAGAAAGGAAGACAAACATTATGACCTAAGAAACCAAAAATATATATATATTTTTTTCATTGAAAGAACTGTGAGACCTTATGGCTAGGACAATTCTTTCAAATTGTCTTCCGCCTCTGTAGAATGATTCCAGAAGTGGTGGAAAGAACCCCAAACTTGATAACTCTTCACGTTTCCTTTCTTATTAAAATTTTTTGAGAGTTTCTAATTACTATGCAAATATATCAAAAGTTGAGACTGACTACCCTCTGGCTAGAGCAAGCCTAATCGTGGAAGTGGTGTGTTTGGGGACAGAGGCATGATGGGGTTTACCACCTTCTGGGGCTCCAGTCAAGAGGAAGACAAGAGAAGAGACATTTTGAATATCACTGTAGGAACAGACCAAAAGAAAACACTTTTCATCTATCTACAATTTTGCTGTGAAGCCATGAGATGCTGTTCTGAATCCCTGCTCACGCTGCAAGCTGACCGTAGTTATAAGTAGAAAGTCAGAGAGAGATCCCTATAGTCCAGTTTCTCTGCTTTCTTTTCAGTGGGTAAGTTCCTAGTCTGTAAGGATCATGATTTGAAATTTTTGGTGTGCATGGGAAAGGAAAAATGGATGAATTAAATATGACAAAACTGCCATCCTTTGCTCTACTAGAAAACCACTCCAGAATTCTACATGTAAAAATGTAAATGTTTGCAAGGAGTCTCTTCTTTAAAAAAAAAAAAAAAAAAAAAAAAAAAATCCATTACTTGATGACTGTCAGCATATTTGAAAAATAAAGATCCTCTCCAACTTTGGAAGCAAACAGAATCTGTTTCTTAGTAATTGTGTCAGAGGTTTAAAAACTGTTGCTCTCAGTTTTTTTCTTAACATTTAAGAATCTGTTTCTTTTTTGAGTCTGTCAAAGGCTTTTAACAAATTGGAAGAGTGTTGTTCACTCAGTTAGATATTTCCCCCCCCTGGATGAGTATGATACAACAAATCTGCTTTGGTGTCTTTAAAATCAGAGTTTTGGCTTATTAAAATAGTTAAATATCGGTTGCTCCCTTTAAGGCTCTGCGATTGTTCTTTTGAAATGGAATTATTCTTGCGTTTGCCCTATGTGCCAGGGTGCTGGTTTCACAAGTAACTGGACCAACAAGTTTTCACATTTGAATGCTCAGTTCAGGACTATTATAGTACAATCAATGAATTGTTACTAAGGACACAGCAAAAATATAACGGTTCTAAAGGAGCCATTGGTTAATAAGGAGAGAAAAAGCCATTTTGAATACTGTCAGATATAAATAATTAGGACATTTTCATCCCTGTGGTTTAGATTTTACTTATAGTTTCTTTAGTGTAGATATCTGATTTTTTTTTTTCTGTGGGACATGAATAATAAAAATTTCCCTAGTGGTGCATCATTGATGAGTTACCTGGAAAATTATTATGTTTGACAGATACATAAATATAAATGTATACTATTTCATTATAGTCCATTTTGTATCTTAAAATGTTCAATAACTGCTTATAGACCATTTCCGAAAATTTACATTGGTTGAGTTTCACTTACATAGTATTCTAATCTCTTTAAAAAAAATTTTACTTACTATTTTGAGCACCACAGTGTCCAGAAAAAAATGATATGGACACAAGGAACCAGGTATGCTAAATTCTTCTAGAGATGACTATTTTGGGAACACTGTCTTCAAAACTATAATCTCATAAGCCTTCAAAACACCTCTAAAAGCCAATAACTACAAAATTTAAAAGGAAGCTTAGAGTTAGAGTTTAACCTTATAAGCCTTTAAGATCAAATTAAAGATTTACCTTGCATTAGTATTGTATAACTCAACCAATTTCAATTTCTAAAGGGTATTAAAAAGAGATAATATGTTATTTCAAATGGTAGGGCCTTTTAAAGAAAAGCATGAGCAGTGAGGAGTATTAGCTAGTATGAATCATAAACAACATTCACTATATCATCATTATCATCATCATCATTGTTATTTCTGATTATGATAAGCACAATATTCTCTTTCGATATCAGACAAAGCTAGATCTCTATTTGGTATCTTCCTCTTTCCTGTTCGAGTGTCGAATTCAGAGGTTATTACACTATATTATGCATAAATTAGTGACAGTAGTAAAATAAGTGGTATGATATCAATTTTTACTGTCAAATAAATGACATACCATCAGGTAGAGATATCTGGTTCCCACCTTGAATATAAAATATTATCACTTGAGTACAATCACTGAAATACTGTGACACAAATGATATTACTCATCATTTGCTTGAATTGCTTAAAAATATTCTAAAAATAACTGCAACAATTATCCCATGATAATCTGTCAAACAGTGCCATGTAGATGTGATAGGGGAAAAACCTCAAGACGTGTGTTATAATATTTTAAAGAAAAGAAGTCAAAATCTCAGTTAAATTTTTATCCATGCTTTCAAAGCACTGCCTCTCCAGGCCCCTCTCAGCACGCCGGTCCTTAGGCCACACTGGTGTCTGTGTCCGCAGGATCCTCTCCCGTTGCTTTTTCCAGGTGAGCTCTTCTTTTCTTCTTTTTTCATCCCTGTGAGTCTTACTCATTGTAAATCTCTTCCGATTTTCTCTCTTCCTAATTGGTCCGAATGTTCCTTGAGAGACAGTATCTGATTCATCTTTGAAAATCTGAAGTTCCCAAAATGCATTAGTCTTTGTAGGAACTCAATAAATGTTTATGTAAAGAGAGCTAGTTGGCAGTAGTTCATACAAATAGCAAGAACCTGGACTATCATCAGTATAGTATTAATAATTTTTTAAAATGCTGGATGTGATAGATACTAAAAAAGAGCAGTTTTGATATGTAATTATGTATAGAGTTGGAGGTAAATATAAAAGCTAATAATAGCTGGTAGTAGATACTAATATATACCATGCATTATACAATATCTCATTGGATCCCCAAAACAACCCATATTGTGGCTACCATTATTATCTCTGTTTTACAAATGAGACGCCTTAATTACAGAGGGCTTATACAAACTTCAAGGATTTAAGCATGTATACTTGAGAGAATACAACTGAAAGAAATATGAAATATCAGAGGAAGAAATAGTTTGAATAAATACCTGTAATTATTTTACATTATATTTTACATTAAAAACATTTCAAATGACATATCTATATTAAACACAGATAATGGTAAGCCTTATATATACTGTCTACAGAGAGCAATCTCTTTGAGGTACAGGTATTCTAAAACTGGTAAAAAGATATAAAGAAGCATAAAACTTAACTTTAACTACTTTACAATTTAGTCTAAGACTAACCTTGACTTTTTCTAAAACAGGCATTACCTGTCACCATAGTCATGATACCAGAAGGATAACAAAAGTCATTTGAAATGGTGACTCAATTATCTTGCAGCTGGAACGTCTAGCACTTCGATGGCACCAAATATGATCTTAAGAAAAATGACAGAAACAGTAGAAGGTGCTTTGATCAAGTATCTACCTGCTAATTGTTCAACAATTATATGTGAGTTTCTTGAGAGAGAACAGAAAAAGAAATAATGGGAAGCTTTTTATTAACATGCAAAGATATTAAGGTGAAAAACAGTTTAGTAATACTGTGACTTCTGCTCTTCAAATATATTTTAAAAAGTTACAATGAAAGTTGTATTAGTAGATAACTATATATGTGAGCTTTTTGAAAAATAGTGGGATATTTTCCAGAGTAAAAATACAGTTTTAGGTATCCTGTTATGCCTCCCTAGACACTGAAATTATCTTTGATCTTGATTAAATCACATAATATTCCCTGCATTTTAGTTCCACTAGAGGGATGTACTTGCTTCCAAAGTAGGTGGGTGTTGATAGATTTGAAAATTAAAGGATGCAAAATAATGACAAAGTATTATTCTCACTTTATATGTTCAATTAAAAAAAGAAGTAAGTCAGAGGAGCAATCAAGTCATTGAAATATCGAGAAAGATATTATGGGACATTATTTTTTTCTCCCATGAATTTTAACTGACTGAAAATGCAACATTTGATTGTACAGAAATTATAGCCTGTATTTTATGAGTTGTATGCCTTGGTTCACAGTAACATAGGATCAAAATTTTAGAAGCTTTTGTCTTCTGGAAGAATTATTATTTTTAAATATTTGATTCAAAAAACAACCAACCACAGCCTCATCCAGATAGGGCACCTCTTTCCAGCTCCATAAGACAGGAAATGAACCCACTAGGCAATGGGAGAGAGAATTTTTCATTGCTCCTTCCCAGGTCTCCTGCTGCTTTGAGCCTGAGCATTAGCCAGCTGTCTCTGAAACCATGACCCCTACTTTGCATCTCTAGGTGATTGAAACCAAAATGGCTTTATGGCCAGGGAGAGTATACAAGGATACCAGAAACCTATGCAAATGTTCTTTATATGCCCTCTTTCAAAGTCTAATTTGAAGTGGAGATGGAGATAAGAAAAAGAAACTTAGGGGGGAAACTTTATAGCAAGAAAGAGTTTCTCTCATATTTTCAAAAATCTGTGTTTCAACAAAATTAAGATGGATAAAACCTAAATTAAGTGAGTTAAGTGTTTAGCACTTTTAAAAAGTTTATCACTATGGGTTTTTTTATGAATCATATTTGTAAATTATAATTCATTTTTATTATCATGCATTCGATTTACACACTGAAGCTATATGGAAATCATTAAATCATTTTATCGTCAGAAGAAAAACTGATGAAAAGATTTCATAACAACTAGGAAATTTATTTAAAAGTAATTGAATCACTAAAAATCGATGTATGTGTATAGAATTTACATGCAGCTCACTAGCATTATTCAGTAACAGGGTTGTGCTGGACCCATGGGCACATTCTCCATGCCTGTTTCTTTTTCTAGACATTAGAGCTACCTGTGAAAGCATGTACAACATAATATATTTTAAAAGTATTTTAATAATAGCAACTTTGAGCAACTAAAGGGTATAATGGCAACTTTATTATCACTAGGGTCTTGCTCAAACAGATAAGATTTATAAATCTTGAGCCATCAATTTTGGAAATATTGGAACACCACATAATATTGCCTTTCAGAACACTGAAACAATAAGATGGATTCAAGATATTTGCCTCTTGCTTCAAAGGGAGATTATGTCTGCCTATATACTCTTCTGTGTCTCTTTTGGTGTACATTCGCTACAGCTTAAATTATTAAAATGTGCTAAACTGGTTTGGGAATTTAACCAACTAAATGATGCCCATTGTTATCCTTGGACTGATAAAATGGACCTTGTTGTATTATGAATGAGTAACAAGACTCAACTCAAATAACTTCAGATTTTAAATTAGCCTTTGCCCATCAAAAACGTTGCTGTGGTTATCCAGCAAAAAAGTTGATATTTAGTAATGAAGTCAGCTAATTTTTTTCTTATCAAATTGAAAAAGTCCTAAAAATTCATTAAGATTAAGTAAAATACTCTAAACCAACTGTCAGCCAGTGTTTCCAGCTGGAGCATTTGTAATGCAATAAGATTAGAGCACTAGAAAGGAAACACACTCAACACAAATGTACTTATTTATAAGTCAGATTCCACATTTTGAAGGTCCTGGTGTTTCAGCTGAGTTTCTGCTGTGCATGCCCACAGAGGTGCACTTCAAGGCACAGAAGAGTGCTCTGCTAAATGTAAAGTCTACTGTGTTCCATTTCCCAAAGACAGGAGGGCTTGGGGAGCTTTGCTGGACATTATGGTGCTTTGTTGCAGTTGGGATGACTTAGCCAACCTACTTAACTTTGAAAATATTTAAAGTTCACCTTTTTAGCTACAGAAATATAAAAATACTAAGAACTTTTTCAAAAATGAAAAATGGAGGGAAAAACTATAATCTCCTTAAAGTGACTTTAGTAATTATATAGATGATTGTGATAACATGAATGATTATGTTGGTGATGATTACGGTAAGAACAGTTCTCATTCACTGAATGTCTTCTATGTTCTTCATGTTCTTCAATCTCATAAATCTCTATGATAGGATACCTCTGTTATCCCCATTTTACAGAAGGGAAGACTGAAGTTCAGAGGTGTTAGGTAACCTGACATCATAGCAAGCATATGGCCGAGTCCAGTCAGGAGCTTAGATATACTTCATACAAAGTTTTTATCCTTAATCACCATACCTGTTTATATAATCAAGAGTGTTCAAACTCCTTCAACAAATATACCAGCTGGTATCTCTGTAACATATTTTTATTTCAGAAGCTTTCAGAACTATTGATAAACTATTTGTCTTTAATTGACTCTACCTTCAGGGAAGTCGTGTCCACCAACCCTGAAATGTAGCTGCCTATCGGAGGGAAGTGGCTTGGAATAATGCTTGTCCACATAGCAAACAAAAGCCGCTAAAATTGCCTCTTGTACTATCAAGGTAATAACCATAGTTAGATGTTGGTCTGGTCATTTAAACCAACACTTTATATTTTACAACATGTGCTACTAAAACCTTTAATGAGCATAGTTGGGGAGAGGAAGTTTTCTATTTCTGAAAGTCAAAGAACATCTCCAGTTTAATGATGTTAACTCACTGCACACTGGAATATGCATTCAATTAAGCCCAAGGGCACACTTACACTTTTAACAGATTTTTTACAGTTGATATACAATATTATATTAGTTTCAGGTGTACAACCCAGTGATTAGAAATTGTATAACTTACTAAGTGATCATCTCAATAAATCGAGTACCCTTCTGACACCATACATAGTTATTACAATATTATTGACTATATTCCCTATGCTGTACTGTACATCCCCATGACTAGTCTGTAACTACCAATTTGTACTTCTTAATTCCTTTACCTGTTTCATCCATTCCCCCAAATCCCCTCCCATCTTAAAGAAGACCCTTTAACATTTCTTGTAGTACTGGTTTGGTGGTGATGAACTCCTTTAGCTTTTTCCTGTCTGGGAAACTCTTTATTTGTCCTTATATTCTAAATGATAGCTTCACTGGTAAAGTAGTCTTGGTTTTTGTAGGTCCCTGATTTTCATCACTTTTAATATTTCTTGCTAATTGCTTCTGGTCTGCAAAGTTTCTGTTGAAAACTCAGCTTACACTCTTATGGGAACCCCCTTGTAGATAACTAACTGCTTTTCTCTTGCTGATTTTAAGAATCTCTCTTTGTCTTGAACCTTTGGCATTTTAATTATGATGTGTTTTGGTGTGGGTCACCTTGTGTTCATCTTTTTGGGACTCTTTGTGCTTCCTGGACTTGTACGTTTATTTTCTTCACCAGGTTAGGGAAATTTTCCATCATTATTTTTTTCACATGAGTTTTTAATTCCTTGCTCTCTCTCTTCTCCTTCTGGTACCCCATGGTGTGAATGTTGTTATGCTTGAAGTTGTCTCAGAGGATCCTTACACTATCCTCACGTTTTTCAAATCTTTTTCTTTTTGCTGTTCTGATTGGGTGTTTTCTGCTTTCTTATCTTCCAAAGCTCTGATCTGATCTCTGTTTCATCTACTCCACTGTTGATTCCCTGTAACGTATTTTTCATTTCAGTTAGTATATTCTTCATTTTTGACTGGTTCATTTTTATGTTTTCTATCTACTTTATGTTTATTTCTTTATTGAAGTTCTCAATAAATTCATTGAGCATGCTTATAACCAGTGTTTTGAATTCTGCATCTAATAGACTGCTTGTTTCCATTTTGTTAAGTTCTTTTTGTGGAGTTTTGTTCTGTTCTTTCATTTGGAACATGTTTTTTGGTCTCCTCATTTTGGCTGCCTCTTTGTGTTTGTTTCTAGGTACTAGATAGAGCTGATACATCTCCCAAAGTAGATACAGTGTCCTTATGTATTAGGTGTCCTATAGGGTTTAATGGCACAGCTTCCTCGATCACCTGATTAGGCACTCCAGGTGTGCCTCCATCTGCACACCCTCCTGTTGTAGTTGAACTTTGATTGTTGTTGGCACCTCAATGGGAGGGATTTAGCCCCAGGAAGATTGCCTGGGAGGACTGGCTGCAACCACCGGGGAAGATCAACTGTGCAGGGGTCAACCTTATAGCAGGACTTACTTTAGTGGGACTCTGGTGCCTGCAGAGCCACCTTATTAGTGTGTCACTTGTGGAGGTGGTTGGGTGGTGCTTCAGTGTGGTTGGAAGTTGCCTATTGGATATGTTGGCCCTGGGGCCTCTCAGGAGGTGCAAGCCAAGATCAGCTGCCACCTGTGCCCTTCCCAGGGACACCTGGCATGAATTATAAAGTGAAATGCAAATGGCTGCTATTTGTGCTGAGCTCAGAAGTACCCAGGTGAGGCCAAGCTGCAAACCATGGCTAGTATCAGGCCTGGGGCCACTTAGTAAGAGGTACAGAGCACACCAAAACCAGATGCTACTTGTTTGAGGAATTTTAGGAAAGTCTGAAGCATGAGCCAAGAAAAGACATTTGTATGGAAAAGCTATTGGAAACGGCTTGGGTGGGCCCACAAGTTGAGTGGGATATGGTCTCAGGGAATCACCAGGATGAGACTAACAGTGTTAGCCAGATTGATGAAGACTCAGATATGGCACCTGCCCACTGGCTCTGTGTTTGGGGCGGGGGGGTAGGTAGGGTATCTCAGAAAAAGAACAATGACCTCTGCCAACACTTTTGCCCTGGCAGGAACTAGCCCTTGCCCTGTCACCAGAAAATTCAGTTCCTGCCACATGTCCTTGGTTCCTTTTGAATTTCTGCCCCAGGGCTGGAGCTCAGAGGGAGTGAGGTTGACCAAGTCTGTATGTGGGTCCTTTAAGAAGAAGTGTCTGGGACTCCAGCAGCCCTCTGTCTCAGCCACAATCCCCGCTAGGTTTTACAGCCAGAAGTTACAGGAACTTCTCTTCTTGGCACTGGAACCCTGAGCTGTAAGGCCTGGTATGGGCCTGGGACCACTCACTCTTCAGTGGGGGACCTCCACAGCTGAGATATCCCTTCCAATTTTTATCTGCTACACATGGGTGTGAGACCAGCTCCGACTTCTGAGTCTCTGCCCCTCCTACCAGTCTCGATGTGGCTTGTTCTTTAAATCCCTAGTTGTAGGACTTCTATTCAGCTAGACTTCAGGCAGTTCTGAATGATGTTTTTTCTGCAGTTTAGTTGTAATTTTGATGTGATTGTGGGAGGATGTGAGAACTGCATTTACCTACTCCACAATCTTGACCAGAACCAACACATCTTTTGATAGTCCATATGTTTTCCCCTAAGAGTTCACAGTTAGAGAACATCATTTCTTCTCTTTGCATTTGAAAATCAAAGAAAGAGAATCCAAGTCTATGTGACTATAAAACATTTAATTGATTCCATTTTTGTTAAGGTTTTTTCTTGTCTTCATTATAAATTTAATGTTACATTTGGGAACTCATTTGTTACTCCTTCAGATTTAAGAGGCCAAGCACAGAATTCATAAATTCAAAAAAAGGTAAAAAGCACTAGGATCATTAACCTTTAAGAAGAAGGCTTTGGCATCAGTTAAAAATGGCCAAATTTAGATATCATTCTGCTTAAAACTAGAGGATATAAATTATGTAGTCTTTACCGTAAACTATGTAGCTAGCAAGTAGCACCTGAAAAAATTTAATTGAAATAATTTTAAATATGTTTAAAGAAAATGTTTCCTTTTTAAAGTCATATTTTTTTTAGTACATCTACTATATCAAAAGGACAAGAGTAGAGTGCACGAGACTTACAATGATGAACAAGATCAAACCCTGCAGTAAAGAAGATTATGTTCAAATAAAGAGGATGGAGCACACACATAAGTAGCTTTGACATAAAGGAACATGCTATAAGTACAGTAATAGGCAAAAGAGCGAGATATAGAACAAGATAAGTGACCTCACCTGACACATCTGAAATCATCCCCTATGACTTTCCCCCTCACCCACTCTGCTCTGGCCAGACTTACTGCCTTATGGTTTTTGGAATAACCAGGTATTCTTCAGTCATGGGGCTTTGGCACTTGGTTTCTTCTCTGCCCAGATATCACTTTCATCTACACTTTCTTCAAATGTTATTTCTCAGTAACACCTTTCCTTAATTGCCCTATTTAAAATGACAACCTCCCAAAATAGTCATGGGGATGTAAAGTACAGCATAGGAGACATAGTCAATAATATTGTAATAACTATGCATGATGTCAGCTGGGTACTGGAAATATTGGGGGGAAGACTTTGTAAAGTATATGATTGTCTTACCACTATGCTGTACACCTGCCACAAATACAAATTGATATTGAATGTAAACTGTAATGAAAAAATAAAATTAAAAAAAATAAAATTACAACCCTCTCTCCAAATCCTTGTCCTTGCCTACCTTATTTCTCTATTTAGTTTGTTAATTTTCAAATCTAGTATAATATATCCTTACATATTCTTTGTCTCCTTCTTACCATCTAAAGCAACAGGGACAAGGACTTTATTTTGTTTACTGTTAGCTTACTAGAGCTTGGGATATTTCTTAGTATATAGTAGGCACTTGAGTTATTTGTTGAATAAATAAATGAAGCACACTAGGTTAGGGTGAGGGCCTTTAGGACAAAACAATGAAAGACTTAGGATAGTAGCTACAGTATTATCAGGATCCAGAGAAAGTTTTGATTTACTAAAACTAAGGTAGGTTGAAAGATATTTGTATGCCAAGGAATATGAGGTAGAGACTAAAGAAAGAAAAAATAACTTAGAAAAATGAAACCACTGAGGATCAAAATTCTGAAAGAATTGAAGGACACAGCTTAGTGGCATAAATAGAGCAATTAGCTTCCTCTCTAGGGAACACTTCTTCCTTTTACAGAGGATCAAAGGTGGGGAGAGAGACAGGTGAGAATAAAAAGGACCTTGTAAATGTTAAGAGGAACATTCAGAGGTGCTAAGGAATCTCATTTGCTCCAAGGCCATTTGCTAAGAATGAAGGGTAGGAGCAAACTGGGGACTTCTGAAGGGTAAACCACTGGAATAGCTTTTCAATAGACTGCAAAAGAGAAGTTCCAGGCATAAAAGTAGAATGGTTTAAAGGTAGTGAGAATGTGACTGTTAGTATATAATATGCACTTATAGATGAGTCTCCCAGCCATCTTATATCCACTCTATTATCTAAGAGAAAGACCAGAAAAATAATATTGTGGGTGTCATCCAGGCCTAGGGACAAGGAAAATCAGAGTGACAGAATTCCAGGTGGGACAGCTATGAAGTAGAAAAAATTAGTATATCCTTAGAATCACTTAATATTGGTTTCAACACATGGTATAGAAGCACATGGTAGACACCCTGTAAATGATCTCGTGTTGTTGCTAATATTTGAAGAATCATAAAATGAAAGAATCAAGGTTAGTATCACTGATAGTAGTGGGTAAGTAATATGCTGATGCTCCTCATTAGTGTAGTCCTGATAATCCATAAGTTCCAAATATGCCTCAATTTTATCATCTATAAAATAGAAATTATATTAGTACCTATCTCATAGTTTTATTGTGATTATTAAATGGAATTCATCTAATTCTGAACAAAAATATATTAAGAGTGATTAAAAACTGATATAAGTTTAAAATAAAGTATCTAAAACAGTATCTTGCTTTACGTAAGAAATGTAAGTGTTGGCTTAAAAAAATAAATACACAAGGATATAAAATCCAGAAATAATGCCTAATGGTAAAATGCTGAGAATTCCTGGACCGTTGCATTTTTTTTTGTCAGTTACTAAGCAAAACTCTGAAAACCAAACCTCTCAATCTAGTGCTTATTAGCACTTTTCCATCCCCTAAAATAATTGAGAGTAAGGTGGGTAACCATCTGTAACAGTGGTTCACTAAAACACCAGCTCATATAGAAGGTGAAGTGGGGGTGGCAGAATACTTGTGTGCTTGTGTGTGACATAAGGCAAGAGAGTATAGAGAGGGTGTGTGTGTGTGTGTGTGTGTGTGTGTGTGTGTGTGTGTATTTTTAGAACAGTGTGTGGTACATAACATGCACTTAATACATACCTATTGAATGAATAAATGCTTTTGCCCAATAAGTTGTTTAAAAGCTATGCCAGCACCCCCGGTCTGAGTCTTATGTGGCTATTTCTCATCTATATAGAATAAATTTTGAGCTCCTAAGCTTGGAACTCAGGGCCCACCACATTCTGCCCCCAACTTCTCTTGCAGACCTTTACTCCAGCAGGCCAATCTGTTCAGACTTCTCTCAAAATCTCAAGCTCCCTATCCCAAAGCCTTTTTTCTCATTATATACAGTTAGAATACCTTTGTCTGAATTATTAGTCACCATTCCCTCTTTTAATGATCTACTCAAGCCCTTCCTCAGCACTCTGTCTCCCACAACTTAGAGATAAGTTTCCCTTGTGACTGTTTGTTGAACTTAAAATCTGTACCCTCACAGGCTGGCCAATACATATCACTGCACTGAAAATGCGCACTGCTATTGAAATTACAAAGGCATACAGCTTCGGC
This sequence comes from Miniopterus natalensis, assembly GCF_054644295.1. Taxonomy (NCBI): domain Eukaryota; kingdom Metazoa; phylum Chordata; class Mammalia; order Chiroptera; family Miniopteridae; genus Miniopterus; species Miniopterus natalensis. The sequence goes on along the minus strand of NC_142088.1, from coordinate 47,749,508 downwards.
ATTCAACCGCAGGCATTGAAAGGATAAAAGTGGATCATCTGACAGTGGATTTTGAAAGGAACTCACTCTTCTGCACATGTATGATCATCAAAAAAGAAAAACCATGAGAAAAAAGAGGAAATAATTGAGTAGGAATCCACTAGTTTTCAAGAGTGACAGTAAGGGATTTGCCAGTCATGGAATAGAGGTGATCAAATGTGACTATAGCTTTGCTTCATAGTCACATAAAATAAATCTGACTTCCAAAATTACCTGCAAAATGCAAAAAGAGCTATGAAAACCAGTTGCTCAGAATTAGCCCAATACATTTTTATATGCTTAAAAACATTAAAATGACTCTGGAAACCACCATAGTAATTTGAAACAAAACAATATTAACCATTAAAATACAAAACATGCATGTATCGTAAAATTAGACTACATATATGTCTAGATATTTTTGACCATGTTCCTGGGTTAGTTCAGAACTTTCTGTTTTTGTTTCCTTCTAATTTGCTCATGATCCATGCCTATTGTCAATACTTTGGTACTGATACCATGAAAAACTGAATACACTATGCAGTAAAATTGCACAAAGTATCATCACAAAGCAGTGTTTACACACAGCAGATACAAACATGTTGGCACTACTATCCACTAATATTTGGGAGAAGACACATTCCAACTTTAGCATTTTGTTGGAACAAAGAGCATTATGCCCAAAGCCTTGAAGGCAGGTGACATGCGTGTGTGCAGTGAGGAGTGCAGGGACATTACACATACACTGTATAAGGATGTGGACTGTCAGGAATTCTGGCAAACACTGGCCAGAGCTGCCTTTTAGGAGCTGATGTTACCTTAGCTCCAGCCAATTTTGTCATTTGAGAATGTTGGCCTAGTGTAGCCAGATCTTCCAAGATTTCAGGAGAAACTGGCAACCTCAAATCTTGATGTGAAATGGAAAGGTTTTAAAAGTTGGCTAGAATTCTTCTAAAATAGCACAATGGAGCAAAATGAACACATCTGTGGTCCTGGTACGGCCTGCAATCGACCATTTTGCAAGTTTGCTTTGGATCCCTGTGACGGTTCTCCTCACTGTCGATTTAATTCAACAACTACATCAAAAAGTTACCTATAAGATGTTAAAAATAACCATTATCTTTTTTAGAATACACTTCTGCAAGGCTGAAAAGTCCTTATCTAAAAATAACAGTAAAGGCTTTGAAATGGTATGAGAAAACCAAGAGCAGGGGCAGGAGTTTTTTAAGGGAAAATGGAGATAACATGATATTCTTGTGCCTATTTCACTCAGTGCCTGCCCTCTGGGCTGAATATATTTCTAAAGCAATAATCCAGATGTCATCTCTAGGCCTTTGGTATCAGTGGAGATTTTGAAAGGTACTGTTTTTAGAACTCTTTCACTGAGGCTGCTATTGCCACCATCAATCTATTACTCTCTGCTTTCACCAGGAAGGTACTCTGAAAATAGTGTCTGAGCAGCAACACCTTGATAAAGTACAAATGTGAGAAACTTCTGGCCCTTTGGGGGGGGTCAGGTTATATGCATAAAAGGCTTTTGCAATTTGTGTTGTTCAGCAAAAGTCACAAATTGTGCCTGCTTCCACCTAAATTCTGCATTTTCAGTCACAGATTTCAAAGGGAATTTAGTTCATTAAAAGAATGACTCTTGTAGCCTTGCAAGACCTTTTCCTAATGACCAATAGCCATGTTTTTCTCTTTGGCAGTTAACAGAACTCAAAAATTGGAAAGGGAAAAATATGCTCTCCACTTAAAAGTCAGACAGCCAGAGTTAAGTTCTGAATGCTTCACACAATAAATGTGTTTTTGTTTCTATAAAAGAAGGAGCACAAGGCAGAAGCCCCCCTTCCTGCTGTGAAGCAGGTTTACAATAGCTATTACCTTCAAAAGGAGCCGGAAAAGAGACCAAAACAAACATACAGACACAAGCTGAAGGCAATAAATATGAAAGGGTAAAGAGCTGGGAGAAGACAAAAAGAGAGCAGTTATCTCACCCCCTCGTCCCATTCGTCTTTGTCCCTTTTTCATTGTAATGCATTTAGGATGTTGTATTTTCTCCTCAAAGCCTCACAATAGCACCCGAGTGCTTTGATCAAAGTGTGCTTTGCCCTCCTGTACAAGACATTTTATTTGGCACTTCAATTGGCTACGTTTTTTACTCTATTAAGGTTTTTCCCATCATATTTTTCGCCAGCGAATTCTTGGCATTTTGAGAATTAAAAAAAAAACAATGAAAAATTTAATGTCATCTGAATAAAAGGTTTTGAGAAAAAATGCTTCTGTGCTTCATGCTCTTTTCCCTCTGCAGTTCTAAGCATACAGATTGGTGTTCTTTGCAAGAATGCCTGCCATTTTACTTCATTACCAGTCTCCAAGTCCCACCCCCGCCCCACTCAGCAAAGCTGTTCTGCTGCGCTGGCAAAGGGCTCTGTAAGTCCTCTGCGGCCCCCCTCACCACTCTCTCCCCTCACTTTTCATGACAAGGAACCATCATTTTGCTTCACAAGGGAAGAGCGATTGAGATAAAATTACTCATCTATACTCAGAATGGTTGAAAATAATAAGCATTTGAAACAGACAAATATCAGTGATTTTCAAACAAAGGAAGATGAAGCATTAAATGAACAAACCATTCTCAAAATGTTCTTAACATAAGTCAATTATTGCTTTCTAAAACATCTATATTGATATTTTTGGTACACAAATGCCTTACTACTGCTCTTCTACTGGCTTGTTTGCAATCAGTTTTCAATATACAAGATTTAAATGATCATTTACAAAGTATGAGAGGTTAACGGCTGTTTACATTTCAAGAATCACTTATCAGAGCAGTTCACTGAATTGCTCTGAAGGAACATATTTCCTACTTTATTTAAAATAAAGGAGAGAAATAATCATTTGCATTTGGTTGTGAAATGCCAGTTGAAAGTTGTTGCTGCAGATGTAGCTAACTGGCCACAATCTCTCTCTTTTTTAGGCTGCGAAAGGAGAGATTTGTATAGAGCTCAAATAACTGATTCTGGAGGTTGGAATGACAATTTCTTATGATTGGAGAAAGTCTCCAGAGATAAGGCATTTACTGTCATGAGACGGAATGCGATGGAAATTTCTTGTTTCACCATTTGAGAGAGAGTGACTGGAAAGGCAAATTCTGAGACAGAGTGCTACAAAAACTGCCTTCTGAGCCAGAAAATCTCTAATAATAGGTAGAAGGCATGCTTTTTGGCTTGTAACTACGGGAAAAATTGATCATATTTTGACCCCAAAATGCACTGGACACCTAGAAACTTCTTAGAATTGAGAAAAAGTTAATTACAAAGGAAGAAGTAACTTTTGAGTTAGAAAAAAACTATAATCCAGTGTGAAGATAAAAGCAGAAATACATAAAATGAGTCATGGTTAGTCACTGATAAAATAAAATATATAGATAAGTGAAAACAATTAAAAATTGAGACAATATAAACAAGCATGATGTTATGCTTGAACGTAGGATTTGAATTCTGATGTATAATTATTTAACAAAACATTATGTATTTAATTTGTGAAATAAGTATGAAATGGAAAACATAAATGTGAATGAAAGATCCAATGAACCATGTCTATAAGATGATATAGCACTATTCTAATATTTAGAGTCGAAATACCTGTGTTCTATACCAGGCTATTCCTTTTACTATCAACTTATTTCTGATAGTTTATGTGTATTTGGAGCCTAAAGTGTTAGATAAGAGTCTGCAGGCTCCAGCTGGAGGTGGGGGCAGTCATAGCTGTTGCTGCCTCCGACAGATGGGAATATTGACTGGGTGCTTCCATAGCTGGACTTCTCCTTGACTTTTGGATAAAATGCACACACACACACACACACACACACACACACACACACACACACACACAAAGCTAAAAGGTAGAAAGAGACATGAATATTTCCCGATAAGAAAAATTACAATGTAAAAATGTCCGATCTTCCAAATTCCCCTATAAATTTACACAATTACAACAAAAACCCCAATGCTTTTATTAGCTTGGTAAAATAATATAAACTTTACCTGAACGTGTAATAGAGTAAGAGTAGACAGGAACATTTTGTTAAGCAGCAGTGATGAATAATAAAATTCCATATAATAAATTTAACATTTATACTATTTTTATATATTAAATATATTCAACTTTAATGTAAAATTATTAGAATTATGTCATACTTGCTCAGGAAAAGATGGTAGAAGGAAAGAGAATAAAAGTCCAAAAACATACATAAGCAATTCCACATTTAGTATTAGACAGAGAATGCATTTCAATCTAGTAATGGCATACATTTTGCCTTTGAAAGAAAAATTATAGTTTGGTCCCCATTGTTCCATACAGCAGAATAAAATTGAGATAAACAAGAAAGTCAATGGAAAAATGAAGTCATGAAATGTGATAAAGAATGTACTACACTACTGAGTCACTAGAAATGGTTCAATTTACTAATATTCACATGACTTACTAATCACATGGAAAGACAGCCTCTGACTGCAGCCATGACATATATTTATATTTACACGCTTTTAAAACATTTTCCTTTAACAAACATAATACTTTTGTGATTATGAAAAAAGGCTTAAAATGTTATTCAAGTTGCGTTTTTATAAAGATTTTGAAAACAGGGAGATCTGCTTTAACGGACTTAAACCTAAAATAAAACTAAGTAAACAGCAGCTGTTACAAGGTGTTGAAGAAAATAATGGCATGGGCACTCCTAATCATTAGCTAGAGCTAGAAAGTTAACTAATTTTTTTAAGGTTTCCCCTTTTTACTACGTGAACAGATATTTAACTCTTTCTGTTTTGGAAAGACACAACTTCATGTCTTCACTCTTCCTTCTTCTAATGCCTTGTCACTGACAACACCATGCCAAGTGCTGTACCTGGGCTCTCTTCTTTAACGGCCACACTCATGAGATGGTGCTACTGGGATCCCCATTCGGCTGCTGGGGCTCGAAGGCCTGAAGAGGTAAAGTAAACTGCACCCATATACTAACTGGTGATGCTAATATGTAGCCCCAGGATATGACCTGCTTTCCTTATACCGCTCTGAGGAAGGTGGGCCTCTCTCACCACCAGCTCCCGCTCGCCGCTCTTCAGCCTCGCTGGCTCCCAGTTATTCTGCAAAGTCCTTAGGATCGTTGTACTTGTCCCCTCCAGTAGGAAAACATTCCAACTGTATGGACGCAGACATGCGATCATTTGTCAGCCTTTCAAAGAGGCCTTTCCGGTCACACTGAGTGACATGGTGTTCCCCAACACACCTTTACCCTGCTTCATCTTCCCCCCTAGCTTCTCTCACCACCTCGCCTTCTGTCGGTCATTCGGATATTTATTGCTAGTTTCCAACACAAGGAGGTAAGTGCCTGTTTTGTTCACAGCTGTATTACCTGCACCTGAATGAACAGATGATACTAGCTGCTTATGGAAAATAAATTCAGCAGTACCTGAAAAGGACAACATTATAAAAAGGATCCCTAAAGAATGAAATTCCTTAGGGACATCTGAAGGAAGCACTAGACACTCTGGACAGCAATATTCGATCAGATGACCCCATGCCACATTTAATTAATCTACTCTGTGCTAAGAAGCACTGTGACTTGTTAAAGGAAACATACAAGTGTACAGTACTAACTGGTGCTTTCAGTGCAATGACTCCAAGGACTCAACCAATTTTCAAGCACATTCCTTGCAACAACTCTTTTATTACCTTCAGAACTTGTGCAAATTTTAACTTTGATATACTCAAGAATGGGTTTTTTATCTATTGAGAGTAGACTTGGTCTTGGAAATAGCCAGAAGTCATCCAAAGCCCACTGTGGAGGAAATGGTATGAACAAAGCAAACCTTATGAAGGTTTTCATCAAAATACTGATGTAACTAAAATATTAGACTCCCCTTTTCACAGATTGCTCATAAGATGGATATGAAGAAGTTTCAAAATTGGATCGTGAGACTGGTTTTGAATGTCAGAGTATAATAGGAACCACGACATTGATTTCCCAAATCACTACTTTGGATGTTACAACATTCACTTTGATGTTTAAATTACAATAAATTTGATTTATATTTTAAAAAATAACCATCCACTTTTATAGGTAACATATACAGAGTTTGGAAAAAACCATTTTCTCTCCAGTCTCCCTGTAACCTTTTATTTCAAATGTCTCTGATTACGCATATGAATAGCTTTTTCGCTGTTCTCTGTAAAATCATATTAACTAAGAAGGTAGATAAACTTCATTTAGTCCAATGGATATGTTTCTAACATACTGTATAGGAACCCAATTTTAAGAGTCAGAAAGTTATAAAATTTTAAATGCTGAAGAAAAATTGGTTCTGGAAAAGGCAAAATTATAGAGAGAGTATAAAGATCAGTAGTTGTTAGGGGTTGGGAATGCACAAACAAGTGCAGCCCAGAGGGCATGCAGGGCGTTGAATGTGCTCTATTTATAATACTGTAATGTTGGAGTCCTGGCATTTTGCATTGGTCCTGAAGGGGACTGAAGTTTTGCCACTCCAAAGGTGTGCTTTTTGGGATATTGATTTGTAAGCTGGTTATTAAGAATCAAAAGACTCAGAAAGAACCTTTAACCTTTCCCATTTTTGGCTTAAGATAGAAAGGCCCATTCCAGAAAGGAAATCGCAGCATATTCACCTTAGCATTAGATAGGACTATTCCAAGTAGGGTCCTGCCAGCTAGACTCCCCTGTGTGTCCCACTGTTTCTGGACTGCCTAACAAGAATTTGTTTTCTGTGTGTGTCCTGTTCTTTTCAGCTAACTGTGAAATATCTTTTTTCTTTTTTGAAATCCCAGACCTCTCTCCCATTTTCTCTTTAGTCTATAATGGCACATAAGATTCAAATGTCTAATGTGTTTCAGGTCTCATTCTTATGACACCCCTGAATGTGCATTCATATAATAAACTTTGGATATGGTCTCCTGTTAGAAGAACTTAAAAAGCTAGAAGAACTTAAGAAGGTGGGAGAAAAATATTATTTTAACCCCCACAGTCCAAACTCATAGAATGTACAACACCAAGAGTGAACCCTTAATGTAAACTCTGGATTTGGGGTGATTATGATGTGTTAATGTAGGTTCTACAATTATAACACATGTACCACTCTGGTGGGGAATACTGATAATGGAAAGGCTATGCAGATGTGGTTACATGAGAAATCTCTTATTGTCCCCTCATTTTTGCTGTGAACTTAAAATTGATCTAAAAACAAAGCCTTAATTTTAAAAAATTATCTAGAAGCACACCTAAGAAAATGCAGTCACTTCTAAAGATTAGACTAGGAGCCAGGATTGTTTAAGTTTGAATCTCACATTTTAGTTTATTCCTTTCCTTACTGCTTAAATTTTACTTCCATGCTTTTCTCTTATAGAAGATTTCTAGGGAATGTCACTCACGTCATACGGGTCAGTCTAATTTTCTACAAATTTTATATATGACAAATTTAAAATTTTAAATATTACATGCATAATGATATTTTATATCACAAGCTAGTTAAGTCCTTTCTAAATCATTAAAGAAAAATTAAATTAAGTTTAATATAGTTTTATGTCAAACATATTTTATTATATCCTAATTCTTCTAAAATTTGTTATATGTAGTAAATCTACTTGCTGGTAACTCTCAATTAATCTAAACAATCCCTTCTCCAAACATTTAAAATACGTATAAATATTCAAAATATATAAGAAAAAAAATTGGTCCATAATCTCCCACTTGTCTGCCAATTCAGTGATAATATCTCTCTCTGAAAGAAAAGATGTTAGGAGACACAAGTTCTTGTTCCAAATTGGTAATATACACAGACAAGGTACCTGACTGTTCTGGGCCTCGGCTTCTGCTGTGTCTATGTGAATGCAGGACTAATCACTGCAATTCCTTCCAGTCCCAGAAATTCTTTTATTCAGCTCGCTATTTCAAAGAACCTTATTGTAAAAATATATTGTAAAGTTAGTATTTATCTTTACTTCATTTTTTAAAGAAAAATGTAGTAAGTCTGCATGAGACATGGTAAAGTAACATTGTTTATTTTGAGTACGTGCATGTTAAATGTGTAAGCTGCATAACTTTTGGGTTGTTCTTAATGAGGAAGGTATTATAAATCCAAGCCTGCATTCTAAAAGGTTGAAATGTCAAACTGCTCAGTAACCAAGGGTATGCATGAAAGGATTTGTTCTGAAGTGAACTGACTTGCGTTCTTTTCTGATATCCACAAAATTATCTCTAATTTCTTAGGGATAAAGGTTTCATCACATTTTAACAAGAAGCGTTTTATAATATTAAATAAAGAATACCCTGACAATGCAAATGCCAGTTTTAAACAGATGGAGTCAAATCCCTGATTTTTGCAACCTTGTTTTTAAATAGGAGTATGTGGGCTAGCTACTAAATACAAAACTATGACTTCAACCTACTCATATCCCAAATTGCTTGCTATTTTCAATCAATATCCTTAGGCCCAAGAAAAAAACAAACAAACAAAAAGCTCCCAAGATAGGAAAAGTCTACCTGAATTTGCCATTCCAGACTTAACACACCCTCCTCTTGTGTTAACAATATTTGTTTGAATAGTTCCTGCAAGTTTATTTATAGCACAGTGTTCATTTGTGGATGTGTTTAAAATATTAGCAGCTGTTAGCTTTGGCCAAGATAAAAATAAAGACACAAATCTTGTCAATCCAAGTTTCTCTTGTCTTACAACTATGGAGGTAACAGTCATAAACGTATGGCCTTCATTGCTACCTTGAGGCATGATGTATCAGGATGCCCAAGAATCAAGTATTTTCACTGGCATATTTGTAAAGATGGTTTTGCAGGCCCACAGCAACTGTTTGCTGAAATGCTAGTCTTTAAATATCTCTAGGGAAAAAGATTGGTGGGAAGATTTCTTTTTCAGTCAAGTACGAGAGATCAACTGAAATAAATTCCCTACAAGCCTTCCTTCTGTACTCCCTTGTACTTAAAAAGCCTGTGATGTTTTATTTAAATAAAATGAGAAAAAAGGAGCCCTGGCCAGTGGGCTCAGTAATTAGAGCTTGGGCCAGCACACGGAAGGGTTGTAGGTTTGAGTTCCCGTCAAGGGCACTACCTGGGGTGCACACTGGATCCCTGGTCCCAGTCTGATTGAGTGCAAGGGCCAACCAGTTGAGGTATCTTTCTCATATCTCTCTCTCTTTCTCTCCTTCTCTCCCTCCCTCTCTTTCTAAAAAAATCAATGGAAAAAATATCCTCCAGTGAGGATTAACAAAAGGGGGGGGGGGGGACACATAAAAAAACAAAAGGAACCATGGTATGGAGGAATTGAGCTTTTGAGTCTTCTGGAGTTATCTGAGACAACCTGTGTGGGCAGTGGTGAGTTTATAGTCTTTAAACAAGTAGCTCTCAGGAAAAAAAAAAAAGTGTAGACATGTATACATACATAAATTGACCATATTTTTTACTGATACAAAAATTGTATAGTACACAATTTTAAAATAATAAAATAAATAATACTCTATTGTAAATTCCATGCAGCCAGTAGTCTTACAGAATACTTTAGTTGCATTTTGTTGAATCCTGGTATCTAGAGCCAAAATATGGTTGCAGATGATGAATGAGGGTAGTTCTGACTTGAATGTTGGTTGACATTTTCACTTTAGTTGATGAGTAAGATGAAAGTGAAGCAACTATAAAATTTCTAGAAACTTCACTCGTTTATCTTTGATGTAAGTAACTTCTTCAAATTGAATAATAGTTTCTGAATGCTGGAAGAGCATTTCCTCAATTATTTGGTGTGTGCTAATCGAAATATAATGGCTACACACATTACATACTTTAACTTAAAATCTGCATTATTAGCATTTTTCCTGCCACTTTGTCAAACAAACATATCAAGATCTGTAGTGTTAGTTGATTTCTGAGGTGTAAATCTGACACCATGACCTATTTCTTTTTCTTTTTATGTTAATTCTCACCTGAGGATATTTTTCCATTGATTTTGAGAGATAATGGAAGGGAGGGAGAGAGAGAGACGGTGAGAGAGAGAAATATCAATGAGACACACCGATTGGTTGCCTCCCGCATATGCCCTGGCCAGGGTCAGGGATGGAACCCACAGACCTTTGGTGCACAGGCCCGATCTCTGACCACTGAGCCACAATGGCCAGGGCATGACCTATTTTAAGCTACCAGGATGATGACAGGGAATGTGAAATTAGGAAGACATGCACAGCAACACACCATTAAATAGTATTTCCACCATTCAGACAATAGATGTAAATAACCTCAAGGGCACAGATGATAGTAAAATGGAGTAAAATAATTAGGAAGTGATTAGTTTTGAAGGTATTAAGATAGTTTCATTTTATTTTATTTTTTTAAATATGTTTTATTGATTTTTAGAGAGAGAGAAAGGGAGAGGGAGAGAGAGAGAAATTTCAATGAGAGAGAAACATCGATCAGCTGCCTCCCGCAAGCACCCCGAGCAGGGATTGAGCCAGCAACCTGGGTATCTGTGCCCAGACCGGGAATCAAAGCAGCTGAGCCACAGCAGCCAGGGCTTAAGATATTTTTTAAATTGTAAGTTTCTATAAGTTGATTTTTTAATAATGGCTGGCATTTAAAAATCATGTTCATGGTTTTTAACAACGGACTTACAAAACTCCTAAAAATTTTTAAATTACTTCTTGAGAGTTGGTCAAGCTGGTGCCAGCACATCACTACACTTGGGGAAAGACATCAGAAATTCCCCCCAAAAGACACCACCTTCTTCTACTTAGTCTAATATCTACACAAGTTGAAGACACTATAAGAGAGACACAGATTCTTTCCCCAGTCACACTGCAGTTTTTCATCGCCCTCAGCTTCCTGGCCTTCCTCCTCTGTTCTGTGCTGCTTGATCTCACAAACCAGTAGGGAAGGTGAGAAACACAGAATGGAATCACGCCCAGTTATGCTTGGGTTTGTTTTTTGGTTGCCTTAGTGGTTCTTTCTTACTGGCTAAATTTCATATAATTAATATACTTTATTTTGTACTTCGAATATTCTTAGAAGTAAAATACCTCCCACCAAATCCAAAGATACCATAAAACCTCAGCATCTTTTATGTAAGTTAAAACAATTTCAGGTTTCATAAAAAGGATTAATTAAGAATTTTTAAAAGATTAGGTATTTTATTTTCTCTATTTAAAAAATGAATAATAGCAATGTTTAATGTTTCAATGAAAGAAAATTGATGGCTGAATAATTATATCCTACCAAGTAATTATACATAATTAAAATTTTTAAAAACTGAAGTTGATTGCATTAAAACCTTTACAGAAAAAAATAATTGGTAATATTTAAGTTTCTTTTATTTTTGCCATTGTATATATTCATATTATATATTCATAAAATTCTTCATTATGATGACTTTGGAGTTCATAACTCAACCTTTCACCAATGCATATTACTGCTATAATAGCTCATACCATCAAGAGAACATGAGACTACAGGTAAAAATAAACTTATAAGTGATTAATTTTTTAATACTAAGAGAAGCAGAATTATTGGGAATGGGAAACTAAGATAAAAATAAGCATAATAAATATACTCAAATAGTTTAAGGAAAATACAAAGAAGAAAAGGAGTAAATAATTTTAGGGCTTTGAAGTGAAAAATAAACCTATATGGATTTTATACACAGCCAAACTACAATTTAAATGAGAGGGCATTATAAAGATATTCTTATGTTAACGAGTCTCAAACTTTGCTGCATACTGGAAAGACATCATATTTGATAAAAATTTGGTTGAAGAAGTTGGAATAAAAAGTTTTCTAATTACTCTAGTTTAAATGATAGTCTTGGAAAGTGAGATAAAGGAAATCAACAACTTTGGAATAATAAGAAACAGTGAAACAGAGATTCTGCCTGTCTAATATATTTCTAACTGAGAAAACTACTAGTTGATTTTCTAGACCTGTTAACATGGTGCTAAATCTATGTATGTGTGTGCCAGAAAGCATTAAAAATGGATATAATCAAATAGATATAATGGCAATTAACTGCATCAAATGAAAGGGTTACTTCTCTTAAATCTCCTGCAACGTCCTTGGGAAAAACCTGTTTTGTGGGGGGGGTTTTGTGTGTGTTTTTTTCATGACTCACTCAAAGTGTATTTTATTTTTGGAATGACTTCTGAAAAGCTAAGGTCACATTACCCAACAGCTTGCTGATGAAATGTTTCTGTAATTTGAAAAAGAAAGCTTATAAAGCTAATTTGGCCATGACTGTGGTTTTCTCAATTCTATTGTTAAATAATCTAAATGATTAGAGGAAGATTGTTTCAAATGTTTTTGATAACATAAGATTGAGTTATGTCTTTAACAATGCAAATTCAAGTTTGCTGTTGGTAGTACTTCTATACTTTACATTCACACTGATTACTGCTTCCTACTGCAATGGTGTAATATATAGTCTAAGCAAAGTCACATGACATGGAAGGCTTCCTCAACATTTTTCAAATTTATTTTTAAATTTAGAAAAGAAACATCTACTGCCATCTTTGCGTACATTTTTATCACGAATGTTCTTTAAGGCAGCACTTCTTTTTAAAAAACATAATTATAAACAAAAAATTCTTAATCATAGGGTAATCACAAGCACTTTAGAAGATACATTCAGAAGATGTTTATACAACTTTCATGTGGTCTAAAATTTTTACAAAAGGCACCCAATATAATCTGAGTTTTAATTACCTTGTTCTACTGTATTGCATGTCACTGTACTAGAATAATCAAAGCACTCAGGTTTTCAGGCACAAGATAACCAAAATTAACAAGGCTAGGTTTCCTCCCCTTCCCTCCCTCCCTCCCTCCCTCCCTCCCTCCCTCCCTCCCTCCCTCCCTCCCTCCCTTCCTTCCTTCCCTCTTTCTCTCTTTCTTCTGCAAGCACTTTCAGGTCTTGACTTGTTTCTTCCACACTGTGCATATACAGGTAGAACATAAAATGTCCTAGATGGACATTTTAAAACTTTTCATGATTATGAAAAACTTTGAATACACTCACAATGAGAGATAATAGAGTGAAAATATCAGATGCATTCAATATTAAACTTAAATAATTATCAACTCATTGGTAATGTTGTTACATATATACCCTTATCTATTTCTGCCAAGTATCAGATTATTTTGCCATGAATTTCAATTGAGGTATCATATCATTTCATCTGCACATATTTAAACTCTATTTCTAAAAGAATATTTTCTTTAAAAAACACACAGAACCAAAATGCTATTTTGATGTTTTTAAAAATTTGCAGTATTTCTATTATTAAATGTCCAATCAATATACCAATTTTTCTGAGTTTTAAAAATTTGCTTGAATTTAGATACAATAAAGTCCATTCACTGCATTTAGTAGGTACACATCTTATCACTTTATCCATAGGTTTTAACCTATAAATTCTGAATCTATACATTTAGCTTCTGCCAATTTTTATCTCTTTTTATAATTAAAACAAAACAAAACAAAAACCTGGGTCATCTGATCTGTAGAGTTTTCCAGTTTGGTTTTGTTGATTGTATCTTTACAGTACTAATTTTATGCTACTTTGTACATGATTATGTAATTTATGTCAATGATCTATTTCAAGTTAGTGTGGGTTTTTTTATTTTATTATTATTTTTTAATATATCTTTATTGATCTCAGAGAGAGGAAAGGAGAGGGAGAGAGAGAGCTAGAAACATCAATGATGAGAGAGTCATTGATCGAGCCCACAACCCGGGCATGTGCCCTGACCGGGAATCGAACCCCGATCGCCTGGATCCTAGGTCGATGCTCAACCCCTGAGTCACGCTCGGCCGGGCTCAAGTTAGTGTTTTTATATAGTGTGAAGTAAGGCTCAAGATTTTAATTTGTTTTGCTGTCATATGGATATCTAATTAATACCACCATTTGTTTAACAGACTCTCCTTCCTTCGTTCCTTAAACTACCTTGGCACATTTGTCAAATATCAATTGACCTTATATATGTAGGTCTATTTCTCAACTTCATTATGATGTTCCATTGCTCCATATAACTATCATATATTCTCTACATCAATATTCCTTATTTTCATTAAAGTAGCTTTATAATAAGATTCAAAATCCTCTGATTTTTTTTTTCTTCAAAGAAAATTAGGTCCTTTGAATTTCTATATCTGTATCTTAGAATCAGTTTTTCAACTTCTTTGTAACTGCCTATTGGGATTATATATACTCTACAGTTCAATTTCAGAAGAATTCGATATTCTAACACTATTTTATCTTTCAATCTTTGTATTTTTCAGTGAATAGTTCTTGCACATATTTTGCTAAATTTGTTCCAAAATATTCCATGTTTTTGATGCTATCATTTCAATTTTTATTTTTTTATTTCTAGTACTAAGAAGTACAATTGATTTTTTTAAATTAAAAAATCTTGCTCTTCTCACTTATTAGTTGTAGTAACCTTTTTGTCATTGTATTTGTAGACATTCTTAGTTCTTCTTTTCCAATCTGCCCTTTTTATTTTTTTTCTCTGCTTTGGAACTAGATAACAACTCAGTACAATGTTAAATATAAATAGTAAGAGTGAGCATCCTTGCCTTGTTTACAATTTAGGGGAAAACATTTGGCCTTCATCATTAAGTATGATGTTATTTATAAGTTTCTCTCTCTCTCTATCTTTTTGAAATGCCCTGAAGTTTGAGAAAATACTCTTCTATTGTTAGTTTTCTGTTGTTTTTTATCCTGGGTTGGTGTTGAATTATTTTGTTAAACATTTTTCTGCATCTACTAAGATGATCATATGGTTGTTGTTTTTTAGCAAGTCTATAAAAAAGTAAATTTAAATGTATTAGACATAATATAATGAATTGAAAATATAAAAAAAGGACAATTTGAACATAAAAAAGTTGATTTTAATTATGTCACAGTTTCAAAAATAAAGAAACCTAAAGTATGCTTTAGACCTCTTATCAGACACAGCCAAATTAGGAAACTAAAAGAGTTTGAAAAGAAATGAAAATATAAAAGAGAAATTAAGGATGTATCTAAATGATATCTAATAATATTTCTAGAAAGAAAGATGAACTAATGGGTAATGAGTCAATATTGAAAATGGTTATAGTTGAGAGTTTTCCAGATTTCATGAAAAACATGTAAACCATGTCCATATGGTTTTACAGGCAATCTCTCATAATCTTACATAAAGTATGGCAAAAACAAGAAATTAAAAAAATAACTCAGTAATTAATTTACTCACTCTAGAATAAGCCTGGTATCAAAACCTGACAAAGATAGTAAGAAAAAGGAAAATGTGCTCCAATATCTTTCATTAACACAGGTATTAAATTTCTAAACAAAATTAAGTGTTGAAACAACTGGTTATCAAATCAAGGAGAGAAAGAAGGTAAGAGGGAGGGAGGGAGGGAGGGAGGGAGGGAGGGAGGGAGGGAGGGAGGGAGGGAGGGAGGGAGGGAGGGAGGGGGCACAACAAAAATTAGATCTTTACTTATACACAAAATTGAATGATAGTGAATTAATGACCAAATGTTAACAATAAAACATATAGTAAAGAATAAGAGAAAAATCTTTATTACCTCAGAGCAAAAAGGATTTCTAAAATGGGATGCAAAATATAAAATAAACAATTGGTAAAGACTGACAGCATCAGAATTAGAAACTTCTCTCTCAGAAAAAAAAAAAAATCTACCATAAACACTGTGGGGAAAAAGCCAAAGCTTGAGAATGCTTTGGTAATGCCTATTAGCTCTTAAAGACTTTATGTCCTGAATTTATATAAAAAGACCCTAAAATCAATAAGAGAGATTATTTCCCCCAAACTGGGCAAATGTATGGATAAACAATTTACAAAAGAGGAAAACTAAATGACAAATAAACACAAAATGATGTTTGAATTGACTAATGAGATATAACTGTGCATCATCATATTGAAAAAACTAAAGGTCTTGATAATATCAAATACTGGTAAGGCTCAAAGCAATGTGCTATTTCATACACTTTTGGGATAAAAATGTAAATCTGTTGCACACATTTGGAGAGTAACTTGGCAATATTTAAGAAAGTTGAAGGTGTGTATATTTTTAATACACCAACACTACTACTAATTTATATACATTATAAAGTTTTTGCAAATGCAAGATGCTGCTCCTGTAACCTGGTTTGAAATAGTGATCTAAATGAAAGGAAAGCAAAGTGGAAACAAAAGGAAAAGGAATGGAAAGGGAAGGGAAAGAAGAAAAACCTAAATGCTCATAAAGAGGGCATTGATCAAGAGATTCTTGTATGTTCATTCTATTGAATATTATACATTAATTAAAATAAATGAACTTGTGCTACATGTATCAATATGGATAAATAATCGTAATATTGAATAAAATGTGCATGGTGCAGAAAGTAAAATCATTTTATAATATTCTATAAAACATATGTGGCAATGTCTTACTACTTTTATGGATAGCTGCTACTAATAAAAGTTCACAAATATTTATGAAAATAATCCAGATCAAACTCAGGACAGTAGCTTACCTTTGGGAAATAAAAAATTGGAACAGTTTTGTAAAAAACAACAACACTGAAATAATTGTCACAAAATTAAATGTGGTAATGCTAGGTGGTGGGCATAAGGATGTCAGGTATATTATTTTTATTTTATCAATATTTGAAATACTTCATGCTTACTAAAATATAAATATATAAAGACACCTATTGGCTTAGAAACCTGAACTGCTGACAGCTGGCAGATGAAGCTGGCAGAATTAAGGCACTTGAGTTCCCTGCTAAATGACAGAGTGAGCTCAAGCTAAGCAGCTCCGTACTCTACACAGATGCTGGGGAGGGTGACCGGGCACCCGCTCTCTTCTGCAGCCACGGAACTCGCTGCCACCGCGGCGGCGCTGCAGGCGAGAGGCCCGGGGGCGGGTCACAGGGCCAGGAGAGGGACTGTGCGGGAGGGTGGAGACTGCATTTTCCTGTTTCTGTAGCACGCTCTCCTCCTGAGCTGATACTGAAAGTTAAAGCGACGTTTGACTGATTGTGTGACGGCCTGTGATTCACACTGTAGCAGGGAATGCCAGCAATAAGCCAGGACCTTTGAAACCATAGGTTTTATGTAGAAAAAAAGGAAACCAAATGTAAGTTTAACAGGAAACTGTTACATACATATTCTATTCTCTTATACCTTTCTCCCAAGGATATATTCCTTTAAAGTTTATATATTCATGTGGATAATTAGTGCTTCACATTTATTGTTACTGGTTAAAGAACTGACATGTTTAAAATCATATATTAGGGACCCTGTAGGTAGAACTAAACTGAATGTAACATATATTGGAACTAAAATACATTTGGAGATCTGATGCTCTATATTTCCAATTATAAGCTGTGTTCACCTTGGTAAGTGACTTAGATTCTTTGAATCTTAATATCCTCATTTGTAACAGTAAAATTACAATTGTTAATATTCACCACAGAAGACTACTGTGAGGCTTAAAGAAGATGATGAGATATGGAAAAAACTCTGTTCAGGTATTTGGTACTTTTATTATGCCTATTACAAATAGAGTTACAGATAGGTAAACAGATGATAGATGATAGATAGATGATGATAGATGACAGGTGATAGATGATAGATAGATAGATGATAGATGATAGATAGATAGACAGATGATAGATAGATAGATAGATAGATAGATAGATAGATAGATAGATAGATAGATAGACAGATAGACAGATAGACAGACAGATAGAGATAGATAGAGGATGATAGATAGATGATAGATAGATAGATAGATAGATAGATAGATAGATAGATAGATAGATGATAGATAGATAGATAGATAGATAGATAGATAGATAGATAGATAGATAGATGATGATAGATAGATGATGATAGATAGATAGATAGATAGATAGATAGATAGATAGATAGATAGATAGATGATGATAGATAGATGATAGATAGATAGATAGATAGATAGATAGATAGATAGATAGATGATAGATAGATAGATGATAGATAGATAGATAGATAGATAGATAGATAGATGATAGATAGATAGATAGATAGATAGATAGATAGATAGATAGATGATAGATAGATAGATAGATAGATAGATAGATAGATGATAGATAGATAGATGATAGATAGATGATAGATAGATGATAGATAGATAGATAGATAGATAGATAGATAGATAGATAGATAGATAGATAGATAGATAGATAGATGATAGATAGATGACAGATGATAGACAGATGATAGACAGATGATAGATAGATGATAGATAGATAGATGATAGATAGATAGATAGATAGATAGATAGATAGATAGATAGATAGATAGATGATAGATAGATGACAGATGATAGACAGATGATAGACAGATAGATAGACGATAGATAGATGATGATAGATAGATAGATAGATAGATAGATAGATAGATAGATAGATAGATAGATAGACAGACAGATAGATAGACGATAGATAGATAGATGATGATAGATAGATAGATAGATAGATAGATAGATAGATAGATAGATAGATAGATGATAGATAGATAGATAGATGATAGATAGATAGATAGATAGAGATAGATAGACAGACATATAGATAGACATATAGATATAGATAGATAGATGATAGACAGGGAGACATCCTAAATTGTGGCTAAAATCCTTCTTTCTAGGTGATTCAGTAATTCATTCAGGCCAATCAACTCAAATGTAAAAATAGTAAAATAGTGTAAAGTAAAATAATCTTTTATTCTTGATCTCAAGTACCTATGTTGTTAAATAATTAAAATATTACATGAAGGTCAGTTGTTTCGATAGGCAATCTTCATTAACCTGAATGTTAATTTATTTAATAAGATACTGAGCAGCTATTTTTGTGCCATACTTTCTGCTAGGTGATTAAAAATACAAAGATAGATAAAAGATAGTGTCTTCCCTTCACTTAAATGCTCATACACTTTCAATGTGGTCTTATTCTAGAGCATGGGAAGGGTTAGACTATGGCACAGACACATGGGGAGAAGGGGAAATCTTCATCCCAATGTGCCCAAGGGAGTGCAAAGTCTTGTTAAATACAAAAGGAAAACTGAAGTTCAATTAGCTTATTTTAATTTACTGTGAGTGAATTTTTAATGTGGCTATAAGCCTCTGTTTAATTATTCCATAGCCTGAGTTTTACACTCAGTTAATATACCTTTGTGCTAGGATTTTTACAGTGCATTAAAAATCAACGATGATGCCAGACATTTTTTAAGAATATATATTTTTTTCTTGATTTGAGAGAGAGGAGCAGAGAGAGAGAGACATCGATGTGAAAGAGAAAGATCGATCAGCTACCTCCTGTATGAATCCCAACTGGGGATCAAACCCACAACCTGGGTTTGTCTCCTGACCAGGAATCAAGCCAGTGACCTTTGGGTGCATAGGAGGAAGCTCAACCAAGTGAGCCACACTGGCCAGGGTGCCAGCCATGATTTTAATTTCAAAAATTTAAAGATTTCCATTGCACTGTAGCTTTATGAACATTTTCAAATTCAAATTTAGACTTAAAATACCATGTGCTCATTGTTCACTTTTACTATAGAACTTCTGTCAGTGTCCATGTGATAGAACAAAGCCATCATCTTCCGTGCAAATATTCTAGGCCTGTCAGTTACACCAGGATGGGATCCCTAGAAGCTGGCATTGCCAGAAAACAGAAAAGAAAATGGCAAACTCATTTACCCTGGGGCAATCTGAAATCTGCTTCATTACTTCCTCTCAGAAGCTGCCATTGAGGAAAGTGGGGGGATCTCTAGACACACCACCATCATTATTCAGAAACTGTGCTCAGTGAGCCAGGCTTTGCCCACACTACGTTTTGTTAGTCTAACATTGTGTTTTTAAAATACTTCAATACACTGATGATGTCAGAAAATACAAGGACTTTACATAAAATTTCAAATTCTTTGTCTTGAAAATTTGGCATTTAGCAACAGTGCGCACCCATTCCCTCCAGCCCTGGTACAATCGTATACTACACCTGGTATTTGAGCTCTAGGGGGCCAGGACCTGTCCCAGGGCTGGATCTGGCTCACACAGCTCTAACTGGACACAGTCAGCAGTCCCAGCTTCTTCTGAAAAATTCGGCAGCACTGGGTGCGCCGTCCTTCATGGCAGCAAAGAAACTAGAGCCGAGTAGTTAGCTCAATAGTGCCCACTGTTCTCTGTTGCCTGTATCCGTCTTCTTCATATTTACGTACTTTTACCCACTTTGTTAAATTGTATTATTGTTCAAAATATTTGTTACTCTTCCTGTTGTTGAATGATTCCTTCCCAACCCGTTGACATCAGGCTTGGCAACGTAACTTACTTTGGGCAATGGACGGGACATGTCACTTCCCAGCAGAAGCTTCACGGGCCACCGTGTGGCAGCACTCCTCCCCCCGCTGGGAGCTCAGATCTCCCCAGATGGCATCTACTCCTTCGGTCTAGGCCCAGAATGGACATGATGAGGCACAGAGCAGAAGCTGGCTTATGCTGCGCATGCAGTGTGAGCAAAAATCAGTGATTGTTATCGTGAGCCTCTGAGGTTTTCATGTCACTTTCTATCACAGCAGAGCTTGGCCTAAGCTAACCCACACATCCCTGTAGCCATTTTATCGTCTAACATCAGCAGCAATCTCTTGCCCGCCTGAAAAAAGGAAGCACTTGATCCACTGATACAAATGCATTTTTTGAGAAAGGGAATGTATAGAGCATGATAGAAGTATCAAGTTATAGAAAATGGCATAATTTTTTCCTCTTTAATTTTACAGTTTAGAATAAAATGGATCTAAATGAACAGTATCTGAAGTCCCATGACGTGGTGTTGGGTGTCTGTCATACCTTTCTTCATTTTAAATGATGAACGTTATATAGTGGATAGCCACTGTTCTTCCCAGTTTTCAAATAAGTAAACTGAGGCTCAGAAATGGGTATGTTGTGCAGTAGTGGTTAATCAGCAGAAGAGAGGAAGTATGAAGGAGTAGCCCCAGAAATTAAAGAGGCATTTGGGCTTCCTAAGGAAAAGCAGCATAGGGTATGGGCCACTACTAGAATCCTTTGTAAGAGTTCTGTTACTTTCTTACGTCTTAATATCTTTACTGTATTTCCTCACAGCGATTGGTAATCGAACACTTCTTTTTTTTAAAGACCCGCACTCTTATTTTGAGGATTTAGCAACTAAAGCAGCTTTGATTGAAGGTATTGCCTTTTCATGACCTACTTCTATTCATAACCTAGACATCTAACAAAACAAAACAGCATTATAGTTCTGGAAAAAGATGCCTCAAACTGTAGCTTGGAAGGAAATAAAGGGCCTCACGGGAAAATAGCTACAGACCTAGAATTTGACCTTTTGCTTAATAGTAAGACAATATGTACAACTTCCCATTGAAGTATAAAGTCCATTTCTGCCTTCCTATAGGTCTATGTCTTGGCATGGAGTGCCCAGCAAGATGAAACTTTGAAATCTTTTGAGAGGAAAGCTGCCTTTACGGTTTCTAGCAAGAAAAATGTGGTGTTTTGGAGAGCATGGTTTTTGTTTGGGGCCACCAAAATTCGGACAGCAAATATCTCCACATTATTTGTAGCATGACTAATGTTTGGTGAAGTGAGCTAACTAAAGACATACTTCAGACTGGACTGTTATATCTTCTTTGAGTCCATGAGTCCACTAAAGGGATCTGAGAAGAAAAGGGTAATCAATCCTAAGCTGTTTGGGGCTATAGATTGTCTTACTGTTCTATATGAGTTGGCTCCTGAGTGATGTGAGGACCGAGAGCAGTAGGTGAGGGCTTGTGAGCTCCATGAGGAGTAGATGCTAATAGATTTGGAGAGGACCCGGTTCACGCTCATGGATCAGAACAGTGAGTGCAGCCTTGTGACCAGCACAAGGTGAGGTGAGACCACCCGAGCAGAAAGGAGGAAATGCGACGTGGCCACAAGGAATACTCACACTTTCACTGTGAGAGATAAAATGTAGGCACTTGGTTACGTATATTAAATGATATAGAACCCCTCATAGAAAAAATATGCACTAAATTACATGAAAGACTAAATAAAGTAACATTTGAAAATAAGGTGTTCAAAAATCACATACTGAATTCACAGAAAATGATATTAATGACTGATCAAAACTACGACATCAAGGACAAGAATAATAACAAAGTCAGTCACAGACACATTCTGGAAATTTACTGGCTGAATCTAAATGATTTTGCTGGCTTCACCATTACTGCACTTCCCTGCTGTAAGGTCAAGAGGGTTGAACACTAGATGATATTGCTTGGTTTTTGAAAGCTCTTGTAAGAAGAAAACAGCTCTACTTCAGCCTTGCTACAATGAGATAGAATATTTCTGTAATACTTTCCTTTTTAAAATTCTAAGCTTAAAGGCCGACAGTCAAGCCATTAGTTAGTTCTAGTGACATGTGTTTGTGGGTATGTGTGCATGTGTATATGTGTAAATATCTGCATAGATATCTACACGTAAATGTGCTTTCAGTCCTCATTTCCAAAGGCCCTACTCCCTCTGCATGTAAGCCCTTATTGAGTGAGTTCTCGATGAATCCCATCAAAGTCATCCTGCCCAGGGTTCTTAATCACAGAGAAACACAGCCCTTCCACATTAAGAAGATCAGTGCCCTAATTTGACATTTTTCAAAAGACAAGTTAGCCTTGGTAGTTTTCATTTAATCATGGTTCTGTCGAACTTGCTGACGAGGGCTTTCCAACTCAGTCAGGTCTCTGAACTCTGTAGCTTCATGCTGAATGCTGCCTAATCTGACCCAGTTCTTCCTAGGGAACAGGAATCCTAAAGGAAACTGTGATAGAGTTGATGCTGACAGAGCACATTGAACAGATGTTCAAAAACAAGCTCAGAGCCCTGTTCGCCTTGTGTTCTGGTATCTGCCTGGCTGTTAAGCAAATTTTTTGTCCTTACTGAGACTAATCCACCATAGAATGAGGGTAACATCCATCTCATGTGGGCTCCTAAAAGAATAAAATAAATAATAAATATAGAGCAACATTTAATGCATCTTAATTGCCTGCCTCTTGTTGAGACTTAGACAACCAAGTTGTCTACACACTTTCATCCCGTCTATGCGTTATGAACCTCATCGCAACATAAATTTGGTAAAAGCAGAACACCATTTTCACTGGGTCTCAGTGAGTCTAACTCCTAGTAACTAATCTCTACCCACTAGATTCCTACTCAGAGACCTAGTTCTGCCTCTGCTTCCGGATACTAACCCACACCTGTGCAGGAGCTCAAGTTCCCTTGAGTCCCCATGCCCACTGGCATTCAGGCCCTTCTGAAACACAGATGACCATCTTCTTTGGGAGCCTCAGCCCTCCTGGGCCCGTGTGCTATGGTTTGCAAAATGAACTTGTGCTCTGACGCCTGTTTTTAAATCCTTTCCAAAACCTCTTCTGCATGCCTTTCCTGATCTTGGCTTTCTTTCCTTCATACTGTATGCTCCCAGATTCCTGTCTCAAGGGCTACGAACCCTGCTTCAAATTCCTATTAAATGGCTAAGGTCTGCCTCCCACTGATTCATTCCCAATGCCAAATGTCTACCACCATTTCTGAGTGTTGTATCCATAGATCTTTAGACAACTCATTACCATGTTTTGCACACTTTTATGTTTTCTTGAACATCCTGATTGCCTGCCACATGTACCTGGATGCTCTCTAATTTTGCCTTGCTACCTAAGGCATGTTTTTTTCTAGCTGCGTTTAAATTTCTCCTAACTGTGTATGCAGCTGTACTTGTGGGGACCATCCTGGATTATTGCAGGCAACTGAGATATTATGCCCCTGGTCCTGCATGGGACCCAGTCATCAGGGAAGCCTCCTTAATTTTCTAATTCTCCCTTTGCAGGCTGGGCCAACACTGCAGGCATTCCAGGACTGGTCGTGGTCCTGTGTAAGGCTTAGTCATTGGGAGAGCCTCCTTAGTACTTTTCCATATAGCTTGGTTTGGCTTCCATGGGTGATCAAAGTTTCAGATCCAAAATTATTCCTCCCTTACCCATTTTACTACAAGTAATCTGAGGTTAATAGCCACATCTAAAGATATGATCATTCAGACATAATGAGAACAGCTATGAGGTATGGCATATTAAGGTGGCACTGCATGGGTGAGGAAGGCTATGGATTAATCTGAGTCCCAGAAGGGCCTATTCATTAAAATACTGCATATGAGGAATATTAATTACATGGCAAAAACTAATCTAGACAAGGGGATATGAGCAGTCCATGGGCCAGTGTTCCATGGGGCCACTATGGCAGAAATGGTTCGACAAATTTTGGCATATTAGTACCTGAGGTGAAGGCTGGGTGATTCCAGTTCAGTGGATGGTACATAAAAACAGTGACAAATGAGAATGTCAAGTCCTCATTGCTCAAAGAGATCTACCCCTTTGTGTCAGGATCCCAGACAGGAGCTGAACAGCAGGTGTGCATGTGTGTCAAGGGAGAGGAACAAAGAGAACATAAGAAACAAATACCTGGATGAAGCAAAGACTCACTACTACAAAATGTGGATTTGGAGCAATGTCCTGGAGTTAGGGAAACCTGAGGCCTTAAGGAAACTAACACAGCAGACAAACAGGGGTTAGGAAGCTTTGTGAGTAAAAGGCCAAAGGGATCCCAGGGGTCCTCCCAGGCACATCAGGCAGATACTGTTGGTTGCGCAGCTGGACTCCAGGCAGCACCAGATGGAGGGAGTGGGGATGCTGACCTTCCTCCCTGACCAGAGGGAAGTGAGTTTGTGTCTGCAGGTAAGATTCATAAGTATATCCAATTAAAGAGAAAGGCATGGGATACAAGAAAAGCTATTACAGTCCCACTCTTGCTCAACATCTTTGATGATGCCTCAATATGGATCCAATTTGAATCCTCAGACTGGTATCTTTAGTCCTCTCAATTCTTGGCCAGATCTTCCAGCTCTACCTCATGGCATCTCCTATAGCCCCTCAGACTTTCTACTGTTTCTGCCTCCATGACTGCTCTAGTCCCTCACCTGGAATCTACTAATTGTTTATGTACTTCAGACACAAGTTAACTTAGTTTTCTCAAGGTAAATGTCAACAATGTTTCAGTTAAGGAGTGTTTGTTATTACAAAATGGCATATATATGTTACATACATAATTTTATTTTTATGTTATGTTAAAAAAATAATTACAAGTAAAAGCATTTTGTAATAAAGTTATGTATTTTTATATTATTATATATTTAATATTATTTAATATTATTATATTATGTAATGTTATATACAATATGCTCTGTTACATATTATATGTTTTATTCATCTATCACAACTGTTTTAACAATATGCCCATGGCTAATTATAATTCCACATTAGTCAACAGCCTGAGTTCAGTTTAAAAAAATTTTTTTTAAATATGAAATATCACCTGAGGACATGCTTTTATTGATTTTAGAGGGAGAGAGAGAGAGAAACATTTATGTGAGAGAGAAACATCAATCAGCCCTGACCAAGCATCAAACCCACAACCTGGGGTATGGGCCTTGTCTGGGAATCAAACCCATGACCTCTTGGTGCACAGGATAAAACTCCAATCAAATGAGCCACACTGGCCAGGGCTGAGCTCAGCTTTTAAGTTTTAAGTATGAAAATCTCAATTTTCATAAACTCTATTATAACCCTCCTAAGAAATATGGATAACTAGCAATTCATACCATAAAAATAATGGTGTTTACATTCATTTAGAGCTTTACAAAATTTTACATTCCTCAAGGCATTTTGGTAGGCTAGGCCCCTTCACAAAGTATCCTCCAATTTTTATGAAGCAGTGGGAGAGATGTATAAGATTTTAAAGCTCGGTTTAAAGGTTAAAAAGAACCTTGTTTTCTTGCAGTCAACATAATTTAGTTTCTTTGAAGCAATCGAGTAGCTTTGTGAAGAAATTTACAGATGCAGGGAATGGTTGGATTTACCTTTATGCTTTGTTTTGAAAACGTATTTATTTTATCACTTGCGATGGGATAATCAATGCTTACAATGGTCGTACCAAGAATTCAAGTGTTGTCTTTAAGGCCAGGGAGAGACTGCAAATCAAAATTACGACAGAAGTTCTGAGCCTGAAAACCACATCTCCAGATATTTGTGGTGCAGAGACACAGTTTCAAAGAACCAAAGCACCCAGAGCTGGGAGTGGTATGAATACTTACGATCGAGGTGACTGGGAAATGGCTCAAAGCTCTGCGCCCCTCAGAGAGCAACAGGAGGAACTGGTTTACTTTATCGTTTAACTTTTTTCTGTATTTGCCAATAGAATGGTAGTAAAATGGGCTTCCTCTTACTTCATTTCTACCTTTTCATAGAAAACATACGTTTGTTTCCTTGTGTCATTCTTGACTATAAAATAAAATAAAATGTTTTTCTTGGTTTTAGAAGTTAAATGTTGATCTGAATCTATTGATTATATAAATATAGTTTGTGTATTTAATCCATTTTTAACATTGTACTTTTCATGTTTCATTCCTTGGTAAGAATGGAATGGTTTTCTTGTATTTTTTTTCTTCTTTCCTTTTTCCTCTTGAGAACTAAAAGTTTTAATATTTCTTCAGAGAGGACTGAATAACATTGTTCACAAATTATCTGCAACTCAACTAAGTGTATGATTAAAACAGTCCAGATTTTCCATTTTAGGCCTCACTGCTCTCACCACACTGCACGCCGGCATCGACTCGCGACCACAGGAGAGAAAGCAGAGAGATTAAGAGGCCTTCTTATTGCTGACAGTACACTTGGAATTTAGCAAGGAGACATCTATTGTTTGTAACATATGTTAATGGATCTTGCAACAAGAATTAGAGATATGCTCCAATTACCTCAGGCAGTCGGAGTTCATTGTCAGGATATTACGTAGAGAAGTAATAAAAGTCTCAGAAGTAACACATTCAGGTTTTAGCAGAACTGGAATGTTATTCTTCACTTTGGGTAACCTGCCGCAGGTTCTGGTTCTGATGGCCACAAGGAACTCTAGTTGTCTGTATATTAAGGGTTCGAATTTTCGTTCTGTGATTCTCTCACTAGTTGCTGCTGCCGCCTATTTCATTGATTGCTCCTGTCAACTTCCATAACTTGTCTCCCCCTGCCCCATTATATCACTCTATATGATAGAGACTAGGGGCCAGAGGTGAGAGCATTTTTGTATACTGTTTTTAGCCTTTCAATTTTGTACCTTGTGTATTTATTTTTTAAAAATTAATATATATGCCAAGCCAGTGTGGCTCAGGGGTTGAGCATTGACTTAGGATCCAGGAGATCGAAGTTCGATTCCCAGTCAGGGCACATGCCTGGGTTGCAGGCTCGGTCCCCAGAAGGGGGAATGCAGGAGGTACCCAATCAATGACTCTTTCATCATTGATGTTTCTCTCTCTCTCCCTCCCTCTCTTTAAAATCAATAAAGATATATTTAAAAAAGAATGAATATATCAATAATGTAAAAGAAGCACTAAAGAAAGTAATTCCTAAGTGATAACATCATGAGAAGGAAAAAGGGGGAAAGAAAGGGAAAGAAGAAAAAAGATGAATGCATCTAAGATTTAAAATGAAAACCAGAGGCTATATTCAAAATCAAAATGATATCACATAATACAGAATGTTAGCAAAGGATATACGGGAAAATAACAAAACACTAATTTACCAACATAAGTAAAGCTTGATTAAGAACTGGAATTAGAGTGTGGGCTCAAAGCCTAGAATACCAGAATCACCATATTTCTGATATTGAAAACTAGAAGTATACAAAACTTTTTAATGTGGTGGCTCTGTAAACCAATGGACATTATTACGGGTCAAAACTTCAATAGTTTAGAGTAAACTGACAATAATAACAGTAACAAAAATTAAAAAGACAGACTATAAAGTGGGCCTTAGAATTTACATTATGCCACTCTAGAATACCAGTAGCCGGTATTCTTTAAAAACCTTAACCATCGGAAAAGAATTAGACATACAGTGGTCCCTCGGTTTCCGAATGTCATCCGTTCCAGAAGACTGTTCGAGTTTGCAAATGTTCAAAAACCGAGGGATCCACAGCCGAGAGCTGGGCCTCAGGGTCTTGCCCTCAGCGGAAGCCGTGGGGCATGTTCGACTTCTGAGGTGCGTTCGAAAACCGAAGCATTTACTTTCAGGTCTACGGCGTTCATAAACCGAAATGTTCGTCAACGGAGATGTTCGAAAACCGAGGTACCACTATATACCAAGAATTGCATCAAAAGAGAAATAACATATTTTATAACATTTCTCCACATATATATTAGTGGGTAAAAAAAATGATCCACTGCCACAAAATTATATAATAAATTTCACATTCATCTAAGTTCTGGTGAAATGAATTTATTTCAGGATATTTTACAGACTTGGGAGAGCCTGTTTTCTCTTTCAAATACCCTGTAATTCTTGGGTTCATCATACCCCCAAAACATTGATGAGCCAGAAGTCTTTAGGGAGATAAGAGCAATTAATGAAGAAATAGGAAATAAATCTTTACAAATACGTATATGAAAAACTGACAAACTCACTTGACTACTCATACCCCACATCACAGATTAGCCAAAGAGCACATACCCATAGCCCACAGACACAGGCATCGGTGTGGTGAAGGTCAGGGGAGGGGTGGCGGGGGGCTGGGTAGAGGTGGGCAAAGGGGGGAAGTGGGAGACACCTGTAATAGTGTCAACAATTTTAAAAAAAGATTTAAAAACCCATAAGGGTCTACGTTAGTAAATGCATTATAAATAATGCCAAATTACAAATTGCCAGGAAACATGACATCACTTTTATGCATTAAACGAGTAGTAATTTTCAGTAGTTTCTGTAAGCTATATACTGCTGTTAATACAACCTTTAGTATTATGCAACAGTCTTTTTCTCCCCCATGGTTCTGGTATGTTCCTTTGTAGTCACTGTAATTAAGTTCTTCCCAGGCAAACAAGCTTCCTACCAGGCAGGTATTCCCAATTCCTCCTCGCTCTAATCATCACATTCTCTCTAGCTCTGTCTTGACGATTTTAATTCTACACATGGAGTTTTATTATAATTTACAGAACTTTTAATTATCACGATGACCCGTGATACAAGTCTTGTTCCAGAAACAAGACTAGTGTGGCAGTCCTGCTGATATTTAGGCTCCACTTAACTTTCCTGATTGGTTCCCACAAGTAAGCAAATGCTTTGTAAGAGTAGTTAGAGCTACTGCTCATTGGTTTTTACCTTTTTACTTTTTGACATTCAGGTAGTCAAATGCCCAAAGATGCTTTGTCCTTGGAAGACATTAAAACATTAAATTTGAAAATATCCTTGTAGGACTCCTTGACTTTATATGAATTTGACTAGTAGAGCTTCTAGCCCTTTTATAGACAGACACACCATACAGGGGTCATGTCAATATGAAGCAGTTTGACAGCCATTTGTAAACTGAACCCCAATTCTGATTTCAGCTTCATTGACCCTAACATAGGCTCACTTACTCTACTCAACCGCTGTACTTGACCTATCTTTTTATTTTTATTTATTGATTTTAGAGAGAGAGAAAGAAAGAGGAAAAAAACAACATTAATTTGTTGTTCCACTTATTTATGCATTCATTGTTTGATTCTTGTGTGTCTACCCTGTCAGGGGATCAAACCTTCAACCTTATCTTATGGGGGCAGAGCTCTATCAACTGAGCTGCCCGGCCAGGGCTTGACCTACTTTTTGTAACTGTAGTTTGACAAAATGAAAATGTCATAACCTAAAAGCAGTTTTACTAAAGAACCCATTATTTATAGAGTGAATGAATGACCAAGAATACTACATGAGATATCTAGGAAGTGACATAGGTTAAATCCTCTAATCAAGATTTTCCTTTATTTTGAAAATAAGAACCTTACCAGGTAATTTCAATAAAATTTTACCTTAAACATGAAAAAGTATGGCTTTTATTGCCGTAACAGAATATTCTTTCCAAAAGCAAAATTTCCCACAAAAAATATTCCCAAAGGTACCAACTGTAATTAAATGTATTAGAATTCAATAATATTAAATGTAATAGAATTCAATAATATATAACAGTATACCACTTTCTACTTCTAAAGTATGTTTGTTTAATCACAATTCAAGGAGACTAAGCCAAACAAAACTAGGAAATAGGTATGTTTATTCTAAGCATGTGCTAGATAAAGCACCTTTATTAATGTCTTTTTCTTAGTTTTTTTCCCCTCAAAAAAAAGCTTTCTGCTTTTATCTCAATTTCTTTATAGAAAAGGTATTAAAGAGTATTTAAGTGTACTGCTGTTTTTTTATCTTATAAGCCAAAGTCTGCTGTGTCCCAGCTCAGTTAACACTCTGGTACTTGAAGCTGATGTAACTTTATAAAGACTATTATTTTTATGTACGTAGAATTTGCAAAATGAAACTCATGAGCTTGATGGATTGTAAGGTAAAGGGCTGCATTTTAATTTCCATACCTGGATTTGTTTTAAAACAAGTACGAAACAATTATTTTCCTTCAATCTCCTTTTCTCTGACATTTTGGTTTTCAGATTTTCAAGCTAGAACCACAATATAAATATAGAAGTCAATATTGCTAGAAAATAGGTTTAATAACTTGCAAAATTTGCACTTACTTTGCATTTCAGCCAAATCATTCTCAGTAATGCTACAGTAAAATTTATAGTCTTCAAATACTAATTTGTCATCTTAGTTTGTAAAAAGCTGACCGATTTCGACAGTGATGTTGTGAATGTTAATATATAAAAAGGAATCTGAGTTAGAGGTCAGAAAGTATTTTTATCTTGAAAATATTTATAGTGAATCCAGCTTCAGTTCCTGTGTGTTCTTGTCCCTTGAGAGTTTCTTTGAGATCCAGGTTTAAATGAACCAGAAAACTTAAACTCAAAACTCATCTTACGCTGCCAAACTTCACATGTTTTCTGCCTGAAATAATAAATCAAACTTGAAATTCAGCCCAGATTTGCTCAAAACTCCAATTTTATGAAATCACCAAGGTCCTGAAACATCAATAAAACTTACCATAAACTTAAAGCAAGTATGTAAATCAGAAATCAGGTAAACTACTGTAAATCCGCACAATAAAAATGGACCAATGTATTAGTAAAACATGTTTTCTCATCATAATTTCTACAGATTACATATGGGGACAGTATAGATAATTAGCATAAGATATTTAAAAGACAACATTTTACAGATTAAAAGCTTGAAGTTCTCCATGATGCTTTTCAAAATAGTCAGGACAGAATGAAAGAAACGGGAAAATGTAAACTCTTCTTCATCTGTCTTGGATTACCATGAAGTTCTAAATGATAGTGTCATCAGCCATTAATAATTAAAAATTTAGGGTTTTCTGTCCATAGAGAAGTGATAATAAATCCAAAGCAACCAAAAAAGAAAAAAACTATAAAAAATTCTTAATCATTTTGTTGGCTAAAGGAATTAAAAACTGCCTATAAAAATATTCTCAATGCATTTCTTTTCAGAGTTTTACATTTTAACTCCAGAGTGTAGCTGACTGTGTATTCCAATGCATGGAGGGGGAGCTGGATGGCGAGATAAAAAAGCTTTAAAATTAAGGTAGCAAAAATGCCATCTGGTGTGAGCAGCAATTGAATGAGTAAGAAAACTGAATAAAATAAAAAAAGCTTTATCTAAATGAGGGTTAGAGACTGAGGGTTTAAAAGTGATAAGAGTTAAAAATAATGAAAGAAACTATCAAGAGCTTTGATCTGTTAGCACTGACAAGAAGCCAATATCTTAGTTCCTGGGAATTATTCCTGCGAGTTTTCAAAAGCAAGTACATATTCTCTCCTTCTCATGGTTGAGAACAAAGTGCTTTTGTTTTCATTGCTTTTTGTTGACTTATTTAAAAACTATTGTTTGTACATTCTAGCTGGGTGTCAGTTGAGGAGCTGGGACTTTGTGGAGTGACAGCAAATGTGTGTGCAGAGCTGAACCAATATCCTACCCATAGGCTAGTTCAAGATGGTAGAGTGGCTTGCTAACTGAAATTGCTCTACCAGTTGAACCGAATTTAAACACGTCTCAGAAAATGAAGTGCACAGGGATAAAGGAAAGTCACCAAAACTAACCAGTTAGTTTGATGTTTATAATTCTAGTGTAGAATTGGATTCTTGATATTCAAATGCATTTGCTATTCGTATAATTCATTTTTTTTGAAAGGGGTGATGTTTTATATCATGACCTACTGACTCTTAAGAATGACTTATAGTACTTAAAGTGGCTCAGAAACACAGATAAAGTAATTTGTGTCATGTGTCTATCTTCCCTATGAATACTCATTCTGATTTTTTATTCTCACTTTTCTCAACAGCTCTTCTATAGTTAAAAGATACATATGGTGGTTGGAGTGGTTGCCGGAGAGTCAAACCAAATAGTGGACTTTGAAATGACAATCCTGGGATGTCAATAAAAAACATCTTCCTCTGGAAAGCCTTTAAAAGACACTAGACTTGGTCTGTGTGGACTTGCACAAAAGAAATGCAAATGCCCTGTGGCTTCATTATTTCATAATCCTCAGGAGAATCCTATAGGAAAACACTACACAGAACAAGGTATAGGATGCCTCATATCATAGAGTTGTGTTATATCTTCCGTGAAATGTGTCTTAAGTGTTATCCGTGCAGTTTTAAATTCCGTATGCCAGCCAGTGATATGCAGATTGGATTTTTCAGCTAAAACAATAGTCCTTCTGCCAAGATAAGATATACTAGGTTTTTATGCCTTTCCCCAGATTCATTTAACTCCTCATTTTTTAGCTTAGTAGAGCTGTTTAATGAACAATCTTATTATGTGCGTGTGAAATACTGAATACTTATATCAAGGCATTCATAATGAAAGGAAAATAGTAGACTTCATGCATGAGGGTGTCTAAATGTAATAATCTCAGTGATTTAACTGATCTGGCTAGCTAAACAGGCATACACTTTCCTTCTCATAATTCTGTGATTTTCTTCCCAAATTTGATCTTGGCAGATAGAGTAGAATCACTCTCTGATATTAGGACACAAGTATCCACACTCTTTTTACAATAACTTCCAAAAGATTCCTAAAAATTTTGGAGATGTGACTGTGAGCAAAGGAGTCATGGCACTAACAAAGCAGCAATTCTTAACAAAGTCAACAGGCATCTATTTAATCTTCATTTTCTTTTCCTTCTTTCTCTCTTCTTTTTTTTGGCACTATCTACCCAATTTGGATTTTTAAAATGCACTATGTACTAAGGAGCATGAAAGTGGAACAGAATGCAGAAGACAGATATTATTCATTCATTCAACAACTATTTCTGAAGCATATATTATGCATCAGGCACTCCTATAGGTGCACAGGATATATTAGTGAACAAAATAAACAAAAATCGCTGTCCTTGTGGGGTTTATCTTCTAGCAGACTATAAACAGTAATATAATAAAAATAATATATAAGTAAAATTTACAATATATGTTGTGAAATGTTACAAGGAATGCATAAAACATTTAGCAAGCTAAGGGGTTCAAGAATGTGGGGATGACAAATGTGAGGAGAGGGGTGAGTAGAAAATAGCAATTTTAAATAGTAAGTCTGTTTAAAAGCTGACATTTGAGCAAAGACTTGAAGGAGTTAGTCAATCCTCAAGTTAGAAGATCACTAAGACATTTGAATTATGTAATTGAGCAGAAGTGCACAGAAAAATGAAACATGGCAAAAAATACGACAAGCAATATATTTCAAAGAAGAAATTAGTAGAATACAGTGGCTCTCTGTGGGCGCTGCAGGAATGCACAGCACAGAAATGATTAGAATTTACAGATCATAATAAGGATTGAATGAAAGGAAGGGAACACTCCCGCTGAGAGTGGAGTAAAGTTTCAAGGTAGAAAAAAATAAATGCTGTGCTAAGAAGCAGGAAATCTTTTAAATGAGTAAACTTAATTTAATCCTACTGATGACTTGAACAGACCTTCAAATTGGGGCTTCTCTGCTTTCAAACATGAAACTTCCCCTAGGGACCTATGTGAACCTAGGAAGGTTAATCAGATTAATTAAAAGGAATGACCAATCTGGATTCAACCCATTAACAGATCAGGATTAAAAACTTTAAAATCATTAATGACAGCAAATCAGGCTTTGCAAAGCCCGGGAGTCAACAGAACACACCTGGGCATTGGCCTCAAGGCAGTGGTGCCACTGGAAGAAGGTGACAATGGCACAGGATGCAAAGGGAGAACCACAAGCACTGCTGTGTCCTGGATGGAAGTACAGAGAGAGCACAGAATGTCTTTGAATTTAACTTTTAATTTCACAAAGGAAAAAAAAAATCATGTGAGCAAATAAACAAAAAATACCCAATACACTTTAGTTTATGTAGTAAAAAATATATATAAGGCTTAACAATTCTAGATAGGCTTAAAAAATAAAATGTTATTAGTATGCTGGCATAAAGTGGTTATAGAATTCAGAGAATTACTATAACCCATAAAGTCTGGGCAATAGAATTAATATAATTTATATAACATTTTCCAAGTTAACACTGTATTTAATAAATGAATTTCTATGATATACCTAGACTAGAGATAATTTAAAGGTATAATTTAATAAGTACATTAAGCCATTTATAAAAGTTAGAAGGCAGGTTAACAGATACATTTAACAGTGTAGGACAGTTTGATTTGTATAATTTTTATCAGCATTTAAATTTTGTTTGACTTATGTTTTGGGAGGGTGTATAAAAGAATGCATCACCTTGGAATTATTTTTGCTCAAATTCTCACACAAGGAAACAAGAAGGAAAAAAGTTTTTTATGCCTCCCGATATTTTTATGAAAAACATGCCAAATCTGAAAAAATCTCATTGAAAATCTGTATCTCTTTCTTCTTTTTTTAAAAAAATCAAAAGCGGGGTTTATTTTTCTACGAAATCCCCAGTCCATGTTCCAGCCAACGAGTGAAGGGTAAATCGAGCCCCACATAGTCTCCCGTGTACCTCTTTCTTTTATGCTATA